>NC_141761.1:61038919-61638919 GCF_982258835.1 Parasteatoda tepidariorum
AATAAAAACCTATTTTATTGAAACACAGGGTAATTTTAAAAATGGCATTATTTAATGTTTTTATAAATGTTTTGCACAAAAGTCCTTTGAATATCCTCCTACGTTTAAGGAATGAAAACAAATTTTATCAATTACAGACTCAAGAGATTTTAAAAATAAGATCAAATTGAAGCGAATGACGAAAAATTTATTTCTTCTTCTTCTGCAACAATAATTATTTTCTAATATTTTAAAATAATTATTTGAAAAAAATATATCCTTTGCTGAAAAATAAATCACTGAAATAGTTTGAAGATATTTAACTACTTTTTTACAACTGCTTTGTGAGATATTTAAATGTTAATTTCCCAAATATAAATTAAGTAGAAACTTTTTTAAGCATAAGACTTTGTAACAAGAGATTAGCTAGCTTTGGGGAATTTTTATACGCTAGAATTTCATAAATATGCAAAGATATTTTTATATTTATTTTTAAATGATTTACAAACTAAAGGCTGTTGTATGTACAAAAATAGATTTGAATTCATGGGCTGGTTTTAACTTTTTTAAGCAATTCAAAAAAAAAATACTCATGAAAATTTTAAAAAGAAAACGCAGACCGTTAATAATGCCAATCAGATTATAATTTAATTCTCCTTGTTTGACTAAATTGTTGATGGTCTATATAAAAACTTTTAATAGAATTTACATTGATTTCTACTGAAATATTTCTACTGAAATATTTAATAATTTCAAAATCATTGAGTTAAAAGAAAGTTTTTTTCAGAAAAATATATTTGATTTAATCCGAGTTTAATTGCTTTGCATTTTAATAATAAAATTCCACATAATGTAAAAAAATAAACATAATATAATAACTATAATATAATAAGTATAATATATAATGTGCTAAATATAATAAAATAACAAATTCAATGTTATGAAACTTATATCAAAATTTATTACGCAATATTCATACAATAAAAAATATAAAAAAAGCTATAATTATTTTCTTCCTCTTTCATATTTAGATTTCATTTCAGCCTCTTTTTTGTAATCTACGGCAACAAAAGACGATTGAACAGGTCTCTTTTGATCTCACTCCTGGTACGCAGAAAATTAATTATCGTAAAAATTGTTTTTCTATGAAATGCAAATAAAGCTTATAAAAAACATCAATGAAAGCAATCTAAGAAAGTATTAATTTTTTTAAAGGGGAGAAAAAAGAAAAGTAAGTGAATGTTGGTTAATATTTAATCTTTTTGACCACAATATCAAAACAAAATATTTTTTGAAAAGTTATTTAGTTTAAAAAACCGTCGCTTAATATTTTGGTTGGTATTAATTAATTTCTCTTACAAAATACAATCAATATATTTTATGCAAATTAGATTGAAAACAAAATGTATGAAATATTTTAATTGCATTTCATTAAGAAAACAAACTACATCAATATTGAAATAATTATTGCAGTATAAAGCGGAAATTTAATTAAAATTGCATAATACTTGAGATCAAAATTATTTGTGATGAAATTATTCGATAATAGAAGTGGATGTGTGCAGCAAAAAAATTTTTTCGGTTGAATATTGAAATAATAAATTACTTAAATTAATTTGAAAATGAAGCTTCTTGACCATCATAGAGTTACTTATACACTGGTCAACAAAAATCTAAATATCCTAAATATTTTCCTAAATATCTAAAAAAATACTGAATATAAATAAATGAAATTTGGTATGGATATAGCTTATTCCATGATAATAAAGTATGCAAAACAAAAATGAAAGCGCCATTCACTGGCAAGACCTATTGCCAATAAATCCAATGTAGTCTCAACTTAAGGATAAAAGATGACAATAAAAGTGAGGCTTGTACAGCGTGTGTTGCCTCTAGTATGTGTATGGTCACCCCTGACAGACAGACAGCATGTTGTTAATAAGGGAGTTATGGAGGACTTGTGGAAGACCCTCCCATTTTTCCAGGTTCCCTCCATATCAATAACCGTCCAGAAATAGCGTCATAGAAATATGCGAAAATGCTTTCCATCTCTTAATTTTGTTCACCAGTGTAGATTAAAAAATTTAAAGTAATTTTCGTTTTGAATTATTGAATAAATATTAAAAAAAGCAGCTTAATAATTAGCTCAAAGTATATTGTTATAAAACAAATAATGTATCAAAACTACATCAATATCTCCTTAAAACGGTTACACAGCATTTAACAAAAAATTGTAAAACTGAATTGATTTTTTCAGTTGCTATAAAATTTAATGTATTTCTATAATCAACCGAATGCCAACATATTTTTAAATTATTTTAATTTTTATTTAAGTAAGTTTCACTTTTAATTCATACATTTGAATTTTTTTAACAATATTTATGCTGCTAAGGCTTTATAAAACCTTATTAAATATTATTTATTTAAAAAATGCAAGAAATATATGAGGCCCCAACCACAATATTATAATTACAAAGAGCTATTACATTAAATTTTAAAAATACTAAAATAATTAATTTATAAATAAAAGCGTCATGATAATAGAGAGAAAATAAAGTTCAGGTTTTAAAAACAAGAAAATTGCTTGTTTGACAATTTTTCAACTCAGGAAACAAAATTAAATTTGCGTCTTTATATGTCTAGACATATGCTATTTAAATGATGATAACTGTTACATTTTCGTTAAATTATATATATTAAACTATTCAAAAATATTAAAAACACCACACGCAACTCAATTTCGTGTTTGAATAGAAACTAAAAGAGTCTAAACTACGATAATCAAGACTAAATTGGTACAATTTTCAGAAACAAACATTTTTTAAAAAGCAAATATTAAGGTACAATGGAAGAATTATAGATTTTCACAAATCTTTATTTTGATAATGTGACGACAAAGAGTATTTTTTCAGCATAAATGCGTCAAGAAACACGCCATTGAATTTATAATAAATTGCCTCCTTTTATAACTTATGTACAATTGTGAAAAAAAGTTTCTATGAATGCAGACTGCCGATATAGTTCAGTAAATATATGAAAAATAAAATGTCTTCATCTTGTGTATACAACAAACATTGTAATATTGTATACATACAATATAATTTCTTATATGAGACTTTCTAGATTATTCATAGCTTAAAAGGGATTCCCTTATAAATTTTAAGGTAAAGAGCCATAAAAGGTCAAGATTCCAATTAAAGGAATATTTTCGGAAATTAATGAGTAATATGTTGAAAAAAAACAAATGGTTTAAAAGAATATTTTCTAAAATTAATGAGAAATAATTTTTAGGGAAAAAAACAAAATTTTCTCTCTTTCATTATTCAGAAAGAACCACATAGAAAAACTAAAAATGTGGGAAAAAATCCAACTTAAGTTGTTAAATAAGCTTGATTTTAATATATATATATATATATATATATATATATATATATACATATATTATAAAATGTTTTTCAAAGTCATGAAATATTTTTAATTAGTATCGAATAAAAGGGAAAAGGAAAAAAATATTAGTTTATTAAATTCCGTAATTTTTAGTAAATATTGCTCCCTAATTTAATACAATCGAATCGAATACATCGAATAAATACGGTTTAATAATTGATTTTATAGAATAATTTTTTATTACACGTAGAATAACAATTAAGGATGGATGTATTGTTCCTTAAAGGCAACTATTATCGATGTCTATTAATTTTTATAACCTTTCATTTGTAGCTGAAAATCTACTTCAGTCACGGAAGCAATTAAGGGGAAACTTGCCTCGGATGTTCAACAAAGCTAATGAATAACTAATTCAAAATCCGATAACAATTAAGAAAGACAAGAAAACAGGTAAATCGAACGCTTAAATTGCCTTCAGGGATGTCAGGAATTCTAACAACGAAGTCAGCGTCAACTAAATAAGTATCTTGTAAAGCGTACAATTTCTTCGTTCCTTGATAAAAAAAATATAAGTATAATACTAAAATCTATAAAATTTTCATTTAATAATGAAACAAAAACTATTAATATCAAAGCCTAAGTAAAAAAAAGAGATTTAATTAAATTATAAGAAAAAATGGAGAGTAAATCGAGTGTATTTAAAATAAGTACTGTTTTTATATTGGAAAGTCCATTACGTTTAAGTTAGTTTCTTTACGATTAAAATATTAAATAATACTATAATATTAAATATTAAATAATATATATATATATATATATATATATATATACAGTATTGTAATATTATCAAATGAATTGCTTAAAAGCCGTTTGCTGTGATTTTTATTTAACAGGATTACGATTTTTTAAGGACAGAAATGCCATTCCAGTACAGTAATTTTACCAAAATTCTTCCTCCATGAATACAAAACGAAAAGAAAGATTAAGTGTAAAATAACTGAAAAGGTCAACGTCTTTTAAAACAGACAATTTATATTTTCTGTCAAAACTGAGAGATTAGGTATTTTATTGTGGTTATTACACTATTAGAAAATTAGGAAAATTAGTTCAACGCTGAACCATGTAAAGGGAAATAAAATGCTAACTTTTGGGGTTCTTTAACTTTAAAATTGTATAACGTAATTGTAAATTGTAAAATCACGTAATTTTTAAATAATTGTTAAATATGTCAAGAAAATTATATAAAAGTATTTATATAGCACAATAAAGGGGAAAACTATCAAAAGTAAAGAAAGAAAATTAAGAAAAATCAATATATATATATATATATATATATATATATATATATATATATATATATATATATAAAATAAATAAATAAATAAATAAATAAATAAAACTTATTTTAATTTTAAAGAGCTCTTAACTATGAGTTGAGACATATAGGAGATGCAGTAATTATCGTCTTTCAAAATAACAGAAAAGAATATAAAAATATCTATAAATGCATGTGCTATTTTAGAAACTTCAAACAGCATTCGCAATAAGAACAACTAGCTCCATTTAATTAGCACTTTCCCGATAAGAGCAAAAGAGACATAATTGCTACTAAAAGCAACCGAAAAAAATATATCCCTATCTAAACCCAAGCTGATAACAAAGCAAACCAAATTTGCTATGAACTAGGTTTCCATGCTCTGGGAATAGTTTTAGTTTCGTATTAATACTCGGTTCTCTATTAGTTTTCAAAATCGAATAAAACCTTCATAACAATTTTATATAAATTAAGATCTGGATTACTAATGAAATTGTATTGATTAGTACGCCAAAGTTGGAGCGATATTTTAGATTTTACTATGGATTATACAAAGCACGAAATAAACATTTCATTGATTTGAATTATTGGAAATCAGTACCTTGGCATTTAGAGGTGTCGGTAACTTTGCTCTCAAATAAATTTAACTACATGGAGAGAAGTAAGCTGCGTGACATAGATTTAAATCCTCTCTGAAATAATAATATTAATTTATGCATTGAATATTGCTTTAGTTGCAACAAAAATTCATTATTTTGTGCAAAGATATACTGTGCATTGCTGAATAGAACTTTTTTTCATATAATTTTTACTGAAAAAGATTAATTTTAATTATATGAATATTAATTTTTGGTGAATAGGCTGTTACCGTCCAGGGACTAAATCGAACGAAAAAGTCTTTGCCAATAAAAACCGGCTTACAGTGTTTGGAAGCAGCTGCGCGTAAAAACAAACAAGAGTGAATGTTTACAGGTTATAGTTTAAACGTATTGGTGGTTCAACTAATTTATAATTATTATTATAATTCAAACAATTTAATGGAATATCATGAGTTTAGCTACTACTTTAAAAGTGAAAATATAATCTTCCTTCATAACCTGAAGAGTTGGCATATATATATATATATATATATATATATATATATATATATATATATATATGCGGTATCTAAATTAGCTTTTCCATCGTTACACTTAATTATAAGGAATTCATCATAAATTAAAAAAAGTCTTTAGAATGCATTTAAATATGACAATAGTGATGTTACCGATATATTGAACTTAAACAAAATGATTTAACCTGCTAGAAAAGCATTTTTCCCAAGTCATTTATTTATTTATTTTATTAGATACAAAATATAAATAATAATTGATCGTATATATTCTGATTAAATTAGAAAAAAATGGCGTAGATGTAAAAAAAAATATAATCTGTAAAAAAACGATGTCTGATTCTTTGAATGCTGTAAAATCATTTTATTGGAAAACTCTCTTGTATCTCCCCGCACTACTTTGTGCCACTTAGGTATTCAAAAAATAAGGTTACTATTTTCTTCGAAATACTGCACTTCTCACATCTGAATAAAATAAAATAGACAAATTTAGAACAAGATCTACCATTCGATATTGAATAAAGGTTTTCAAGATACGTAAGTTTCTCAAGATTTGAATATTTTACTTTGACGTAAAAAAAAATCTCAAAATCGATAAATTTTTTCTGCTAAAAAGAGACACTTTACTTGTCTTATTCTAGTCTTTATTTGTCTTGTCTAGTGCATTCTAAAGTGTGCACAATGTCAATAAATGTAAGTGATTTGTCTGGGAAATGTTTTTTTTGCATTGTTTTACTTTCAAATTTAATGTAATGCTTTTACTTACTTAAAGTATTGTCATGGCATTCAATATCTAACAAGGAAGTAATGTTCAAAGATTATAGTTTTTTATTGACTTTTTCTCTAATAAAATAATGTCATGTAGTAAAATTTCAGATTTTTAAGTATATATTTATGTGTATGACAGTATATTTCTTTATTTTTTCAATAAATAATAGTTTCTCCTAATATTCATATTTTATTCATAGTAAATTTTTTTTCGTACTATCAATTTTACTTAAGCAGGAAGAACTTCCTATTTTGTAATTTTAAAGAAGTTACTCGTATTTAAATTTAACTTAAGCAACGTTTAATTAAAAAAAGTGCTTTTTTGATAGACTTCAAGAAAATTCAAATCGATATAAAGTCACAACACGGTGCAATTTTCTAAAAAAAATTAAAGTGTCTTAATAATTTTTAATATTTTACATTTTTTTTAACGTTGAACCATAGCCTAAAACGTGAATGCCATTCCATTATAAACATTTAAATCATACAGACGAAGGAGCTAATGCCTACAAATAAAGACAAAGGCGCTAAATCTGTCTTCCTTCTTCTGGTGTTCCAATCCCTTGGACTGAAGAAACTTCATACTTCATTCCCCCTTCTTCATGAGTTTTCCTCTGTGTCAAGGAAAACAAGGCAAATTAAAGTTTTTTTTTTAAAAAACCGAGAAATTAGGGATATCAAACTCAACCAGTAACCAACGTTTAAAGAGGAATAGCTCATTCAGTCAAGCAGAAAAAATGCAAATGATCTTTATTTCAGTTGGGCTCTCCTCTCTAGGATCTCCCCCTTAGGTCTGCCAAGTGTTTTCTTCTATACTGAAACTTTGAATTATACGAATTTTTTTTTTCTATATTCTCTTTTTTTAAACAAAGGGCTCTCGAGGTTAGGCATTGTATTTTAAGTAATGATCAGGATATTCCTGGATAGCAGTAACGATGTGTTAAACTACTCTGGAATTGGCGTCTTTATTGAAAACCTTTTTTATTGAGATCTTTATTTTAAGTCCAGAAAATTGCTCTGTCTTCGGAATCGAATTAATTGCTACTTGTGAAAGGTTGAAAGCTTTCCTTCACCTCACTGTTAGCGCTGATATTTGATCCTTACTGACTGTCATGGCTTAATACTACACTTTTAAGATTTGAAGAGCGTTAGTAGTCTTCTCGGCATTTAAATATTAAACATGTTAAAATTTGTAACCAAAAGCAGGAATGTTCCACTCCAATGGATCCTCTTCCACGTTGCTTTGATTTATAACGAAGTCGCCGACAAATTAGCAAAAAGAGCCACCACTGGGACAGAAAGATCTTCCAAAAGTTGTTCCCGATATATAAAAACAGAGAGAGACATGATTGACTTATTACTTCTGGTCCACCGCTGGTATGGTCGAAAACGCCCAAGGGGCTTTCTGGGTTTTAAAATAGATAGATACGATCAAACTGCTGTCTTACTACTCATTAGAGGACATTTGAAATGTATGATCTTTGAGTTTAAGAGCAGGGTCTTTCTTACATGTACCCATGCATGATCAAATCCTGCTTCTCCTCCGATCACACATTTGCTTCACTTGTCTAGAATTTCAAGACTTATCCTTGCAACCACATTTGGTGCTTGATTTTGCCAGGGTTCATGGACTCAAGAATTTTATCTAGTTGGTGCTGGGCCGTGAAGGATTGGATCTCATGTGCCAATATTACAAATAAATATACACATAAGTCAAAAAATGAGCCAGGGTTTATGCACAATGTTACTTTAACAGATTCTAATTTAAGAACTGAAACTATCAGACATTAAGACTTATTTTTTGTTCCATTAGTCCACAAGTACACTATTAAGATGTTTTTTTAAACAGTTTAATGTGCAACTTAGAGCCAGTTGATTCCTTGAATTAATTTTGATTCATTTTTTTCTAACTACGATGTAAATTTTGTAAGATTATTCAAATTTTTCAGCATTAAAAACAAATTTTTTTTACCAAAATTTATTTCTTACTTGGTAATCCAGATATCGCAAGGGGTTCACAAAAGGAAAATATAGGAAAAATTCAGATTTATTTGACTAAACATATTGTTTCATGTTAAAAAAAAACATATATAAATTATTAACTTTTATTTTTATGTTGCATCATAAATGATTTCAGGTACTTTCAATATTTTATTGATTTCAAAAGTAATTATTTTAATTATCCAAATTAAATTTGTAGCCCATACCAGATCAAAGTATATTTTGTTTTTATCAACCATTAATTATAAAAAAAACATATATTTATAAAATCTATTAGTGATATATATTAAGAATAATTTATTTTTTTCTTCAATAAATTATTTTACGATGTTTTTGCTTTAATAGAATTCATCGATGTTTAATATATCTATAATTAACTATCTATTGTGTTTAAGAGTTAAAAATCTGTAATTGAACCGTTGTTTTCTATTATGCTTTTATTTTGCTATGGTATATAGACGTAATTTTCGTATTCGACCATTCAAATAAAAACGAATATATGCTTACATCAGAGAGAAAAGTTATTATAATAATTAAATTATATTATAAAACCTCAATTACATGCATTGGTTAATTCTTTGATTTATATTTCAATGATTAAAATTTGAGATTTCTTACTTTTGTTTCATAATAAGGAATTATATTTAAACACTAATTATTTAAATATTAGTATTTAAATATAAAATTCATTAAATTTCCATTTTTTACTTCTTAGTATTTTTCCATTTCTGACTTTTTTTCTGTTTCTAAATTAAACTATTTCAAAGGACTGTTCGAAAAAATAACTCCTCTCACCAAGTGAATTGTATTTACCAGAATGGCTCGGTTAAAATGTCTTAAAAATTTAAGCATTTCATCAATCATGTCAAAAGAAGCATTGTATAAATCAATCAGAAAGGACATTTGTTGCAATGCTGAGCATTGAAAAAATACGAACATACAATTATTAATTTTCATTTGTATCGTGTGGGAATAATTTAACATTTCAAACTCTGGACATTAAGAGGAAATATATATTATTTGGTTTCTATTGATCCAACTGCTGAATACATGTTCGCGTCTGACTAATATTTATTTGCAGACTTTGAGTTGAATTCACACCACTAAAATTCAATACCATTTATACATATATATCAAACAGGAAATATCTAAAGTATACTTTGATGTTTAGCTTATTTTAAACAGTGAATCAATACAACAAATATATAACAAAAGATTAGAAACACTGCATTCGCAATACATATAAAATGTCTGTATTAAATACTGTTTTCAGAATTCTTTCATTGATTAATAACTGATTGCGTTTGATGAAAATTTTCAAATATCAGAATTAAGAAAATAAAAAGGTATTACTTTTATAGTTATTGCACATCAAAAAACATATTGATTGTGTTTTTTAATCACTTCCCTGATTATCTCGAGTTATTTGGGCAATGTATTATATTGCAAATATTTATTATTGCCACGAGAAAACTCGGTCTGTAGCAGAATTTGTCAGTACCTTTTATTTTATCACGTTTTACTCGTCAAGAAGGAAAAGAAATTATTAATCATAATTTGCTGTGATTGGAAGTTTGCCAAGTTTTGCTTGGAAATTTGGCTGTTGAAATGTGATGCTGCATACGTGTTTTGTGCAATTATGTATAGGATGGTTACTTTTTAATCACTTCCCTGATTATTTCGAGTTACTGGTGTTAGGTATATATTGCAAATATTTATCGTCACGAGAAAACTCGGTCTATAGCAGAATTTGACACTACGTTTTATTTTATCACATTTTACTCGTCCAGAAGCAAAAGAAATTATTATTCATAATTAGCTGTGATTGGAAGTTTTCCAAGCTTTGTTTGGAAATTTTGCTGTTGAAATGTGATACTGCATACGTGTTTTGTGCAATTATGTATAGGATGGTTACTTTTTAATCACTTCCCTGATTATTTCGAGTTACTGGTGTTAGGTATATATTGCAAATATTTATCGTCACGAGAAAACTCGGTCTATAGCAGAATTTGACAGTACGTTTTATTTTATCACATTTTACTCGTCCAGAAGCAAAAGAAATTATTAATCATAATTTGCTGTGATTGGAAGTTTGCCAAGTTTTGTTTGGAAATTTTGCTTTTGAAATGTGATGCTGCATACGTGTTTTGTGCAATTATGTATAGGATGGTTACTTTTTAATCACTTCCCTGATTATTTCGAGTTACTGGTGTTAGGTATATATTGCAAATATTTATCGTCACGAGAAAACTCGGTCTATAGCAGAATTTGACAGTACGTTTTATTTTATCACATTTTACTCGTCCAGAAGCAAAAGAAATTATTATTCATAATTTGCTGTGATTGGAAGTTTGCCAAGTTTTGTTTGGAAATTTTGCTTTTTAAATGTGATACTGCATACGTGTTTTGTGCAATTATGTATAGGATGGTTACTTTTTAATCACTTCCCTGATTATTTCGAGTTGATGGTGTTAGGTATATATTGCAAACATTTATCGTCACGAGAAAGCTCGGTCTATAGCAGAATTTGACAGTACGTTTTATTTTATCACATTTTACTCGTCCAGAAGCAAAAGAAATTATTAATCATAATTTGCTGTGATTGGAAGTTTGCCAAGTTTTGTTTGGAAATTTTGCTTTTGAAATGTGATACTGCATACGTGTTTTGTGCAATTATGTATAGGATGGTTACTTTTTAATCACTTCCCTGATTATTTCGAGTTACTGGTGTTAGGTATATATTGCAAATATTTATCGTCACGAGAAAACTCGGTCTATAGCAGAATTTGACAGTACGTTTTATTTTATCACATTTTACTCGTCCAGAAGCAAAAGAAATTATTAATCATAATTTGCTGTGATTGGAAGTTTGCCAAGTTTTGTTTGGAAATTTTGCTTTTGAAATGTGATACTGCATACGTGTTTTGTGCAATTATGTATAGGATGGTTACTTTTTAATCACTTCCCTGATTATTTCGAGTTACTGGTGTTAGGTATATATTGCAAATATTTATCGTCACGAGAAAACTCGGTCTATAGCAGAATTTGACAGTACGTTTTATTTTATCACATTTTACTCGTCCAGAAGCAAAAGAAATTATTAATCATAATTTGCTGTGATTGGAAGTTTGCCAAGTTTTGTTTGGAAATTTTGCTTTTGAAATGTGATACTGCATACGTGTTTTGTGCAATTATGTATAGGATGGTTACTTTTTAATCACTTCCCTGATTATTTCGAGTTACTGGTGTTAGGTATATATTGCAAATATTTATCGTCACGAGAAAACTCGGTCTATAGCAGAATTTGACAGTACGTTTTATTTTATCACATTTTACTCGTCCAGAAGCAAAAGAAATTATTAATCATAATTTGCTGTGATTGGAAGTTTGCCAAGTTTTGTTTGGAAATTTTGCTTTTGAAATGTGATACTGCATACGTGTTTTGTGCAATTATGTATAGGATGGTTACTTTTTAATCACTTCCCTGATTATTTCGAGTTACTGGTGTTAGGTATATATTGCAAATATTTATCGTCACGAGAAAACTCGGTCTATAGCAGAATTTGACAGTACGTTTTATTTTATCACATTTTACTCGTCCAGAAGCAAAAGAAATTATTAATCATAATTTGCTGTGATTGGAAGTTTGCCAAGTTTTGTTTGGAAATTTTGCTTTTGAAATGTGATACTGCATACGTGTTTTGTGCAATTATGTATAGGATGGTTACTTTTTAATCACTTCCCTGATTATTTCGAGTTACTGGTGTTAGGTATATATTGCAAATATTTATCGTCACGAGAAAACTCGGTCTATAGCAGAATTTGACAGTACGTTTTATTTTATCACATTTTACTCGTCCAGAAGCAAAAGAAATTATTAATCATAATTTGCTGTGATTGGAAGTTTGCCAAGTTTTGTTTGGAAATTTTGCTTTTGAAATGTGATACTGCATACGTGTTTTGTGCAATTATGTATAGGATGGTTACTTTTTAATCACTTCCCTGATTATTTCGAGTTACTGGTGTTAGGTATATATTGCAAATATTTATCGTCACGAGAAAACTCGGTCTATAGCAGAATTTGACAGTACGTTTTATTTTATCACATTTTACTCGTCCAGAAGCAAAAGAAATTATTAATCATAATTTGCTGTGATTGGAAGTTTGCCAAGTTTTGTTTGGAAATTTTGCTTTTGAAATGTGATACTGCATACGTGTTTTGTGCAATTATGTATAGGATGGTTACTTTTTAATCACTTCCCTGATTATTTCGAGTTACTGGTGTTAGGTATATATTGCAAATATTTATCGTCACGAGAAAACTCGGTCTATAGCAGAATTTGACAGTACGTTTTATTTTATCACATTTTACTCGTCCAGAAGCAAAAGAAATTATTAATCATAATTTGCTGTGATTGGAAGTTTGCCAAGTTTTGTTTGGAAATTTTGCTTTTGAAATGTGATACTGCATACGTGTTTTGTGCAATTATGTATAGGATGGTTACTTTTTAATCACTTCCCTGATTATTTCGAGTTACTGGTGTTAGGTATATATTGCAAATATTTATCGTCACGAGAAAACTCGGTCTATAGCAGAATTTGACAGTACGTTTTATTTTATCACATTTTACTCGTCCAGAAGCAAAAGAAATTATTAATCATAATTTGCTGTGATTGGAAGTTTGCCAAGTTTTGTTTGGAAATTTTGCTTTTGAAATGTGATACTGCATACGTGTTTTGTGCAATTATGTATAGGATGGTTACTTTTTAATCACTTCCCTGATTATTTCGAGTTACTGGTGTTAGGTATATATTGCAAATATTTATCGTCACGAGAAAACTCGGTCTATAGCAGAATTTGACAGTACGTTTTATTTTATCACATTTTACTCGTCCAGAAGCAAAAGAAATTATTAATCATAATTTGCTGTGATTGGAAGTTTGCCAAGTTTTGTTTGGAAATTTTGCTTTTGAAATGTGATACTGCATACGTGTTTTGTGCAATTATGTATAGGATGGTTACTTTTTAATCACTTCCCTGATTATTTCGAGTTACTGGTGTTAGGTATATATTGCAAATATTTATCGTCACGAGAAAACTCGGTCTATAGCAGAATTTGACAGTACGTTTTATTTTATCACATTTTACTCGTCCAGAAGCAAAAGAAATTATTAATCATAATTTGCTGTGATTGGAAGTTTGCCAAGTTTTGTTTGGAAATTTTGCTTTTGAAATGTGATACTGCATACGTGTTTTGTGCAATTATGTATAGGATGGTTACTTTTTAATCACTTCCCTGATTATTTCGAGTTACTGGTGTTAGGTATATATTGCAAATATTTATCGTCACGAGAAAACTCGGTCTATAGCAGAATTTGACAGTACGTTTTATTTTATCACATTTTACTCGTCCAGAAGCAAAAGAAATTATTAATCATAATTTGCTGTGATTGGAAGTTTGCCAAGTTTTGTTTGGAAATTTTGCTTTTGAAATGTGATACTGCATACGTGTTTTGTGCAATTATGTATAGGATGGTTACTTTTTAATCACTTCCCTGATTATTTCGAGTTACTGGTGTTAGGTATATATTGCAAATATTTATCGTCACGAGAAAACTCGGTCTATAGCAGAATTTGACAGTACGTTTTATTTTATCACATTTTACTCGTCCAGAAGCAAAAGAAATTATTAATCATAATTTGCTGTGATTGGAAGTTTGCCAAGTTTTGTTTGGAAATTTTGCTTTTGAAATGTGATACTGCATACGTGTTTTGTGCAATTATGTATAGGATGGTTACTTTTTAATCACTTCCCTGATTATTTCGAGTTACTGGTGTTAGGTATATATTGCAAATATTTATCGTCACGAGAAAACTCGGTCTATAGCAGAATTTGACAGTACGTTTTATTTTATCACATTTTACTCGTCCAGAAGCAAAAGAAATTATTAATCATAATTTGCTGTGATTGGAAGTTTTCCAAGCTTTGTTTGGAAATTTTGCTTTTGAAATGTGATACTGCATACGTGTTTTGTGCAATTATGTATAGGATGGTTACTTTTTAATCACTTCCCTGATTATTTCGAGTTACTGGTGTTAGGTATATATTGCAAATATTTATCGTCACGAGAAAACTCGGTCTATAGCAGAATTTGACAGTACGTTTTATTTTATCACATTTTACTCGTCCAGAAGCAAAAGAAATTATTAATCATAATTTGCTGTGATTGGAAGTTTTCCAAGCTTTGTTTGGAAATTTTGCTGTTGAAATGTGATACTGCATACGTGTTTTGTGCAATTATGTATAGGATGGTTACTGAATTTACACAGCAGAAAATGAGTAAAAAAAGGTGTATTACCTCGTTTGTGTTTGGAAAGTATTACTTTGTATTGTCTCATGTTTTACAAACTATCATACAAAGACTGATATTTAAGTTTTTAATTTGTCTGAGATAATTCGGGATCATAAATTGATGATAAATAAATGTGCTTTACACTTGAAAAAATTAAAATTTCTACTTAAAACTAGTGTGTTATGTTTTGTTTTAGTTCTTTGTATTTATTATGAATTAAAAAAACACGTTCATTTCCGCATTTCTTTTTTTTTCAAAAAAAAAAAATGGAAAAGGAAGCTATGATTGCTTTGGTAGATTGAAAAAAAATGGCATGACAAATCATTTTCAAAGTAGAATATTTACTAATTGACTTAAATTTTATTCGACGAAAGTTAAATTTTAAATTAATGAAATTGGAATCTCAGAATATAGAAATAAAGATAAGTCAGGAAATTTTATAAATGTTGCGATATTTAATTTATTTGCTTCCAAAAGTGCAGTTAGTGCAATAGGAATCCAGACGATTTACGCACAAAAGTTCGCTAAATCAATTTTAATATTTAATTTGATATTTGATATAAATAGATAGCAAATATTAAATATGAACTTATATTAGAATGTATAACGTTTCAAATAAATAAAACATTATTAAATGAAACTGGAAAATTTTTCGTTTAGTTTAAATTTGATTTAATATACGAATAAAATGTCGTCCGTATAAACCAAAATAAGCAAATTTAAAAAAAATATGTAAAAAAGGAATAAAGGAATACAGAACACATACAAGAAATTTAAAAAAAAATATGTATACTTTTGAATTTTCGCTGGTATATCAATTTTTAGGTATCGCTAAAATCATGTACACATTTTCTTTTGAGACGAAGTTTTCCTAGGTATAAAACCTCTTAACTTAGCAAACTTAGTTAGCATTTAGTAAAAATAACAAAGCAAGTCATTAAGCAAACAGAATCTTCTTATTATAATTATTATAATGCTTATCTCGATTTATATACCCTTTCTTCAAATAATATCACATACCTGAAAAAAAAAACATTCAATTAATAAAGCTATGAAAAACACTTTTTTTAAAACAATTATTCGAATTTTTGAATAATATTTTTTAGATTGACATATAAAATTAGAATAAGCATTTTGACTAAAAATACAATTTTGGTTTTCATTTAATTATAATAGCTTAATATTTATATTGAAAAGTTTCACAGCATTGCGTCACTAAAAACACTTTTCTATAACACCACTGATGATATCTATAACAAACAATAGTGTAATTGCTTTAGTTAAAAAATAATTTATTTCAAAATGAAAATGTAGTTTTTTTACCATTGAAAAAATCACCATTCAATTTGTAGCTCGAATAAATCTAATCATAATCTAATAAATAAAGAAGAATGATAACTTGCTAATTATGCAGTTAAAAGCGTTTCTGTATTATAAAAATTCTACATTTTTTCATGCTGTGGCACCTTGAATCATTTTTCTTTTTATCTACAATCTTTGTTATAAAGGACTGAGTTATGGCAAAGACTTTAAAAGCATATAAAAAACACCTAAAGGCTGTTAGTGGGAGAACTAATGTAATGAATTACTCTGAACTTCAATATTAGATCTAAAACATTTAATTTAAAATCTTAGATTTAACAATACATAATGAAAATTATCGAAGTACTTATTTGACGTTGTAAATCCCTTAACTGTACTTCCTTGTGGTCCCTTTCAGACTATAAAATCCAGGTAGAAAAATAGAATGTAAATAAACATTAGTTATCGAACCTGAAAGCCAATCGACTAACGGTATCAAATCAACAAACAAGCTGGTCAAAAGAGAGCCCTAGAGCGCACACTCAATATACAAAAGATAAAACAAGTTATTATTATTTAGAAGACAAACTTTTGTCTTTAAACATAAACTTATTACTTGCGACTTAACAGTGGTAATAAGAAGCACTTTGAATTTTAGAATATATTGTACTTTGTTTTTTATTATTATTGAAAACTACTGGTACTGTTATTCTAAAAAACATAGACAAACATTCTTGGAACGCTTGAGGTAAATATAGCTGTTGGTTTGTAAAATATAGTCTTTACGAAGGATAAAAAATAGTCCATATTAATGTTATGGAGGACAATGATAGATTCTATCTGATCAACTATGGCATCATGACTTTCAAATATATTTTTATTAATTTCAAAACCGTTCATATTATATGATAGAATGGTTCATGTTTTGTGCGCTGTCATGACAAATACGCTCCCCAGTTTTGAATTCAGACACTGAAATACAGTTTGTTCACCAGGAGTTGACACTTGGACGAAAAGTTCATTTTAGTGTTTGAGTAAGAGGAGAAACTTCTCTGCGATTGAATCGAGACAATCCTTAATGAGCGCTTAACGAAAATAGTGAATTCTTTTTCAGTCACTTACTTGGCTTTATCATCTATTATACCTTTCGTTACTCTAGCTAATTAAATATATTGCAGCAAAATGCCTCAAAAAGCAGCAAAATGCCTCTATTAACTTAAAACGGAGAAACATAATCAAATTTATGAAATACTAGCTGAATACCTGTTCTTCACACAGGGCGAAAAAAAAGTGGTTGCGTCAATATGGGTATGTTTAATGTAACAGAACTGTTTTTGCTTTCACTTTTATCTTAACATAACTAATCCTTATAACTTTAGTATACTTGCATGATTTTTATTTCAAATTAGGCAATGGTAAGAAAAATAAAGCAAATAATTATTAGTTCCACCTTCTAACAAAATGGTAATATAAAAATTTGGATGCAGCTTCTTTTTCCGTTCTGAAAATGTCATTTACCTGGCTCTTCCACTAAGTTTTCTATTAATATAGCTAAAATATTTTCAATGTTTTTATTTCATATTATATTGTAATCTTCGGTGGCTAACATTATTTAAGCAAGCAAAGTTCGTTGCTTGTAATTCATACCATTGGGAAAAAGATAAAATGAATTTAGAATCACTTGGTATGATGCTATTTCTGTCGACCAATTCATGATAAATAAAATTTGCAACTATTAAGTGATTTTTTTCTCATTAACATATTCCTTTCAGGAGGTCACAATGCACTTAATTCTAACGTATCGGTATTAAAACTGGTATTGCTGCAGTGTTAATAATAAACAAATTTATCAATAAAATATTTATGCTTATATTAGTATATTTAGTACTTATTACATATCCCTTCAACATTTGAGTTTAAATATATTTATCAGTGGCAGCAAACTAAAGCCGATTTTTTTTTTAAAAAAAAAGTAAAAATAAAATAACTTTACAAGGATTTTGGAGCATGACCATTTCTCCATCTGACCGTTTTTTACTGTTAAAATATAAGTAGTGGGGAAAGAAGTTCTTTCAGTTCTAATTCGTTAAAATATTAATACCCTATCTTAGCTAACACTGAAAAAATATTTTCTGAAGCTAGGGAAACTGCGTTGTAGAATTCTTATCAAAACCAATTCGCCAATAATGCCAGTAGTACATATTACAGCCAGTGATATATAAGCACACCGGACAAAATCAGTCACCCTTAGAGAAATCATGAAAAAGATCATTTTATAGCGTGTAATACCGCCTCTGGATTTGATAACCACCTGGATTCAGTTAGGAAGTGAGCTCACAAGATTTTGCAAGTACGTCGAATCCAGTTTAAGCCACTCGTTGAGATTTGATGGCGCAAATTCACCAAATTGTGAAAATGCTGATTTTGGCGTCTTACCCGTTGTTCCAACATGTCCCACAAATTTTCAATGGGGTTCAAGTCAGGTGATTTTGCAGGCCAGCTGAGATGTAATTGAGTGTTTGAGTATTCATAAAGCTAATCACATATACTTCCAGTCCCATGAACTTTTCTGTTATCATCTTGAAAAATAGTGGTATGGACAACACACTCTGCATAAAGAGGGTGACTGAAAGGCAACTCCTAATTGTCCAGAACAAATAAACATGTTGGATCATGTTAGTGGCCACCTCAGTGAGGGAGCCCAATCCATAATAAGAAAAACATCCCCAAGACAAGACAGACCCACCTACGGCTTGAACCTGAGCTTGCCCGCTGTCAGGATTAAATGCTTCATCTGGTCTGCGTTGCACTCACAGGCGTGCGTCTTTTGAATAAATGCAAAAACGTGATTCGTCTGACCATAATACATTTCGCCAGTCAGCAACTGTCCACGTTCGGTGACTTCTAGCCCGCAGCAGTCGCACAGCTTTATGTGCACGTGTGAGCAATGACCTCTTACGATATGTTCGACTCCATATGTTCATTGCATGCAGCTCCCTTCGCAATGTTTTCTCACTAACAGGCTGGGATGGATCTTCATTTAGTAACTGAAACAATTCCTGTCCAATTTGGAAGCGATTTTCATTGAAAAGTCGTGAAACACGTCTCCGGTCACTTTCATTCAGAATCTTTTTCCGACCACAATTCTGACGGCGTCTTTCGTGACCACGTATATTACACCACTGCTTGTAGACACGTTGAACAGTCAGCTTTGAAACGCCAAAAAATCCAGCAACTTCATTCATCGTATGACTATTGGCTCTGCCAAACACAATTGCCCTTTTTTGCCACTCTATCACATCTTTACTCTTACCCATATTTACACATAATTTCTGCTTCAAACAAAAATATCTCACTGATAGCAACTTGTCTTTGATCAGCTTGAAGCAATGTGCATGCAGTTGAGCAGTGCTTGCGCACTAGGGTGACAAATTTTTTGAATTAAACTTCATCTGTGAATGGCGATTTCTTACGATTTTCTCAAACGAATTTCCCATCAATCTTCCTTTTAAGGGCTTGGATTTTTAGCACATAATTTACTTTATTTCAATTAATACACATTATCAATATTAATTGAGCATTAGTGTCATTAATAATAGGCATATTTTTTACAGTAACCCAAAACGCGAGTTTCTCCTAATTTTTGGTCTTTAGTTCCGAAGTTACCTTTTTTTTAATTTCAGTTAATACATATTACCAACATTCACTAAGCTTCACTGTCGTCAATAATAGTATGACAATTTCTTACAGTTTACAAGTAAATACCTTTACTTCATAACTTCTGCTTTCTAGTACATAAGCTTATTACTTTTATTTCACTATGCATATACTATCTCAATAAAGCAACATGGGCGTAATTAAGCCTCAGTGGTGTAGATTTTTTATGTTTCTTCTAGGTGAATTAGTACCACTTTCCCATTAATTTTGCTTTTGAATACATACATATTTTTTTCTATTCTATTACTGTGAATTTCAAATAAGTAATTGTTTCGAAAAACGTTTAAAAGAATTAATATAAATAAAATAAAGGTGCGGTATCAAACAAACTATAAATTTGGCGGCGTAGACCACGTGTGCTACTAAGTAATGATCATTGAATTTATCTGACATGGAGAATATAAAATAATTAAATATTTAAATACGTGCAATAAACTATTATTATTACATTGATAGATCTATAAGCTAGCAATTATCACTGATTTTATCTTTAAAATGTGAAAAATTGAATTATTAAATTTAAAACAATAGCTAACGCTTAACCAATCAGAAAGTCCCATTTTGTTTTTCGCTCTCCCCGCTCGAACTATTTGTTTTATAATGTTTTAATGTCGACAGTGACCTTCTTAGTGCTTAGAACTACCTGTATGCAAAGATTCATAGCTTTCAGACGGATAATTTAGGAGTCTATAAAGGACACACACACAGACATTCATTTATATATATATATATATATATATATATATATATATATATATATATATATATATATATATATATATATATATATATATATATATATATATATATATATATATATATATATATATATATATATATATATATATATATATATATATATATATATATATATATATATATATATATATATATATATATATATATATATATATATATATATATATATATATATATATATATATATATATATATATATATATATATATATATATATATATATATATATATATATATATATATATATATATATATATATATATATATATATATATATATATATATATATATATATATATATATATATATATATATATATATATATATATATATATATATATATATATATATATATATATATATATATATATATATATATATATATATATATATATATATATATATATATATATATATATATATATATATATATATATATATATATATATATATATATATATATATATATATATATATATATATATATATATATATATGGGTCATTCTCACGAAAACTGTCATTTTTCAGTTCATAAAATCCCAAAAAAGTAAAGTGAATAAAAAGTTCTGAAACTTTTGATATTAATAGAAATATGTAATGACATTATAAAGAAAGTATATATCCTATAAATTATACTTAATATTTAAATTAATTAATTTTTTAAGTAATTAATTTATAATTAATTAATTAATAATAATTAATAATTAATTAATTAATTAATTTAATAAATAAATTAATTAATTTAATAAATTAATTTATTAATTTTTTAATTTATTTTTCAAATTAATTAATAAGTAAATTAATTATTTTCACTATTTAAAAAGTGAGGGAATGACGCTAATAGTGAGGGAATGACATTTTATTTTATTACATGTTTTTATCTAAGTTACATCAACCTAAAGTTTGAAATGATAACATACTAAGTATATCTAATATTTATTATAATTCAATCTTATATATTTAATAGTTTTTACAGGTTTGGGAAATAAAATTGGCTTTCACGATTGAACAAAAAAAAATTTGATAATATACTCATCTTGAATCATTCTCTCACTTACACTATACACTAGTGAGGGAATGACGAATTCAATAAAATTTAAAAATAACAGTTAGGCCTAATTATTTTCTGAAGTCAATCACATACAATTATATTCATACAAGAAAGCAACATATAATTATCCACTTTCTCGATGAAGTTGTATTTTATTTTACTCTAAAAAATGACATGAGGGAATGACAAATGTAAAAATTCTACCTGGTTTGATTCATTCAAATTTATTCCACAGCAAAGCTTCTTTAAGTTGAAGATGGAAACATACTGCAATTTTGTTCTATGATGCCAGTTGTTAACTTCTGAAGTTTTTATTAAAATATTTTTATTCTAAGAAGATTGCAGGTGATAAGAACATTGTTGTGAGGGAATGACGCGAAACACTGGGGACAAAGTTTAAAATAGTGCTGTGTTAATATTTTTATCAGAAATTCAATTTAAAATTGATTTTCTGAATTCTATATTTCAGTATTCTGAAATAAAAGACACGAATTTGTAAAAAAAAATTTTGTATTTCAGAAACAATTTTTTTCTTTTTTTAAATCAGCAGTTGGGACAAGTGAGGGAATGACATATTGGTATATTTTAATTACCTAAAATAAATGAAAAATAAAAATTGATAATTTTATTTTTATTCTTTTGTTAGCTTGCATTCTGAAGGACACTTTCCCTGAATTTTTTTTTTCTTCGTAAGCTGTAAAACAAACATAAAATAGACCGGGGACATAAAAATGACTGTTTTTGGGAGAATGACCCATATATATATATATATATATATATATAGATTTAATGTTTAAGAAATGCACATATAGATAGCGAAATAGTATTGTCGGATATCACGTGGTAAAGGCGGAGCCAAGTGCCAACTCCTGGTAAACGAACTATAAGTGGTCACTTATTCATGTTTTTTCTTCTGATTTTGTTAACGATTAATATTGATCTTCCAGAAAAGATTATTGGTATCTTATTGCTAGTAATTTTTTGACGTAAATTTTAAGAATTTTCCCAGTGACTGTTTTACAGTTACGGTTTGCAACTGACATTTTCAGACTATTTCAGTTCCTTTATTTTTGGCTCCTTAAATTGATTCTCTTTTTATAAGCAATTACTTTCTAGAAAAGAAATGAAGATAGATAGTCCGAAACTTAACCGAGGATCACACATCAATTTTAAGGATAGTTAATACCATTCCCTATTGTCCATTCCATCTGCTCTATTAATCACTTAAGTCAGAAATCAATAAAGAGCTATCTGAGGTAAGACAAGTGGTCAATTGAATTCCTTAATGGATACCCTGGTCTCAAGTATTGCAAGAACAAAGGCAGTAGAAAGATCAAAGTACAATTCTGATGATTATATCAGCTTTTCATCAGAATGGAAGAATTTTAGAAGATAAAGACGAGGTAATTTGTTTCAAGTATGATTGTTAGGTAATTGCACAATAAATTATTTATTTTTAAACGTTGCTTTGAAATCTTGATATTTTTCTAAGAAATCTCTATTTTTTGTACAATATAGTACAAAAGTAATATATATATATATATATGTATATATATTACTTTTAAAAAAATCTATCTGTCTCACAGAATTATAAAAGTAATTTAGTAATTTCAAAGCGATTATTCATTAACTTGTTTTAGTACTTATTTAATTGTTTGTTAGTTTAACTTTTTTAAACTGGTTTTCCTAATAAAATTAATAATTTAAATAGTTTATTTTAACTTTAATTACTGAAACTAGTAAAGAAAAATTTTTCTTTTGAAAAATGCTTGCTTTTTTATTTAATTAGTTTGCGCCGTGATCATTTTGATATCAAATGTGTATACATAGGTCTGAGAAAAATGTCTCATGAAATAAATTTTTACCATTGCTTAGAGAGTTCTGCTTGATGTTTCCCTGATAGTTCTAATGTAAAAAAGTAGAGATATATATAAGAAAACTTCTCAAAAACTTTATAATATTTTCAGAAGAAAAATAAATATTTCGTTTTGAAGGAAAAATAAATAATTTAAATGAAATTTTCTTTTCAGCTGAAATTAAAAAAAATATATCAAAGATTTTATAATTTTTTGATATTTTTTATTTATTTGAATAAGACTTATGATTCCGAAACGATTCTAATTCTGAAAATGCTTAATATATCTGAACAGTGCTATTTAAGTTTCTTTTGTTTTTTTCACACTTTTCCTTAAGATGCAAAGATGGCGGCTAAAATTAATCTTGGAGAAAATGGCAAATTCCACATATTTATTCACTATCTTAACTTTTAAATTTATGTATTTGCTGACACATTTATGAACCTAAAATATTTTACTAAAAATAATAGGAACTCATAATCAAAATTTGAACTCTTGAGACAATCTGAAAATCTACAGTTTCAATAATTTGTGGTATCTTAATAGCAATGAAAAATTAAGAAAAATTGAACTTAATCATTCAGATTATATTTAATCCCTTTTAAAAAAATATTTAAGGTTATTTTAGTTGCGATGATTCAGCGGTAATGGCAGTGAACTGTGATTGCGAAGACTAGGGTTCAATTCCTGGTGGTGGCTTGAAACCCATGCAGTTTCAAAGTGATGGGTACCAGTTTGTCTAGGAAGTAAAGGAGCCTATGCGTGCTGACTACATTGCTAAAATTAGGATATTGGTCACGAAATTATGCAGCCTTACCTCCATGAACCGAGCTGTTGCGAGGATACTTTTAATTTACATAATTAAAAATATTGAATGATAAATGAATTTGAAATAAGGCAACTTTTCTTTAATTAGAGAAAATTGATTTGAAGACTAAATAATTTCAAAGTATCGTGTTTTATTTCAAAATAATTTTTTACTTGAGAAGATTATTAATTTGAATCCTAAATTGTTGAATAAAATAGATAACTATGCTAATAAGCCGGGATATACCGGAAAATTCTACCAAATATGCAAGCTGTTTCCAAAAATTCAATTTTTTAATAATGTTTTTGAAGAAATAACGACAGAATTAATTTAGTTCCATTTTTAGCATTAAAAGAAACGTATTTCATTATTCTTTTTCGAAAAACAAAATAAACAGTTTTGTCGAATTCTCCCGGTTTTGTTGGAAAATATCGTAATTATTTGCTCCACCTGTCTCCACGTGACAAGAAGACAAAATTAGATTTGAAGCTCTGTCTTTCTTTTTAAAGATTCAGCGAAGTTTTGTGCAAAGCTTTCTTTAGAATTGAATGAATTGCAGGCTTTCGAAAAGAATGATTTCTTCCTGACTATCTAAAACTTTCCGGTGACTAGATTTTTTCTTTCTATCTTTCTCTCACTTTGTCGTAGATGTTGATTTCTGTTGGTTTCTTTTTTTTCATT
The DNA here is from genome assembly GCF_982258835.1 of Parasteatoda tepidariorum. Lineage (NCBI taxonomy): Eukaryota > Metazoa > Arthropoda > Arachnida > Araneae > Theridiidae > Parasteatoda > Parasteatoda tepidariorum. The sequence goes on from NC_141761.1 coordinate 61,064,010, forward strand.
TGCAAAAAAAAAAAAAAGAAAAATAATATAATAAAAAAATAATAAATAAATAAATATATAAAAAAAGAAATACAATTTAAGCCTTTTCATTACCCTAGTCTTAGGCATTGACAATTTAAATTTAATGTTTTTTAAATATTGAATCCAAGACTAGTACGACAGAAGATAAAGGGAAATGTTTTAACATATTTAAAACAACTCAGAATCTTAACACTGCCTATAATAAAAAAGTCAATGACTTCAGTAAATCAATTTTAATTTAAAAAATATTTTTATTTAAAACTGAAGGAATTTTGGTTGCGACTTAAAAATACAAATCAATTGTTTAAAACAAAAGATAATAAGTGGTTTTTTTTTCTTGGCACTGAAATGATTCTTTGCTGTGATGAAGGTGTAAGTTGATTTTTTGTATTTAATCTCTATTTTATTTGGTATACCTTAAAAAAATTTTTAAAAATTCTTAAGAAACTTTTGTTTAGAGTTTTTGTACAAGAAATGGTGTAAGTTTTTTCATCTGTTTTTGTCAGTTTTGAGTAAAATTAAGCGAAGTGTTTGAAGTTTAAATCAAACTCTGCAGCCAAAGATATAAATTGATTTCACTGATTGACAAATCTTCACTTCAATTTTGCAATATAAAAATTTTGCACTCAACCCTACTGTACAATGTTAGAAAAATGGTTAAATAACCATTTATTTGTCATTTTACCATATTTAAAAAGAACGATCAATTAACCACAAATAAGATGGCCTTAAAATTGATAACTGTGAGAAAGCCGCTTATTAACTGTATATATCTAAAATGATTGAACAACCTGAACTTTATAATACAAACTTGGACCACGTAATGAATCCTTATTCAAGCTGGGCATTTTTATTGCTGAGGGGTCTAATCTGTCAATCTCATGACCGAAAAGGGGGGGGGGTGAGTCTCAGCGTTAATAAAACAACATTTCCTCCATTCCCTTCAACAAATGAAGAGTTTCCAATGTCCTTCACTCCCCAATTTGTGTCTCTGGATTATTAGAATACGCATTACTCATGCATAGATGGCATAAGCTGTTTAACACAAAAATTCTAGTATTTTCAATCTCTTACGATAGGTATCACAACTGAATAAACTAATTAAATTGAATTCCGCGGTTCATTTGATAAAACACAACTCAACCACAACCTAACTCTAATGTCCTTTACCTTACGAAGCATCTACCTCCAATATCCGGTTAAATTTATTAAAGTTTCCAAGCCATGTTAGTTGTAAATAGGTAACAAAGGTTTGGTTTTTTATTCGCGGATTCTTAACTAGATGTAAATGGTTGCAAGACTGTAAAAGGTACCGTAAGCTTTCAGTTAGTTGGATGGACAGACTGTTGCAAGTTATTTTACTGTAAGTTTGGAATGTAAATTCTGACAGTATGCATGCCTCGCAATACTGAAACAACATTAAAAAAAGGTTATCTAGAATTTAAATTCTGTAATTAAAACTATGCATCTTATACGGTCTTTTAAACCATTTAACTAGACTTATTACTTTTTAGTAAAAAAACATTTATTTACTTGTATTTACTATGAAATACTGTCCATATAAAGTTTCTCAAATACAGAACTCCATTGAACAGTCTTCTTGACTGAATACTCCTCATTTATTTCATGGAAAGAGACGACAGCATAGAGCCTAGCTGTGAAATATTATACCATCATCAATTCTCGCTAAAGGCTTCTTAAGAGAAACAGAGTGACATGAACTCTTCCGCTCTCCTATACTATAAAATATATGGTGTTTACTTAAAAAAATGGGCATAAAGAAACATAGTACTTCCCGGGATTTATATGAAAGCCATTAAAATTATATAGTTATTTTTTTTACTAAAATTTAAACTGTACGGTAATATTAAATGAAGATGTAAATGTAAATAAATAATTCTTTAAATTATAATTTTGAGCTATGTTAACATTTGATCAGTAGTTTGATCATAAGATCAGTGTAAAATTTGATCAGTAGCAGAACTTAGTTGAGTATATCAAGCGATATTCTTAAAAAACGTGAAATATTGGTTTGTAAAACATGTTATTGTAGGCCTTGTGTATGGAACTTATGTAATAACCATTTTTTAATAGATCACCAAATATGAAGGGCTTTTTTGAAGGAAGATTGTATTAATTAGCTCTTTATTTTAGCTTCCTTGTTTTTTCTAAACACTTGTGTATCTTAATTCCATAAAATGTGTCCCTTGAGAGAATAAAGTGAACTCGCACTGAGAAAAAAAGAATGGTTAAAACTACCAGAATGTGGTAAAATGTATCGTGTATTCACCAATAAGTTCGGTACTTTTTACCGAAGTGCTTTGGGAGTAATTTTGGTAAAATAAACTGTAAAATATGGTACTATAACAAATATATGAAGAAAATTTGGTAAAATTGGTAAAATATGATAATTTCATCGAGATACCTTAAAGTATGGCGCAAAAACTTTCTATTAAGTTAAATTTATTTTTTAATTTTGAATTTTTTAATAAAAGTGTGGTAATAAGAATAATAATTTAGATGGCCTGAATTTTTAGCAAATCGTTACCATATGAACGGAAAAATAAACAAATGAATGGTTTAAATATCCTATATTTTGGTTTTATCAAACAGAATTGTGTTTTTTTAAAAAAAAAAAAAACTGAAACGTCATTGTCATAAAGCACAAAAATTCAGCAGATTTTTTCTCAGTGCGGTTAAGTGAATATCGTGTAATATGTTTGAGAAGATTCCAAGAGGGCAAAAAAATTAATTGTTTTTAAAACATAATCTGCTTATAGATTATTGTATAAGTTGCTAGGTATTTTATTATGTATATTGAACAGTTATTACCAATTATTATTGTTATTAAAACATATTATATGTTTGTAAATTACCCTTTTTCCACAATATTTTGTTCTGCTGAAAATTGAAAATGTAGAAAAAAAAAATCCTAGAATATCAAATTAGCATTGATGATGAGCAAAATATAATCTTGCAGGAAAAAAATAATTTAACATGGAATAGATTTCCTGCAATCAGATAATTATACAAATAATTATTAATAAAATATTCGGCTGTAGAATTTTGCACTCTTACAATGTCCTCACTTAAAGTATTCATAAGAAACAAAATGGTCTCTCGTAAAATATTTCACATGTAAACTTTTGATGCGAAAGATATTGATCAATACTAGCTTCCACCTTATTTCAACGTAGACTCATATTTATGTATTTATATTTTGTTTTTCGTTCGCAATGAAAGTTAAACACAATGTCAAAAACGCATTAATGTGTTTCATGAAGAGGAGTAAGTATGTGACCGATAACTTGATGTCTCGGATTTAAATTTAAGTGACACTCCGAAGACTGCATAAACACGTTAAAGTTGATGGAAGATGCTGATACGAGAAAAATAAATTCTGTGCGTGTGGAGTAAATAATAGCATCCCAGATTTTGATGGAAGACTTAAAAGCATCAGAAACTTTTTTTCTGAAGGGTGCACGGAATAAAATAGTACCGCTCAGTAAAGTTTCTTTAGATACATTTATTTTATCGATCCATGAATGTGAATCATTTTAAAAGTAAAATCTTTCGTGTAATTTGAATTATTTAGTCAAACAATTGATATAAGTCAATTTCAATTCAGTTAACTTGACATAGGGCCAATTTTTCGAAGATCTATTTGATGCATTTTTATGACAAATAGATAAAGCAATAGATTTTCCACCCTCAAATTGTGATACAGATATTACTTTTATGTATTTTCTAATATATAGCGTTTAATTTATTTATTATCAGAGGTACATAAACATTTAATATCGAAAGGAAAACTTTGAACTCCGTACGAATAAAGCTAAAGGATGTAGAAAAGCACAAATAATGGAAATGAAAATGGACAACTATTCTTTAAACAAGAACCTGCCTCTGAGAGAAAAAAGGTGCGACAAATAAGTTTCCATAAGGAAAAAAACCAGTTTAACTAATTAGATTAACAAATATAAGCGGTATAAATAAAATGGAGGAACAATATTGGACAAGGTAAAGAAGCTAAAGATCTACTGATCTTAACTACAGGGAATAATTTTCTATTCTTAAAATTTATACAAATATAGATCTTTCTAGAACCCAATTCTCTTAATGTGTAGAAATCTATGTCAGTTTATTTTCCTGCAAAACTGGGGTTCGCATCCTACTCCCTTCACTTGTAACTGGTCTTTTTTGGTTTATCTTGCTCAAGTTATATTTCAGTCTCTTTTTTTTTCATTGGCTGAATCAGTTTTTTTCATTTCGCAGCTTGCTTGTTTTATCTCTTTAGAGATACATTTTTTTTTTATAGAATTTAAATTCTAGTATTTCCATTTTTGTTTCAATACTCGTGCTTTGTTTACGCTGTTCAGATTTATTCAATAACTCGTATGCTCTAATTTTCCAGAAACTTTCTAGACTTCTTTCTAGACTTAAGAAACAAGGAATGTTCTCATTCGTATTTTAAAAAGATTGCTGAGTTAATTACATCAAAATATGAAAGGAAAAAACATAAGAAAAAAACATAAGAAAAAAGTTAACTCTTAGGAGAAATTTATCAATGTTGAACGATGTTAGTTTATAAATTTGCTAATGTGATAAAATGAATCAAATGTGATAAAACATCAAAATGTGATAAAATGAGTCCTGATGAACTATAATGAAATGACGAATTATAGTATCATGAAACTAAGTTTAAATGTAATTAATTTGCGCAATATTATTTCATAACTAAGCACCTTATTATAGTTGCAGTTGAATACAATATTAAAGTTCAACGAGTTTCAAAACTTTTAACGAATTTGAGCGGAATTTGCAATAAACCTGAATTATTAACGAGGTATTTAGGAAGTACTTACTATCCATATGAATTTGCTTTCAAAGACATACTAAACCTATTTTTAGAGTGATCCAGATATATATTGATACAATACAGCATGTCCTGTAAATGTTGCGACAAACTTTAACGGAAGGTAGGGCACATCATAAGAATTATATAGGAACTTATAGCTGGAAATGTCAGGGGTAAGTGGTAGCAGAAGTAGACGATGGGAAACGAAATAAGAGAGTGACTAATTAAAAGAAAACTATTAGAAGTGTATAGAAATGGTGCGTGACAGCTTGAATATTACTAAAGATACTCGAAGTTTGAAACATAAGATACCAAACATGCCTGAATGCATACGAGAGCATTGATTGCCGGACATGTTCGAACACATCGGGATTTTCTTTGCTTGTAGCAGCTGCGCAGGCGAGTCTTGCCACAATATCTATATCATACTCAACAGACTCACGTTATACGACACTTTTGATGGCTACCCACAGAAAGAAATCAAGGCTCATTAAATCTGGTAAGCGTGAAGGTCAGGGACTTTATCCACCTCGGCCAATCCATTGATGCGGAAATTATTTCTTCAAATGGCTACGAATATCCTGTCCTAGGAGGTCACGAATGCACTCACTGGGCCAAGAAGGCACAGAACTACTGGAGAAATAGCCTCAGTTAGATCTCAGCCGCAACGTGGTGCTGGAAATAGAGCCAGTCCAGAACGTAAATCAGATCTGGGGAAAACTGCCCCCAACGTACAAATGTTTTACCTTTGTTTAAGTCCAAAACGTGTTGAGATAGTGTGGGGAACGACAAAAAATGTATACTGATGCAAGAAATTCTTGGACAGCAAGCTCTTGAAGAGATATTGACAATGATTCTCTATATAGTTTGGACGACAGTCTCGCACAGACCAGCCGCAATTTTAGAAGTAGTTTGCCATATCCTCGCCACCAATTTAATTTCCGTCAGTTTCCATCACCTCTACACCACTCCAGTTGTTCTCTACGCCAGCCTGAAGAGGAAAACTGACACGGGGAATGCTGTACAGGAGGTGAGGCAGCAATTGCAGAAAATCCTTGACGTTTACTACACGTTTCGAAGTTAACTATCTACTACACATGATTTACACGACGTTTCGAAGTTAAAAAAGAACATCGCTTATGTTTCAGCAAATGGACAACATAAGAAGGCTCTTGTTGATTCAGGGGGCAGTAATTCTTTGATACCTGAGAAATTATGCAGGAAGTTAAATACACCCATGTTTTCTGAATTAGGACCAATTTTGAAAACTGCATGTAAAAAGCCTGTGACCGCCACCATGAAATCATTTGAATTTATGGTGTTTACGAGCTGTAGCCATCAAATGATACATGGATGGGACTTTTTTCGTGCCACAGATGCCATCATAGATTGTGGCAGTAAAGAACTTCTATTTGCAGAGATTCTTCGAGATAATTTTTTATCAAATGAGTCTGATCACCACTTATTTTCAGCAAAAGATTATTCAGTCAAACCATAGTCACTCAGGCAAATATGTACTTTGAATCCAGTAATTCGAGAAGCAGATCAAGCTATGATCATCTGGATCATCATTCTAATCTATCAAAGGCAGTTATGTATACCAGCCTCAATTATCTCTGTAAAGATTGGCTGTTTGAAAGTATGGATAGCGAATTGCTTTCGCGTAACTCAGATAATACCAACAAGATTGAAAATAGTTTAACTACAATAGCGAATGACGCAATTAGTTCTCTAACTGATAAAGTTCAAAGCACTTCTAAAGAGCTCAAATTCAGAAAAATATTAATTTGAGACAGACTAACAAAAAGTTTGGATCCACAGCTGACACTACTGAAGAACATGAGTTACTTAATCTTTTAGAAGAATTAATATTGGGAAATTTTTGACTTCGGTAGAAAAACGAAGAAATCGAGGAGCAATATGTGAAGCACAAAATAGACACAGGTGTCAAGCAGAAACCCTATTGAAAATCAGTCACTGAAAGACGTGTGATTGATGAAGAAGTGCAAAGAATGCTAAAAGACGTAATGTGGTCATCAGGCAGTCCGTGGTCATCTCCACGTGAATGGCGCTTTTGTGTCAACCACAGAAAGCAAAACAAAAGTTACCAGAAAAGACGTTTACTCTCTACCACATATCGATGATGATTTGGACTTCATTCCTGGTGCTAGAATCATCTCCATGAGAGATTTAAAATGAGAGATTCAGAAAAAAGACTACTTTTAAGAATTTAAAATTTTTGTGAATTTTTATGAATATAAATTAATTTAAAACGATCTTTATGAATTTAAAATTATGCTCAGCTACTTTCGAATGAATGATGAACACAGTACTGTGAGGTCTTAAATGGAATATTTGTATTAACTGTCTAGATAACGTCATAGTATATGCGCCGAGTTTCCAAGAACATCAAATAAGGTTGATGAAAGTTTTAAAGTGTGTTTCAGAGGCAAGACAGGCGCTTAACTCGAATAATTGCGCATTCGGTAAAAAGAAATCTACGATATTGAAGCCTTCAGTTGATCAACGTGGGACCTAGCTTGATCCAAAAAACATAACCTCAATAACCTAGTTGCCAGTACTAGAAAATATTTCATTCTTTGTGTTCTTTCGCCTTTGGTGATCTCTCACTCAACTAATATATGCGACAATATGGTTCAACTTTGCATTATATTAAGGCTTCAAAACCTTGAACGGGCATTATCTTTCAGCACGTTTTAAAATTTCTAACTTCTTACAGTATTGTAATCTGCTTAATTATCCTGCAAACGTTTGATACAAAAAAATATTTGGTAACATTACAGGTTGATAAAATATACAGCTTTATTGTAATATATATAACAATCAAGTTAAAAAAGTGTATTAATATATTTTTATAAAAAACAAAAGCACTTTTTAATGTTTTTTAGTAATTTAATGATACTACATATTCTGAAAGTGGAAAATTTTGATGTTATGTTGGAGTTTTCATATTAAATTAATACACATAAATTTTTTCGATGTTTTTTCTTCGTTGTAAAATAATTTATAAGCCTTTGAAAGAAATGACACTACGATTTATCATAATAATGTAACTCTTTACTTCTCATTATTTTTAATTTTCATCTGAAACACTAAATATGTATTTACTTTAACAACTTGCTAATTAAAACATTTATTTTAAACACTAGAAGTCAAAAACAATAAAAAAACCAAAATAAACCTAAATCTTTCTTATTTTCTTTAAATGTTAAACATTTTTAACAAACTTTAGGTTGTACATTTTTTCTTAGCTTTAAATTAACTCGGAAGTTTTAGTTGTTTTAGAAAGTTCCTAGAAATTAGCTTTAAGTACAATAATTAAGAATGTACTAAAAAGTTTTACATTCAGCTTTAAACTTACTTTTTATATTTAAAGAAATTCAGAACAATTTTTTTTTGTAGAAACTACTTTAAAAAGTACTTAGAGTTTGAATATGCGTGTCAGTGAATCCTAAAAATAAATCCTCAAAAAAGAAACATTAATTTTTCCTAAAAAGATAATGTTTTAAAGTGTTTATTTCAAAAGAGTTTTGTGTTTCTATCGTATAAATAAATTAAATACTTTTATTATATCACTCAAGAGTAAAAAAGCAAAACTGATAATAATTTTAATTATTGAATAATAAAGGTAGTTAAAAATCTTCTTCTTAATTTATCAAGCCTTATCTAAATAGAATACTCTTAAAAATATACTTAGAATTTTTTATATTAACACAGATCAATTTATTATTTCTAGAATTTGAAAGTTTTATATCAATAAATATAAATTTTGAAAATATTAAATGCAAACCATTTATACTTATTGAAATTTCATAACTGATAACGCATGAGTTTCATGAATTGATTTCAATGCATTTGCATTAGTAAAATAAATTTTGTATATGTTACGATTAAAATAATAAATCTATTTATCGTTATAAAAATGAATAAATGTTTTAAATATCTATCTAAATCTAATATAAATCTGATCTTGCTAAATCAACCAATCTAAAAGTAATAATCAATCTATTAAAGTAATAAATCTATCTGGATATATAATCTATTATACAGGGTGTCTCAGTTAAGCGTTTCAGAACTTCTAAGAGGGGTAGGGGGCATCCTGACGACTCGAAATACAGCAATGTGGGGTCGGAAATGCTTTCCTGAAGCGGTGACGTACACAGAAGCACCATAAAGAAAGGAGACCGTAAGCGAAAAATCGCTATAATAATACATTGAAAAATTATATGGCCTCCTCGGTCACCCGAACTATCATGTCTTGATTTCTGGAGTCATATGAAGACACTGGTTTATGACACCCCTATTGATAATGCATGCTGGTTGCAGGAATCGCAGTAGCTGCCTGCGAGATATGCCTGGAGTATTGCAGAATGTTCGAATGCCCATGCGCCGGAGATATGAGGTGTACATTGTAGCCGGTGGCAGAAACTTCGAACACTTACTTTGGCCCATGTACCATATAATTTTTTCAATGTATTATTACAGCGATTTTTCACTTACGGTCTCTTTTCTTTATGGTGCTTCTGTGTACGTCACCGCTTCAGGAAAGCATTTCCGACCCCACATTGCTATATGATTTCGAGTCGTCAGGATGCCCCCTACCTCTCTTAGAAGTTCTGAAACGCTTAACTGAGACACCCTGTATATATAAAATGACGAGTCATGATCAAATCATAATAATAACAAATGAATTGAAAATTATTACAATAATCAAAGTTTATTAGTAATTATTAGTAATAAAAAGTAAATGTTTAAATTCTCATGGTTTATTCACTTTAACTGATTTTCTTGGTCATTATCAGTAATAACCGGTGATAACATTAACTGATTAATTGCAGTGACCATGACTTGAAATTTTTTACTGAAATGGCTTTATGGTTTTTTATTTGCCTTTTTAGTAATTGGTAGTTTGATGTTATTTCTAGTAGTTTATGGTTAATGAAAAGGTATCTTCAAATTTGTGTTATCTTCAAGTAAACATCTAAGGAATATGTCCAGTCATAAAATATTTTTAATGACAAATGGATATTTACAAAATATCTGCCCTAGGATACACGGAATAAAAACGAATCATTCTGTGAGCTGGAACGCTCTTTCACTGCCTTGTCGTATATTTCAGCAATCCTTTAGTTTCGCTTTAAGAGTCATTCATCATAAAAATTAAATTATTTCTGATGAAAGTGCTTCCTCAATCGTGTGTCATTTCAGCACTTACTGTGAAAAGAGTAGCATGATATAATTTTGCCGAAAAAAAAACATATACGGAAACCAAGAATCGGTATGTTAAATATTAGTGTAACAAGAAAAACAGAAAAAAAAATGTCCAAGTAATTATGTATCAATTTATTTTTCGCATTGATATTTTAGATTTAACAACCACATTTTTGCAAAAGCATTAAATTGTATAAAATACGTATTTTAGAATCTTATCAAGAAAATCTCGTAACTCTTAGAGCTCTAGTGCTTTCTGAGAAATACGTTGTGTGTTACAGTTTTGCTAAAGGTGGAAAAACATGAAAACAAATTTTTAAATCGATATCTTAAATGTTAGTGTAACGAGAAAAACAGCAAAAATGAAATAAAAGTTAAATATTTCTTTTTTACTTTATCTTAAAATTTAAAAGCCACATTTTGCGCATAACATTTAAGTTAATTAAAATTCATGTTTAAGAATCTTGTAAACAAAATGTCGTATCTTCCAGCCTTTATCACTGGGGAAAATCAAAATAAACTTTTAATTGAAACTTGATTATCTTTTAAATTGCCCTTTAAAGTGAAGATAATTATCGTACGTCATACAACGCTGTCAACATTACATACATTAATCATTAATTTTTAAGACGTCACTCTTTATTTTAGCAAAGCTGAATATGCTCATTTTTTGAAGTTTCATATTATAATGAGATAACAATTCTGTCCATTTGAATGTAACAAATAAAAATTCTTGCTCATAGTAATTCATAAAATAAGAAAATATTTACCTGCTTGTAATGTGAAATTCATAACGTAATTACATTTTCTTGATATCTTTAAAAGATTATTTGCTTTAGGAATTGCTTTCAATTAGCAGCTTAAATTAAATGTTTTGTTTTTACGAATCTATATCCCCCCTTATCTGTATAACAGGGCTGATATATAGTTTTGAATTTATTTTATTTATTTACTACACTGTAAAAAAAATAAATTATTATTTAATCGTTTCCCTTTTTTATGTTGATGTAAACTAAATACATTTTTAAGTAGATAATTGTAATTATCGTACCAAAAATTAGATAAAATTGAAAAATAAAGTAATACCGTCAAACGGGGTGACTAAGTTCCATACGGGGTGACTCGGTGCCATCCTGGGTTTTCGAACTCAAGCGCCAGATGGCGCCAGAGGAAGGAACCGATGGAAAAAGGAAAACTACCGCGGGATAGTAGGGCGATTTTAACTGGGGTACTACACCAATCAAATTATAACCTAAATTGCAACCTACTAGTGGAATAAAGTCTTTTCTTGATCAAATAGAGCCATAAGCGAATATCACTGATGTCATCTTCATAACATTTGATATAATAAAATCATCAATAGTTAAATTTGAAACAATGGCTGACATTTAATTGGAGAATCCCATTACAGTTTTCGCTCATCCCGCACAAACGGTTCGTAGTAGACTGTTCTAGTGTTAACATTGACTTTCCCCGTGCTTTGAAATACACCAAGTTTTATCAGTACACCAAATTTTATCCCCCTCGATAGAACGATTCAGGAGTTTATATATATGTATGTATGTTACCGGAAATAAATGATTTATATTTCACATATTGCCTAGGCATTCTATAGAATGCCAAATGCTATTTAGGCAAAGATTGAAATAAGCCTCCTGATGAGGTTATTATGTAAATGATGTGCATGTTACTGTGAATGACCGAAATCGGTGGTTGTTGATTTTCACCGGTGATTGTTGACAATCACATAGTCGCTTTGGTGAATGTCCGAAATATTTATTACATCTGATTTGATATTAATTTATTCGTGGATATAATTACATTTATTCGATATTCTTATATTTACTGACGATAGATTAGAAGAAACATCAGTGTAGGGTATACCGGGCAGTGGCACTGAGCCTTAAAAAAACATCAGTGTAGGATATATCGGGCAATGGCACTTAACTAGATGTAGTATGACTAGAACTTTAAATGTCCAAAATATATACTAGATCTAGTTAAGTGCCACTGCCCGGTATACATTTGCCCGGTATACCCTACACTGATGTTTTTTAAGGTTCAGTGCCATTGCCCGGTATACCCAACACTGATGCTTTCTTAAGGTCAAGTGCCATTGGCCGGTATATATTTGCTCGATACTCCAAACACTGATGTTTCTTCTAATCTATCGTCAGTAAGTATTAAAATATCGAATAAATGTAATTATATCCACGAATAAATTAATATCAAATCGGATGTAATAAATATTTCGGACATTCACCAAAGAGACTATGTGATTGTCAACATTCACCGGTGAAAGTCAACAACCACCGATTTCGGTCTTTCATAGTAACATGCACATCATTTACATAATAACCTCATCAGGACGTTAGTTTCATGCTTTGCCTTAATAACATTTGTCATTCTTTAGAATGCCTAGGCATTATATACAATGACAAGGGAAAGTGTGTAATAATTCTCACATTTCATACTTTGCCTAAAAACATCCGGCATTCTAAACAATGCCGGTGTTTCATACTTTGCCGGTAACATGTATATTAAAATAAAATGGTGTTAATATAAATACAGCGATTCTAATTTGCTCCGGACAGCGGATATATATTTCGCAAGCCTTTTTCTTAACGCACGAGTCTTGGTTTAGTTAATTCGATTTATAAGGTTTTTACTCACCACTGCTTCTAAGTAATTCAAATGCTTTTATCATACGTCACTTTGTTAACGTTAAGCAGTGTTGAGCCTTTTAAAATATTTCGCAAAATTAACTGAAAAACTGCGAATTTATTTTGTTGTGCCTTACAGTCTTTTAAGCTACTTTAATGAATCCTGAGAAGTTGGCTTCGTTGCAAATGATGGCAATTATGTGTTTATAAGCGTCCTATTTTTTGTAAAAAAAAATCAGTTGAAATATTTAAACAAAGTTCTTGAGTTTTTTTTTTTGTGGAAAGCTTATTATATGTTATTTATTTATTTAAAGATGATATTTAACAAACAAATCACATTACTTAGAAGCCACATTACGAAATGCACGCAATCTGCATATTAGAGCTAAATCTGGTTGTTGAAGTAGGTAGAAAATTTAGTGGATTTTTGGAAAGGCTTGAAAAAAGAATTTAAATGCTTTCTTAAAAAAGGTAACTATTTTTTAATTAAACGGACTAAAAATAAATTTATTGATTTGTGTAGGAATTGCTTGTGATACTATTTATAAAGCATTTATAAATGGATAGTTTCTTAAAAAAAATAATTTATACTTTAAGTCATAGTCAATAAGAATTTTGATTTTTTAAAAATAATATTTTAAATCATAATTTAAAATTTTACAATTGTATAAAACTTTTACAATATAAAAATTGCATTCTTTTATAACAGAGGATTTATCAGATTTCGATATCGATTTGTTTTTTGATTTTCCGTCCTCGTAAAGATACATTTTAGTATTCATCTTTTATGAGTATTCAACATTTTTAAGAAGAATGGTCTTTACGAAACACAATGCCTCAATATTTCTATCCAAATTCTAACTCAGATTCTTGTTATATATATTTCCAGAATCTATGTCAAAAAATAAGTAAGAAAATGAATCCTTTTTAAAGATCACAACTATACGACGAAAAAATATAAACACATGATGACATTTTAGGTTTTTGTCAATGACATTCTGTAAAGGTTTTGTAACTTAATAATTAAAGCTGAAGCTTTATTTGAAGATTTTCTTTTTAAAATGTTGTATACCAATGTAATTTTATTATACAACATTTTATCTTTTAAATCGAAGCTGTAAAATGTGTTCTTCTAAAATTCTTTTTTATGAGTTTCACATGAATGTTATGATGAGTCGTTGAAATTTAATATTTGATAATAGCTTTAATATTATTTGTCAAACTTCTTTATTAAATATCAGCCAAATTTATTTTAACTGATATTTTTCTACTAAATAAATATAGTTTTCTGTAAATCGTTTGTTATTGAATCATATAATTAAATAAATTTGATATATTTCAGTTCTGAATTAGAAATTTAAATTAAAGTGGCTCATAACTAAATCAAAATAAATTGTTAAAAACTTGTTTCAATTTTACTTTTCTTGTTTATTTATACTTAACAATTTACACATTAGATGCATTTTAGGATTAATTCAGACTAACTCTAAGCTACAAGCCTATTGCAAGCAAAATAAAATTGTACTATGTTGCTTAGTTATATGTGCCGTAATTTAGAAATGTTTCTTTTTTTGGAACAATTTTACAATTAAGATAGGACAAGATAAAAATAGAATTGGCAGAAACCTTTATCAGATGTTATTAAATATTAAGACTTCAGAACAAAAGTTCGTTTGGGAGGGGTTAACGAAAGTACTTAAATGACATCAGATAACGAAAAATGATAAGACTGTTATTGAATATTAATCAATGAAATCGTTTAAATTAATGACATAAAAGAAAAATTGATATTAATTAATCTCTCTGCAACGCAATGTGAAGTTTCGCACTCTTTAAAATTTGAGTTAATCGTGATATTTTTTAAAAAAAAAACTTTAACAATAATTTTTTAATGTTTATCGCATATTTTCCTTTGCATTATTAAATAAAATACTTTTTTTACAAGATGTTATCTCATACTGTTTTCTCATAATATTTTCTCATAACGTTTTATCCTAAATTATCTCATCATGGAATCTTTACAGAGCAAATTATATCTAGCGTAATCACTTTCTTTTGAAACTCAGAACAACAATTAGAAATGAATGAAACTTAACGTTACATATCAGATGTATAGCATTAACTTTGCTTCGTTACTAAATAATCATAGCTTCCTGTAAAATTATTCTTTAAACTTTATTTGTGACTTATGCGAATCATAATAAACTAAATTAAACTTCTTTAGATGGGAAAATTGCTTAATTTTACCTAAATTGATAAAAAAAAAAGTATTAGGAGGGTATATGCAGATGTATAAGAATCTTTACAATTCCACATTTCGGTCTGGGGTTATAAATTGTTGTATTTAAATGTTCTGAAAATTAAATTTTCTAATATTCAGGAAAAGTTTTTCTGCAAAATGAATAATAGATCTAGTTTCAGTGAATACTTTTGGTGCAATTTTAATCAACTCCGGAGTAAGATTATCTTAAAAACAAAGATTGAAACCTACTCACTTCTAAATAATCTATATACTTAAAAAAAATTCAGGATCAAATTACGAAAAATATTGATACGCTGAGTGCATTATCCGTAGTATCCATTTTAATGTAAAATTTTATTCCATAATTTTTGCAGTATCATTTATTTAATAACAATGATTGAGTAATTCTATAGTAAATATGATTGCATAAAATGTATGGTACATCAGATTTTTTATTTCATCAAATTTAATCCATTTGACATTCCGTAATTATTAAAATTACTACCGGCACCTTGAGTACCGGTACTTTTCACTATAATTTGGTTCCTAATTTTTTACAGTGTAGGAATAATTAATAAAAAATATTAAATAATAATATTAATGGAAGTAAAGTCAGATAGATAGATAAGACTTTAAGAAGTAGATAAGACCTTATAACTTCAAATATAATGCTGATTTTAAGTTTTGATGGAAATATATAAAAATCGAATGAACATTTTTCAAGCTGATCCTGTTGTTTTCCTGCCGAAGAGCAAGTTTCCTAACTTTTCATTTAATGAAAAAGTTGTAATTAGGGAGGAAATTTCTATGCCAGTTTGCCCAAGTTACGGATTTGTAAACTGGATAAGCCGTCTACTCTCTAACACTTTAAGTGTAGATAAGAGTAATTTAAATTTCAAATGCATTTAGAGTCGTGCAATACAGAAAAAAACTATTTAAAAGCTCAAAGATTTTATTTCGAATGTATGATTTTGGTCAGATATTATATTTCTTTTCATTAATATTAGATATTTTATAAAATAATTACAAAAAACATTACTAAAAATACATCTGATATATGTAAGTGGAATCATTTATTATAAAAGGTTCTTAAATGAAATGTAAGAAATTGAAACAAAAATAATAAATAGTGAAAAAAAAATTTTTTTGATGCATGAATCTGAAAGAACGTGAGCATTACTGACATTTATATTCTCTAGATATTCTACAAACAATTATCAAACTTAAATTTCGTTAACAGAATGTTAAAATTTTTTTCAATAATAGTACTTTTTAAAAAATTCCATTGATTTAAACGTTTTCTGATAAGTTAATTAATAAATGAAAAAAAAAGAAAACTATATAGACTAATTTTCTTTAAGTTACATGGTGAGATGTAGCAGAAAAACATTAATTTATCCTATGATAAACCCAAGCAAATAAGTAAATAATAGATATCGCTTGAGATTTCTATAAGGTTTTATTATAATGAGAAATATGAATTAAAGATGTATCAGTTTTAAGATAATGCTAATATGCTACAAATTTAGCTTTAAACTGTGAATAAGTACTAGGTTAAAAGTAAAATTCATATAAATCAACAAACTATTTAATATACTACCTTTAATTTTTAAATTACGCAGGTATCATAATAATTTTGGGCTACAATTTTATGTGTCAGTTTGAGTTTGAATAAAGTACTTAAAACTATTGCGTCCCCGTACTCTGATATATATAATTGTGTACGCAAGGAAATTCTACAAATTATTTGCTTGAAATGTAATTTATTTCCTAGTCGCACTAAAATATGAAACCAAATTGTATATATATAAAATCCAATGTGTAAGTCTCACAATATTCAGTGCGAAGTAATTCGAAAGGAGCAGTTAGAGGAGTTGGCAAGCACAACGAGTAAGGGGTGGAGCCCATTAGTATTACATCGAATGCACATATAGTATATATATATATATATATATATATATATATATATATATATATATATATATATATATATATATATATATATGTAATATAACACTAATGCACATATTTCCCAAAAAATCATTTTTTTTTCGCTTGTGTTGTCAAAAAAAGTAGAAAGATAAGCAAAGTTATACTGTATGTGTGGCAAAAATGAACATTTGAAAACAGTACATACGAATTTTAATTTTGAGCTATAATTTAGTTTTAATGATGATAAATAATTGACACAGGGGGAAATGCATATTAAGAACAAAGAGAGGGCAAAAACATTATACTAAATCATCCACTTAATTTTTTATGTCTACCGCTTGTATACACCTTAAATTTTTACATATTTTGTTGCTTTGATCTTTTCTTTTTTTTTTTCCTCTATTCCATTGGTTTTTATCTATTTTACGAGTTTATATTAGAATGAAGGATTTAAAACAAACGTGTCTTCAAAAAAAAGCGTGTCTTCAAAAACTGAAATGTAAAAATTCTAATTGCAGGTTAATTCTAGGGATTTGCTCCAAATGTAATTGCCAAGTAGCAATGAAAGGTATATAATTTAATCATATTATAAATAAATTAAACGAATTATTTAAAATTATTAAAGATCTCACAGAATATGCATTATTATTATCTCACAAAATGTATATTATGTGTATGCATTTCTTAATATTCGAAAAAACCATACGGAGCTAGAATAATATTCTTAAGTATCCGATGAGCGAATGAAGCAATCCTAACGAAACTGCCAAAACAATTCCAGAGGCTGGTGAGCAAAATTTTGCTCTAGTTTATTTAAAAAAAATAGAAATTAATTTAGATTTAGTTTTTTCCCCTCGAAAATTACAATTTGGGGAGCACTACAGTCAAACATTATACTCGAAAACTACAGTCTGCTGTATTTTGAACATCGAGTCATTAGATAACCGAATTTTAAAATTATCATTCAGGGCTCAAAAGCCACTATAGTTTCAAAGAATATTTAATTAATATATGTAGGTAATTTTACTCAATTTATTTTGGAATATAGAATAAAGACAAAAAACGAAAAGCAAAAGGAAATTTAAACAGTCCATTTAACTATATGACAGACGTTTTGATCTCTATAGCCATTATGTCGAACAGAAAACACATCCTTAGTGATGATCTAAATTAACTATTTATATATTTCTTTTTCCAATGATCTAGTAAATTGTGAAAAATGACCTTAGTAAAAGATTATGGATTCAGTTAAGTTTGAATGCAACAGCCCGCTGTTGGCCAGCAGTTAAGAGATTAAGGCTCTACGCTTTCGATACCAACGGTATGATAGTGTCAATATGGTCAGCACTGCGCACAGGCTGCTTACAGTTCCCAGACAAGCTGTTTCCTGTTGATGTAAAGCTGGGTGGGCTTCAAGCCGCCACCTGGGATCGAACTCCAGTTCTTCACAATGGCAGTTCATTGCCTTAACAACTGAGCCATCACGACTTAAAAGGAAGAGCTTTTTCTAAGGTAATCTGTCAAATTGCAAAAAAAATTGCTTGATTTCTCAAATAAGAACTATAAAATAAGAGATTTACTCGGAGAGCAGCGATAATTCTGTATGCTTAAATTAATGTAATGCAATTAATTTTTATCTATCTAAATAATCAAGTTACTACAATTAAACAATCACCGTATTTGTTGATAGAATCAATCATCAACTGACTTAAAAACTATCAGAATCGAATTACTTAAAATATCATTGCATTTTACGAAATTAACGAAAGGCAATTTATTTTTCTGTATCTAAATAATTGAGTCAATAAAAAAAATTAAACAATCAACAAATTGGTTAATAGAATAGACTTCGTACATTTTCTCGATAAATTGTGGAAAGCAATTTATTCCACATTTAAACAGATTACCTTATTTGATTTGCAGATTAGCTAAATATTGTGTATACTAACGGCTTCCTAAATTTAGCGGTGAATTATGCACATGTAGTAATATTTTACTAACAGAAACAATCAAACCAAGCAACCAAAACTCCTATAGTAGTTTTGGTTTTAGTCTAAACGCGTTTAGTTGCATCCGTTTTTAAGAGATTTAAAATGGAACATCTTATATAAAAGCTTATTTATATTAATTACTACTCTCACTAACCTAAACCACAAAATATTTTGAAAGCTGACTTATAGATAAAAATTATTAAATTCTGATTTGTAACACATTTTATTATGCGTAAATGGAAAACAATATATAGAAATTTATTGTTAAAATTTTAGTTCTATGAAATAATCTTTACTCTTATTTTTTAAGTAAGTAAACATTTAATATTTATTGTCAAATTATAAGCACGATATTTTTCTGCAGCACCTGATACAACCTATCACAGAGAATAAATTAAATGTTAAATTTTAGACTTTTTCAGTAAAGATTCGAAACTCAGGAAGCTTTGCCGAAGCTTAAAATCCAATAATTGGATACTGCCCTTAAAAAGTTTAAGTTTCTTCGTCCAAGTTGTGACAAAGTGTAGTACTCTTCTTATACTTTTGTAGTTGTTGTAGTTCCGCGCGAAAATTCTATCTACTAACAATCTTCAACGAAGAAGCAAATTATTTTCTATTCGTAACTTTCAGTTGAAATTTTTTTCATATACAGCTGTCAAAGGTTTTTCTATTTTCATTAAATAAAAGATAACTTAAAGTAATAAATTCTTATCATCAACAAACTTTAATATAAAATCATCAACAAACTTTAAATAAAATTTTGGTTAACTAAATTTAACATTTTAATTATTATTTTAATTATTCTTTCATTGTACGAAAAAATCGGATCAAACAAAATGAGTTTTGATCTAACGACTAGATGTTCTGGTACTTAATCATAATAGGTCGAGGGGATGACCCCAAATATATTAATTAGTGCAAACGATACTATAAGTTACGAAATTAGAAATAAAATCACATTTTCTCTGAATAAACATGTTCTATTTTCGACGGCTTCAGATTTATGATTCCCAAAATATAAAGGGAAGCCACAATCTGTGAAATATAGTACCGATTGTGTAGCTAAAAGAGAGTCCCAACGTTTGGACACTTAAATGATAATTTTACTTTTTGCGTATTTCATCCTATTTCAAAAACTTCTTAAACAAAATCAACACTTTTTACACATATTTATAACATTACAATTATAAAAAAAATCGCATTATTTAAATTCGATTTCTCAAAAACTATTCGACCGATTTCTTACAAAGTTGTATTTGCCATGTAAAATTATGTTCTTTAAATTTGTGAAAAAATCAATACCTTACAATTCAAATTTTTTTAAATCTAATCAAATATAATAATAAAAATCATAAATATTTACTAAAAGTTATTTTTTACATGGAAATATACTTAAATAAATTAATTTAGTTAGCATATTTAAGGCCACCCCTTTGAACCATTGAGATTGAGTCTCAGAGCGTGAAGATCCGATTATTAGATAAAAAGTTATTTAGGATGGTACATTTATTTGCGCATAAATTTAGCTACAAATAATATTTCTCATATTCATCAACAAATTAAGTGCCTTACACTAGAAGGAATTCGATGCTTTTAAACTATATGTATAATCCTGCCGTGAAGAATTATCCGGATTTCAGAACAGACTGATAACTGAAATATTTTAAAAGTTATTAAACTATTTTTTAAAATCACATTTTGGTGACATTTTTTTAAACTAGATGAAAATTATCAAAATCACTGCCGTATTCTCACTTTTTGCAAATTTTATTAGTTCTGGTGATGTTGCATTGAAGCAAGTTTTTAAATATTGAAAAATTAAACCATAAACGCTTTTCATTTTCACAAAACTGTGGCTTTTCCTCATTATGACGTTTTGTTCCATTTTCAAAATAAGCGCAAACAGCACTGCATTTAGATAGGCTAAACTTGACCTTACAGTCACGAGTAACAGTTGAAAACACACAGCAGTTATTAAAATAGCATATTACTTGCAAAAAAAACAACAACATAATTTCATATTACAACGGAGCGTTCGTAAAGCAGCCTTAATGATATGAATGAGTTTATCTTTTTAGTGGGACACTTTTTTCTATTTTCTTTATGCCTTGGTAGTGGCAGAGAGTGAGTTAATTTTTGCAAATATGTAATTATTTATTATGCTTTAAAAAATTTGTTTCGTTGGTATTGGTACATTACGTGCTCATATATGCCAGCATCTCGTTATCTTTATTTAATTTGGACACACTGTATTTTTGTTGCTTTTTTCAATTTACTTTCGGTTCTTTATCGAAATACCGAGCTTTTCCTAATATTATGTGGTATTCTCTCTTTGCATAAATTTTCTAGGGAGGATTAGAGGCTGCTAAATTGGTAAGCATTAGAATAGTACATATTGTACCAAATTAGAGAATTGAAATATTTACGATTCTTAACTGAATCAAATCAATATTTATAATCAATATTTATAACTATCTTCCACTCCATAATTTCTTACTTGATAGTCCAATGCTTTGAAAGCTTAATTCTGTAGAATGATTATGAAATTTCAAAATAACTGAAAATAAAATACTTAAATTAATTGGAATTTATCAGGGAAATTTTTAATGTATAAAACTAAAAGTTTTAGATTTATAGTTGCTTTACAAATCTGATACAGTGTCATTGCATTTATCAAACTAGGCATGAAGTGAACTGCAGCTCAGTGTATGGAAATTAAGCTGCTGACCTATAGACATGCCACAATGCTAATCAATACATGCTTGTCAAATTTTCGACATCGTAATATTTTCCGACTGATTGAACTATTTCTCATTAATTTTATTCTAACTGACGACAATTATCCTTATAACCAGGAAACTTAATCCTACAATTAATGCCCGATAGAAGATAGTAAATGATTTCGAGAGTGCATTACGTCATTTTTCGTTAAATGAAGCAATAGATAAATTTTTTTATACATTAGTCGTTCAAAATATATAAGAAATGCATTTTTTTTTTCAGAAAAAAGGTAAAAATAATTAATTAGTTTACGTTTTTGTAGAAAAAAAATAAAATATAAGGAATGAAAATTACAGTTGCTTTGTGTTATAGGACACTAAGAAATTGTTCTATAATATAAAAGATTCTTTATCAAATTAGGGTAAAAATCAACGGAAATTTTTATGCCGGTACTTTTTACTGTAAAATTTATTTTTACTGTAAATTTTTACGGAGCAAAGAATATTGATATACCAGCATTCTTACATAAAGTAGTATTTTTCTATAAAATAACTGAATAGATCAAATTAAATAAATATTAACGTAAAAATCACTGCATAAAATTTCACAGTAAAATGAGTTTTATGAATGATGCACACAGAGAACTTCTTTTTAACCGTAAATGAAATATTTCTCACTGTACATTTCTACATTTCACAGATTCTTATGCTTTATAAAGTTTGTTTGATGCATAGATTTATACTACTTATCTACACGTAACACCATAATATTTTTATGTTGCAAAATTATTGAAAGTTACGCAGTTATTTGTGCGCATACTTATCTCATATGTACTCAAGCGCAACAACTAATCCGCATTTGCAAATGAAATCAAAATAAAAAATAATTGAAATAATAAGAATTTAAAATTTAAGAGACTAAAATAATAAATAAATAAAAATTTGGATGACATGCAAAATATAACCCCCTGATTTTTTTCTTGAATACTAGCTGTTGATAACAAGGGTGAACATTCTTGACTCTGTAAAAATATAAAAAAAGGCGTCTTGTAAAAAAATGTCTGTAATGTTAAATTAAAAAAAAAGTTTTTTTTTCTTCGATACAATCTTTATCAATATTTATAAAAAGTTGTTACTAGCTCATTTGTTACTAGCTCATTTACATATAGCATTTGTTACTAGCTCATTTACATAGCTAAAAGCTGTTACTAGCTCATTTACATATGAATGCTTACACGAGCATCAAACCTTTAAACAAACAAACAAACTTCTTACTTTTTTGATGTAAGAATAAATAGATCACTCTTCCTAGGAAATTACGAAATTTTACAATTACTTTATAAAAATTTCTTAACAACAACAAGTCTCTCAGATGTTTTTGCTTTTAGTTTTTTCTCCCAGATGCAAAGCGTTTTACATGTTAAAAAAACTGAGCGATTGTTAAACTTTACTAAATTGATGATTAAACTTCATCCATATTATCATCAATATTAATTTTTCCCTTTCCGTATTATTATTAATTTGTCAAACTATTGATTCTTAGTAAATATCATATGCCTCATTTTCAACAGAATAAAATGATTAAAATAAGGAAAATGCATTTCCTTTTATAGTTACCAACTATGTAATTCATAATTAATTACTTGAATACCCCTCATTCAGTTAAAAGATTTTTAAGATGCAAAAATGTACTTATTTTTTTAATATTTTCTTAAGTAATCTTAATAACATGGCACACCATTAATGTTGATATTTCAATTTTGTTCAATTCTGAAATTAAATCTATCGAAAACCATCTAAATAAGTTAAAAACCAAGGGAAAAAATCTAAAACAGTGCTGATAAACAACACTTAAAACCAGCTACTCAAATGTGCACTATAGTTTCCTGCAAGAAATGTTTTTCTTTATACTCTAAATATCTAGTAAATGTGTTTCTTCCGTTGCATTTTTCTTACAATTTAAATTCGATGAATTTTTTTTTTTTCAATTCTTTTGCTTAGAGCAAAACTTAAGAATTTGACGGATGACCTTAGGCAACTTTCATACACAAACTGCTCCTCCGTTGAAATATCTCATTTGTTTTCTACTGCAGAAAGTTTAAAGCAATTTCTCGAACAATGCTTTAAACTAGATGGAGTTTCAAGCTTTTAATAAAGTTACTGAACTTTAAAAAGTTATAAGTTATATATACATAAATAGTAAAAATAATAGCTAAAAACTATTCTATAACATATAGAAAGCTACACATATTTCATAGCTATAAACTTCCTTTTTAAAAAATAAAAATAAATAAAATGCAAATATTTTTGGAAACCTTAAAAAAAATTTTTTTAATGCTAAATAAACAAATTAAATGGATTAAATATTATTAATTGAGCTTAGGTTACTTTTAAAATCATAAGTTTTTTTATTAAATACATTGAATTAAGAGAACTTATTTACTATCAAATGTGAGAGACTTGTTCAAAAACACATTGCCGTGATATCGTTTTTATTACAGAATATTATTATTAAAGCTATTAGAAATATAATTGTTATTAAACATATAACATAATAGCTATTAGAATATTATCAAAGCAATTATGGAAAGAACTATACATTTATGAACAGTTAAGCATGGCGCACATTATAGCTCTGTAATACGTAATAAATAGTAAACAATTTACTTATAGGTTTAAATTCGAACTGTGATTATTAACTGACATAACACAACAATTTTAAACCTAATTACAATTAATATTACCTCTATTACAAGTAATAAAAATAAACGATTATCTGAAACTATCATTGAATAAAATTGTGATTTTAATTTTATTACTATTTTAATTTTAACTTTAAGTAGTCATAAATTCTTTTAATTGCGACTATTGTAATCAATTATATTTCTTCTTTTTCTGCTGAGCTTCTAACTTCTGCTAAAGCATAAAACTAAAAGATGTGAAAGTGTTATAAACAATTTGACATACCTACTATAGTTGAAGTTCTTTAATGTGTAAACAATACCTAAGGTATACTTGTAATCTGAAAATAATTTGTTGTTTTTCAGAATCCGTATTTCTTTTATGTCTTTCTTTGGATAATTATCCTTTTTTAAATTTTTTTGTCTTTTCACTTTACCATAATTGTTACAGTGACAACAGCAAAATCATTGAATCACTCTAATTAAATAAATTTTATTGCAAAATTTAAAGTCTACTATTTTAGGGTAAAATCAATTTTACTGTTGATGCTCAATATACGGTTGATGCTCAATAATACGGTTGATGCTCAATAATACGGTTGATGCACAATAGTGCTCAAATTACGGTAGTGCTTTATACCGTAATTTGATAAAGAATTTCTTACAGAGTAGACATTCAACCTGTCATAGAGACTGCTTAGTTTAAAATTCCAGAACAAACAGAATATATGCTATTTTTTATTGAACAGTCAGTTGTGAAGCAAAATTCTAGCAATTAACAATTATTAAATGTTCATTTTTTGTTAAATTTTCATTTGAAGGCGGTTTCTTGAAGCATGCATACTTGTTTGTAAACATTATGTATGTAATAACACACAGTGTTTAATAGCTCCTATATATCTATATTTTATGATTAATTGTAATTTGATAATTATATATATATATATATATTATAAAGACACATCTGGTATAAAAGCCATAGTTCTTGTTTATAAGACCAAAATATACGGTACTTAAACCATTTATTTGATATTTTTTTCCGTTTATAGTGTAGTGGTTTACCGGGAATTTATAGTTCACAAAATTATAGATCTCACTACCACACATTTAGCACTTAAATATAAATTTAATCGAACAAAAGGTTTTAATGTGTTTTAAACTATCCCAATAAAATCACCTAAGCATACCACATTTACCAAACTATATCATATACTATAAAACCATATTAATTTATTTTATCGAAAACTTATAATTTTTTTATACCATACTTTGAAGGTATGATAAAATTACTAATTTTCCTCAGTTACCATATTTTATCCCATATTATAAAACTATATGTTATCGTAAATCATTACCTAAGTGCTGAGATTTTTGGTGTTTTTATAGAGCCAGAAACACAGTAAACTTTAACATATTCTGGTAGTTTTTACTATACCTATTTTTTCACAGTAGAAAACAAAAAAAAAAAAAAATATCAAAAAAATTGAGCTGATACCTTCGTTAAAACACATTAACAACTGTATTTTTTAAATATTATTTTTGCAACCCCATTTCATTAATCTCACTTCTTTTGACATCATTCATAATTTTTGATGTATTATTTTGACTTATTCGTAATTATCCAATATTACATCTCAAACTATTAAATTTTTCTATCCTAAAATCAATATGAAAAAGAGTAGCCAATCATTTTATTTTATTTCATGCATGGCTGTATGTTTTTCTTCTCCATTTACTTCCGTAAACACTTAACAACGAGATGACACTGTCTGGAAACTGTTAGAAGAAGAGCACGCAATATGAAAATTAGTACTGAATTCAGTCACAAAGCTGAATAAAAAACTATTCTGAATACAGAGTAGTTTTTAAAAAGAAGCATAACGATATGATTTCGTGTGGAATACAGTGATTATGAATGAAAGGGGAAGAGAGTTTTTTGACACAGGATTTAATGGTTTAAGGTGTGATTGTTCAAGCAACCTAGCAGCCTTTGCCAGAGGATTGAACTGTGGAAAATGATTTCAGTAGAAACATGTAAATCGTTCCCATTTAAAATCATTTACTTTCCAATTGATTTATTTTAGATAAAAAAATTAGGAAGTTTATTCTTCACTTTTGAATTTAAATCATTTGTTGTTTTTTTTTCATTTAATTAGAAAATGTCTGTTTCATGTTAAACAGTCAATATATATTAATTTTTGACAACAAAAGGGTTCACTATTTGAGTTAAATTTGAACGTTTTGAAAATAAAATCCCGTTTGAAGGTATAAAAGCAATAATATTTATGTTTAAAATTGTATATGATGGTTAAATATTTTTTTATTTTATTGAAATCGTTGAACAGCCAGCCCAATTTTATGGGTTTACGACTACTAATGCTCAACTCCGTAGCCTTGTAATTTTGAGCCCAATCCAGAAGACAAGAGAACTCCAGGATCGAGTATTGGGAGAAATTTGCCTTCGTGGAGGACTTTTTTATGGAGATAACCCGCATTTGCGTTACGTGGAGAGGAAGACCACGAGAACGTCCCACGGTTAGCGACTTGCAAGAGGACTCTAACCCATGATCGGTCTACGACTGAGGTTATTTCACGGCAGCACTGCGGTCGGTGCAAACCAAATGCGGAATTCGTATCGATTGGGATTCGAACCCGGTTCGCCTCATTGGAAGGCAAATGCTCTATCCCCTAAGTCATCGCTGCTCAAAATGTTTAATTACCTATATTCCCCGGCGCATTTGTTTCCAGCACGCGTTTTAATCTAATCATTTAAATTATAAACGCAGTGAGCTTTAATAAGATATTTAATTTTTTTAGGAGATTTAGTTTTCTATTTTGGAAACAATTTTGAAACCATGCTGTTTCCCTAGCAGCAAATGTATTATTTACAAGGCAGCAAACAAGAATGATATTTTCAAGATAGCAAATTTAAAATATTTTCTTTTTATAAATATGATAAAAAGTTTTCTCTTTTTTTAATATCTTTAACTATTTTCATAATTTACGGATACTGAAACACCTCAAAGAATATTAAGATTATTTATTCGCTTGTCTGATTTGACTACTGTAAATTTTAAAGGTATTTAACACTTGCAATTCTATAAGAATCATTTTAATGCCTTAGGCTGAACGAAAGTGCAATAAGAAATTTGGCACGTCAAGAATGATTATAAGCTGGATCAAGAAAAGAATTGATGGAGTCAAAACTCGCGGTGCGTTAAAATCCTTTCAAAGCACAGCTGGTGGGTATGTTAGTAATTCCTCAAGATGATAAATTATAGTTCAGCCTTCTTCAATAAGACAAAGAAGAGTTGGAGTTACCAAACAGCAAAAAGATGCCCTCTAGGTGCCCACCAGTTGGTGGGAAACCCACAAGAAGAGAAAAAAATCTAACTGAAAATGTGCGAAAAAATGAAGGAAGCGCAAATTTGCATTTATGAATTAAATAATTATCTCTTCTATATCTCATGGATTACTATATTTACTTTTTTTAATATTTTATAACACTTATATTCATTTAACAGATAATGCGGTAATACAGATTGACAGATAAACAGATAATGTATTTCAGTTAATGCAAGATGTGCCGTACGGTCTGCTCTTTAATGAAGAATTCTTTTAAGAATCAATACGTTAAAATGTAAATTCATCAAAACCACTTTCATAGCCAGATAAAGCTTACAGGTGTTACAAATAATCGCATTTTTCAGCTCTTTTCAGTGTCCAATGTAAATAAATTGGGTTTCAATGTTTTTATTTCAGACTCTTTCAATAGTGATTTGCCATATTTCAATAGTATTTTTGTTTCTCCTGATTTGAATATTTTTTTCAAAATCCTTAATATTTTCTTATTTTTCTGCTTTTTATAATAATCTATAGATACAAATTACGTGTGATCGTTACGGAAAACCCTGTATGCAATATAAGTAAATAAAATGTATATTTTTAAAAAGGTTAATTTTCTGTTTATTGAATTTATTATTCTACTATAAAGTATTTATGACATCCGTAATAAATGGTTTATTTACGGACATCTATTTCGATAGAATATAAGGGAATTAAATCAATTTTGCATGAAGATTTTGTTAACATGTCTCTCATAGCAAAAACAGTAATTCAAAAGATATTATTTTACAATAAATGTTTCTAGTAATGAAATGCTTTATAACTTAAACTTTTTACTGAGTTAAAAGTTTTTTAATTTGTTTCAAGAGTCAGGTTAACTCCAGGTTCTGATTTTGAACTGATAAAACAAGAAATAAAAACTTACATAATAACTTTAAATTGATTTCCAAATTTTCTTTTAATCAATTCTCATTAAATCAGATAAAATTAGATATTATTTATATAAAATCGGATATAATTAAAGACTTAGATTATATTTCAGGGGGGTAAATATCATTTAGAATTTAAAATTAGTGACATAAGTTATTAAAGAAAATCTTTACGTTCAGACATTTTTTCCTCTCTAGATCAATCTCAAATATCTCTAATGAATTTCCGATAACTTTAAAATTTGAAAAATAGAAATTATTTCATTTGTAAGAGATTATTACATTAAAAGGAAATAACAGGGAATACTTATTGTTTTAGTATGCTTTTGTAAATTTCCTAAAAAATCTTTGTAAAAAATCTTCATAAAAAGGTTTACATTCTTCTTTTATGAAGATGTATTAAATAGAGAACATCTATAAACTTAAATAGGTTATGTTTTTCCTTTTTCTTACAATAAATGTTGAATAGAATTAACTCCTTAAAATTTTGTTACAATAAAACATGTCATTAAAATATTGCATTATTTTTACTTATTGTCTTATTAATAAAAAAAAAATTAAGAAATAATTATAGCTTGATTCAATTTAAAAGCATGGCGACATATATAACATATATAAACTTTAAAATAACTTACATATAAGCTTTTTTCTTACATTCAGGTAAAAAAAAATGTTCTTGAAAAAACTATGTAATTTCATTTATATTCTAAAAAAAGATCGAACGAATAACCTATTTTTTTTAAAAAAAGTAATTAAAATTTATTGACAAAATGAATAACTGCTTAAGTGTTTAATTTATTCACTTTATTTTATTTAATTCATCAAAAATTACTGACCAGAAGAAAACGAAGATCGAATTGCGATTTAGGTTAATGTAATTTTCTTCTTCCACCACAGTTACGCGTTATTATCGCCAATTCCAGCTGCGATCACCAAGTGTCTTATCCCGGATAGGATCTGCTTATACGCTGATGTTCATGGCTTCCTATCCTATTTTCATCCTGATTATCTTATCTACCCTGACTCTCCTAGATGTTTGTCGCAACAGATACGCGATTTCCTGTTATTTATAGCGTTTTTAAGCTTCGTTTGTATAAAAAATAAGCTAAAAATGTCATTTTAAAATTTGTGTCATTAGGAGCAAAATTAATTTCAGATTTAAAATCCTCACACCCAAATTTGTGAAAATGCAGCAAAAAAATTTGTTCCTCAGTTTAATACTGACATTTCCATATTTAAATAAGCCCAAATAATGTTGGATTAACTTTCATAATTGTAAGAAATTAGATGACAAACACACACTTTCATTTTCCGGAAAAGGCAAGCTTTCTTTCTTTTAGTATTTTGCATAATTTCCATAATCAGTATAGACCATTTGGGCGTCGAAAGACAAATCTTAGACGGAAAAAATAACAGCTAAACATGACAGTTAGAAAAATTTCATTCTATTCATAAAAAAATACCTTTCCTTTTTATAAATGAATGCTTTTCTAAAAAAAAAAAAAAACTTAAATATCTGTCTCATTATAGCTAGAAAATATGACCTTAAAATTAATGACGCCACTAACTATTTATTTTCTTCACATATTTTTGAAATGTAATTAGACTTATTCCTAGTGAAGTAAATCAGATGAAAATTAAATTTCAATTAAATTTACTCAATTTTAATTGTCATTGACAAAATTTGAAATAAAGGACGATGCTAGTAATGTTGAAATTACGCATTTCCAAATATAGTTTTTTTTTTAAAGGTATCACGCTTATTATCAAATTTGTTACGGTACTGATAAAGATCTTTTACTGGCATCGGACTGGTAAATGAAATTTTTGCAGGTTAATATTAGCATACACTGGACCTGATGTCGACTTAAGTTTTTTTTAGAAAAATACAAGGAAAACTTGTTCACTGTTGAATGAATTTGAATTAAATTCCCATCAAAGGAAACTCTGCATCATTAGCTTTTGGCGGCAGATATGTTTTGGACATGTTTTGAATAAAATCACTGTTATTTGAATAAAGAAAGAAAAATATGAGTTGGGTAATCAAAAGGTGGTATTGATAAAAGTGAAAGAAAATAAGAGATAGTAGAGCATATGGGAATGGTTGGGTATCGTACACTATAATAAAGGGAGCAAAATACGTCAGAAAGGCTTCGAAAAAAATAATAGTTGAATTTGACAATCCTGTATATTCTGCATATAATCATTTTTAGGCAAATGCAGTCTCATAACTGATGTGGAGGGAGAAATATATGAGAAAGATTTTCATTAGCTGCCAGCAAGACTCGAACCAAGGAATTTTGAAATCGTAGTAGGATGCTTTAACCACAATAGTAGCATGCTGAACAAAGCTTTTCAATTTGAAAAAAATATGGTCGAAATATCTTAGCTGATAGATCGTAATTTTAATTTCCCTTTTCTGCTTAGTTCGCTTTATCTTAAATACGTTTAAGCGAATCGAATGTATGCTATGATGTGACATTGCAGCTGTGACCATATACAGAAACTTCCTGGATTGAGTTGTACAATTATGGGGATTAGAACTTCCTACAACAAATACAAAGATCATTGTTACAAATCCTACAGGTGGCCATCGAACATCTTTCTCACACATTTCTCCCCCCCCCCACATCACTTTTGAGACTATGCATTTTGTTCAAAAATGAGTATATGCTGTTTCAATTTCGAATACTTGGGATTTTCAAATTTGATTATTATTTGTTTTGGAGCTATTCTCACATATATTTTTTCTCTAATATGAGAAATCTTGTTTTACAGAAAACAAAAACAATCACAAGAAATAACACAGTACTGGATACTGGGTATGAAAAAGTATGATATAAATCTTATGAAGGAAGCATATTCTTTAAGCTACGAAAGCAGTGCGTTAAAATAATTCCATAAGATGCTACAAAAATCTAAAGAATATTAACACTGTAATGAAATTAAACGAAAAACAAAACTACTCTGACCAGAAAGAAACTAAGTACTTGTTACAAAGAAAGTAAATATTAGAATGCATTGGTAAAACTAAAATTAGCGAAGCAAAGAAATTATTAATATAGTTAGAAAAGATTGGAGAAATTGATTGATCAAGTAGCGCAATTTCACAAGGGTTAGGTTAAAATTTTTGCTTCGAAAAACGATTTTGAAATTTCTGAATTTTCCACCTGAAAAAAAAGAATCTAATAGAGTTAGTTTCTTTGAAAGCAATTTCAAGAGAAATATGAAGAATTGCCAAATCGTCATCCTACAATATAAAAATAGGAGGAATAAGATAAAGAAGTTTGAAGAATTTGTTGTGTGTCTATCACTGCAGTTATTTAATTCCAATTCACTAGTATTTAAGGCATGTTAACTCAATTCTAAGTTTAGGTTCCTTTTCGTAGATGAAGGTTTATAACACTCGCCTCACAAGTTCTCTCGGGAAGAAAATGGACAATTCAGAAAAAGTTTGAATATTTGAAATTAATCAAGAGTAAAAAGATTGTATAAGTGATAATATGAAGTTAACAAGTAAATGTCTAGTTAAATGGATGAAATGTTAAGAAATGAGTAAATGAATCAATAAACTTCATTTTCAAAAACATAGCTCTTATTAGGAATAAAGCATCTAATTCAATGTTCAAAAATATTAGATAAATATAAAATAACCAAAATTATTCCGACGAAGCAAATGAAGAAAATCTTCAGGTTTACATTAATTTAAAATTATAAAATGATAGGATATGTCTAAGTAGCCAGTGTAAAACTTACTTAGAGTCTTCAAATAACCTTGTAACCAGCTAGAATTTTCGTAACTATTCTTAGATTATAAATAACGAATTTTAAAGTAGACAAGCTAAAAAAATATCTACATAAAATTGCTTGCACCTTAAATTTTAGATGTGGAAGCTTATCACGTGATACAGTATCCGATAATAAGACATAGTTTTAGATAACTTTTGATGAAATATTTTAACTTCGTAGACACTTAAATGATGACACCTGATGTCATTATGACACCTGCCGTAATTTATCAAAATTCAAAGGATTAAATGGGCAGGCCACATTGTGAGAATGGAGGATAGCAGGACAACCAAAATCTCTTCAGTGCCAGGCCAACAAGTACAAGAAAAAGAGGACGACCAAACCTAAGATTTTTCGACTGCCTTGAAAAGGACCTACAAGTTTTAAAGATAATAAACTGGAGAACCTTGGCTAAGGGAAGAATGCCTTGGCATAGGCTTGTTGAGAAGGCCAGGGCCCAACCTGGGCTGTCGTGCCAATGAGAAAAAGAAGAAGACATTTAAATTCTGTATTTATATTGCAGTTGTGTAGGTAGGAAAATTGACCAATCCACGAAATCAAAAAATAAAAAAAGAAACAAATCTATTGGTTACCTAAAAATCTAAATCTTATTCATAATTAAATCTAGCAATCAAAATTTTTACGAAATCACTCAAAATGTCTATTCTTATTAAAATAACAAGCTTAAAGAAAACCGTGAAATAGGTAGTTTGCAGAGTAGCAGCGCTCTTAAGTTGGTTAATCCTGACAACAATTAAAAAAAGAAAAAAAAAACTTCATCAAATTCAAAAGTGAATTTTTGGGTTACTCTATTTGGGTTCGTGGCTATTGTAAATAACGGTGAAATAATATCCTCACTTTAAACAGACGCAATGTATCTTTATTTTATAAAAAAATTACCAATATAACATCACGAAGTAAAGTAAAAACATTTAAAGTACTCAAGACTATAAATTGAACTTCAATTTCTCGAATGAATAATGTAACTTGGGTGTGGTTTTGTTATAATAATAATGATGGTGTATTTTTCTTTTTGAACAATGACTTTTCAATAGCTATTCTGAAATTAAACCGATACATCAAGCTCATCTGAACTTAATAGCTATTTCCGTCGTATTAGGTGTGATAAATGTAACGAACCTTTGTAATAGTTTCAGATATAACTATTTAGTCTATTTGCTTTCTGACATATTTCACAAAATGTAACACATGTTTTTATTAATCACTCATAATTTTTTGATACCACTAAAATAATTTTTTATAATAGTCAAATGGTAATAAAAAAGGTCCCCCAAAACTTTTTTAAATCTTATGAAACGAAAAGAGTAAAGCAAATAAATGTAACAATTGAGATTTGTTAGAAAAGCTATTGATCATATATAAATCCATTATATGGATTATAAAGGAGAAAAAAATTTGAAAATAAAGTGGATTCATTTATAAATTATAAATTAAGTAAATAATCAATTAAAGAAAAAATATGCGTTAGTGCTATTATATAATTTAGCTTTTTTATTATTAAAAATTCCAGTTAGATGTCCTGCCAGTTTTAAATTTTGAATAGTGACGAAATTTATAATAATTCTAAAAACATTGCTTACCTCATTGTATTTTTTCTGCTTTAATTGAATTCTTTCCAAAATAGAGTTTAAATTTTTCTGAGGTCTTTAACTGTTTTTCAATTAATTACATTTTATATATATTTCTTTCAGAAGCACTCAGTTATTTGAAACAAATTAAATATTTATGAAATGTTAATTTGATTGCTTTTTTAAAATATATAGCATTGCTTATGTGCCAATTACCAAAATGGTTTCGTTTTTTTCAATTGGGAAAGTACTGAATTTTCTGTTAAAAGCGTTGAATTGAGCAGAAAGATTCTAATTTGTATTACGGGATGCTTTTAATATGCAAAGAATTAATGCAATAATATTTTGAAAACTTTCAAAAGTTGCTCTATCCTTTTATCTGCATATGGTTAGACGAATCTTTACTTATTTTCTCAGTCGCAGACTTGCTGCCCTCGACTGAGCAAATTTGTAAGCGTACTTCTATTCTTACATGTTTTATTAGTAGTACACTAGGTTTAGCTGTTAAAAATCTTATAAATAAGGTATTTAGGGTAATGTAAAGATGTTCTCTTACACTAGGATGCTAGGACCGAAGAGGCTAAAGCTTAAAAAAGTTTGAACAGTACCAATTATATTAAAAAAATTAAATGATACTTCAAAAACTGGAAACAGAAAGAATTAAGATAATTCCATGTCTTATTTGAGAAAAAAATAAGAGTCTACTGATAAAAGTTGAAACGTAATGAACTTCTCTCATCATGTTTTGTGGTTAAAAGCACTGATTTGATTCATTTTAATGCTTAATGATTATTTTTAAGATTATTCTCATCATTAAAACAAGAACAAAAAGAAAACTTGTGTTTTCCTTTCTTAGTTAAGCCTTCACAAATTTAAATAATTTCTCAGCATGGTCAAAATTTAAAAGATTGAGCTTATTACAATTAATTGGTTGAATGAAGCAAAATAATAAAATCAGTTCATTTTGCCGATTCAATCATAAAAGCATTTTATTTATACTTCGAACCAGTGTTGAAATATATCAGCATATTTAAATCAGCAATCATAGATTTCAATCACTATAAAAAGAATACCAACTTATTTGATTTAAACCAACATATTACATTGAAATGCTTAACATATAAGCATTTAACATAATAGATTATCTAATCACAATTGTTTATAAATTAATAGATTTGGAGTAATCTGTTTGTATGCACTATATTATCATTGTTGTGAATTGTATAAGTTGATTCAAATCAACTAATTGGAGCAAATTAATTCATCATGAAACATTAAGGGATCTTACTAGATTAAAATCTGCATTTGCTTCAAAAAATACAAATTGGAAATAGCAGTCAACATGTTTCAAGCGCTTAAACATAGTTGCCCACTTTCAAACTGATTTTCCGTTTTTTGTTCGCAACTTTACGTTTTATATTTAAAATCGCTTTTATTTCTTCTCCTCTTCACGTCTGGAAAGTCTTGAAAATGGGTGTCTTTATTTGAGCGCTTAAAACATGTCAACTGTTATTTCCAATTGGCGTATTTTTTTAAAGCGAAGGCTCCAGTAATAAACGAATCCTTTTTTACCGTAAAATATTACACCGTAATTTTTAACTTAATACTTATTTAATTAGAGTGACTAAAAGATTTCTCGACAATTAGTAAAAATACGGTATGCCAGAGTTTTTGTTCCGTAACATGCTCTGATAAAAACTTCCGGCAAGCTGAGTGCCAGTACTTTTTACCCTAATATGATTCGAAATTTTTTACAGTTTATTGTGTTCCATAAATTAGACATACAAACTCAATATGCCAAATGATTATTATTTATAACTCTTGTAAAGCATTAGACATGTCTTCTTATTGCGAAATATGCTTCTTTAATCACAAATAAGTTTAAAAAATTCGACACTACTCATTAAATTAGACGTACGAGCTAACTGTGTCAACTAATCTCGAAAAACTATTCAATTATTATTGTCATATATAAACTGTATAAAACATTTATAAAAGAAACTTTTTCAAATATTACAAATATTCTTTTCATTAACATACATGTACACCACGTCAGTTTGATCCACAATATTGTTCTAGACAGGGTAACACTATAATAAAGTTATGGGGAAAATTTGTCTAGCAAAAAATAATAATAATCAATAAATATTCATCACGAGAGAAAAAGAAAAATTGTGAAGAACAAACAATGTCCTGGGCAAAACAATTCTTGACATTATCAAGCTGAGCATCAGCCTGGAAAATACAATCTTTCAGCTTTATACCACTACCCATGTCGAGAGAATATTTTATTTTTGATTGCTATTTACAGTAAGAAAACTTTTTTGATTATTTTACTGCTGTCTATAACGAAATAATAAATATTATTTTTCTAAAGATAAAGCGTATGATAAACTTTTTTGAAATTTTATGTTTATTAAGTCTGTACATTATTTTTACTAAGAAATTTAATAAAATAAAATTTATAAATACAAAATGCTGTAATGTTTCTTTCTAATATTTATTTTCAATGGATACTGAAAATAAATTAAATTTCGCTCAAACAATAACAGTATTTAAGAAAATTAAGAAAATACTTCGAAATAATTAAAGCAATTAAAAACAATACTTCCAGTGGAAAAACGAGCTATGCAGCTGAAAACCCAAAAGGAATTGAAACAAAAGAAGCAATGAAAAATAAAAAAATAAATATTATGAAAAAATACTTCTTGTAGAAGTATAACTAATCTTTAAAAATATATATTAACAAAAAAAACTACATAATTTTAGATTAACCCAGTAGCGGTTTAGCCAAATTATTAAATAAGTATAGATTTACATTTTCATCTTCCAAAATACCAAAATTGCCAAAATATTGCTTTTTTATCATCACATAATAGTTTTTTCTTAAAAATCAACCTACTACTACATCGCTATAAATACTGTTACAGTAGTAGTTAAAAAATAAAATAAAAGTTAAAGTAAATTAAAAATAAAGTTAATGTAGCACAAAAATTAAAAAATTGTTTAAAGATTTAAAAAAACTCACAAAACCCATTCGTATATAATCACTGTATTGCAAAATAATCCGGATATAATTGCAATATAAAGTACTGGTACTTTGGAGCATCATCTGTAAAATCCATTTTACCGTAAAATATTATACCGTAACTTTTAGAGAAATATTTATTTAATTAGAGATATTCAGGGATTTTATGGTAATTATTACTATAAAAACTAAGGAATATCATACTTTTTGTTTCGTAACATAAGTAAACACACATTCTATAAAAACAGAATGTGTGCTAATATTTTTTCACCGTAAATTGATCTATAATTTTTTACTGAGTAGTATTTTATTATTATGAAAATCAATATAAAATGAATTTAGTTACTTATTCATTTAAAAGCGTGATAAAATCAAACATTTTACTTTAGTGAATTTATATGTAACTAAATCACTAATAATGTTGTAATCTCCCATGTATTACAAACCTAATAAAAAGTTGAATTAAATGCTTAGAATACCAAACAGAGTAAACAACAAAGATTTTATATTTGATAATGTAAAAGCTTTCTTGTTTCAAAAATTAAAATTTGACATGTTTCAAGTACTCAAATATAGAACCCATTCAAAAAATATGCCGGACATGAATGAGGTAAATCAAAGCTAACAGCTAAAATATAAAGTAATTAAAGTAGTTTTCTGTCCTTATGACGAAGTTGAAGTCTCTAAAAAAAACTTTTGCTGCATCGTGCAAATCAGACGAACTCTAAAATTCAGAATCAAAGGAACACGATACACTGTTAAAATTTTAATTCTGAAATTATGGTAAAATAACCGCCAGCTGTCTGTCCATCCGATTAACAGTAAAGAACATTTTTTTCCTTTATGGTTTTGAAACCATTTACCAAAGGTATGGTTATAAAACCATGAATACAAAACTATACGGTTTTTTAACCATTTACAACTAGCATTTTACAAAAAAAAATAATTATTTAACTAGACGTACTAACACGACTTTTCGTAAGGTAATGAGCATTGGAGAGTGCTATAAATTCTTCATGTGTTGAAGGGAATGGGGAAGGTGTCAACACTAGGACTCGAACTCGAGTTCTGTCGGTCATGAGACTGACAGATAAGCCCGCTTGGCTAGGATATGTACACAGTATCTTCTTTAGGTGATTCTAGTTGGTGGGATAAAATTCTGGTTATTTTACTGTATTAGGTGAAAGCAGGTAATAAACAGTTTTTCTCAAACTCAACAGTTTGATTACCATTTTATTTATGGTTATTTGACTGTTTTTATTAAATATGGTAAAATAACCATTCAATAAATTGTTATTTAACTATTTTTTCCGAGAAATTTCTAACAGTGCAGATATATCCATCATCAAAAATTCGATGAATTATCTACTGCTGCACATTTCTGGATTCTTGTACATAAATTTAATTTCAAAAATACAAATATTCCTTCCGACTCTGTCACACATCAATTCATCTCTATACTCTGTATAATTTTTGTTTTATTCATATCAAAGCGGATTCCCTATTTAATTACATGTCTCTTCACTACCTCTCAATAAAGATTAAAGGAACATAATACTTTAATTTGTCTTTCTTGTTTACCGCGTTTTAATCTTATTTATTATTTTGTTGACTGCTATATATCGTGTGTTTCTAATCTCTTATTTTCCCTCCTTCACTTCTGGTAAATCTTGAAAATGGGTGCCTGCTTTTCAGCACTTAAAATATACTGATGTTTTTTCCTCGTCATAAAATTTGAAGCAAAAGAAATTTTTATATTATTAAAGTATGTCTTTCCACTTCAGTGTTTTGTATGGATAAAAAAATTCTTACAAAACTAAAGTTCCATTTCGTAATGATATGTTACTCTTCCAACAGGTAGCACCACCATGATGCATTACCTTACATTTAGTAGTAATTACGAAAGAGAAAAGTTAAATTACTTTTGTGCCATGCTTTTAGGTATCATGTTAAACTACCAAATTCTACCTCTTTTACTACCAATTATATGGGAAAGATCGAATTTGTTGTTAATTTTATCAAAATATCCACCTAAACGCTACGGGAAAAATTATCGGGATTTTGGTATTCCCATGCAACCCAGAAATACAGTAAATTTTACAATTTTCCGGTATCTTCAATATTTCTGGTATTTGTTTTCTCAGTGTGGGACTATTCCTTTGAAGATTTTATTAATTAATATTTAATATATATCCTAAAAATGATTGACCACTGGCCATGTTTTTTATTTGATGCTTAGTGATTGAATGCTTAGTGATTTGTTAATAGATGGGAAACGAAAAATTTCGAGTTAACTAACTCGTAAATAAAAACCTTGTTACTAAAGAAATTAAAATGAACTTAAAAAATTAAACCTCTACAAAAACATTGAATAATTCTTTTCAAGCTGAAGGATTAGTTTTAGTTCCAGAAA
The DNA here is from genome assembly GCF_982258835.1 of Parasteatoda tepidariorum. NCBI lineage: Eukaryota > Metazoa > Arthropoda > Arachnida > Araneae > Theridiidae > Parasteatoda > Parasteatoda tepidariorum. Next base: position 61,103,443 of record NC_141761.1, read on the forward strand.
AGAGCAATATTTTTATAGCGACAAGGTTCACTTCGAAACTAAAGTAAGCTTTTGCTGTTTGTTTCGAGTCAAAATTTATTTTTAAAACTGGGATAGGGGGAGTAAGGATAGAGATCTTTAATGAAACAAAAATAAAATGAAATAAAACATCTAACAGGATGAGTTCAAAAAGATTTATTCTATTCTCGTATAAACTTAGTTCAGCTCCAGAAGATTATGTTCTGTTGTCTTAGGAACTTTTTTGTCAAAGAAATAACTGAATTTTGTTCGTCCTTAACCTAGAAATTTTTAGTTGTTGGCAATTCAACGAATAAGTTTTAAGCGACATTTTCATTTCTGCGCAGTTCAAAAATAATATTGTGCATTTAGAAGTTTTATTTTAATAAACTGTAAAACATTCCAGATTAAAGTATGGTAAAAAACACCAGAACTTAAGATGTCAGTACTTTTTACCGTAAAATTAGATTTTACCTTGAAACTTTACGGAACAATAAATCTGATATACCGTAAATTTTACAGTAATATTTACTGAGAAGTCACTGCATCTCTTTAATTAAGAATATTACTCTAATAATTACGGTATGTAATTCACGGGGAAAAAATTTTACAATAAAATGGGTTTTAAGAATGTTATGCTCAGGTTGCCAGTATTTTTCAGTAGCTGTCAGTACATTTCATATGGTATTGTTTACTGTGTAGTCACAAATTTTATATAACAAAATTAAATATTGTGTATACAGTTTAGTAAATTGGACATAACAATTTAAAAATAAAATTGAATTTGGTTAGTTCACAATATAGAAGTTTGATGTGAATATATTGATCAAAAAGCAACTTCAAAAGCAATCCCTGAAACAACAAAAGTAATCTCAGAAATTTTAACTCCTGGCAAAAGCTCATTTTTCAACAATCAAATGTGCGAAGGTTCAGATTTTTTACTTTTCAACACCTGAATAACAGACCACTTTAAGTAAATGAGTTTTTTAGTTTTATATATTTCTGTTAGTTGTAACCCTAACATTCCATAATAGTAATGCAGTCAAAAGTTTGTAGCAATTTTCTTTGTCGTTTGATGTAACAGCCATCTATAGAATTCCATTTTAACAGGAAGAAACTACAAACAACGCATGATATTATGAGCAAGTGCAAAACATTTAAAAGATGTAAGAAAACAATCAAATCAAGAAGTAATACATAATGCATCGCTAGGAACAAAACGTAAAAAAAAGAATCATTTTGAATAACTCTTGATCTAACGCCCAGATTTTCACATCCTAGGACTCAATCTTATTGGTTCGAGAGTATGACCTCAAATAAGCTAATCAACACAGATAATTTAAGTTACGAAATCAAACACAAAAATATACTTCTCTGAATAAATATACCCTAAATATAAGAAGCAGCAGCAATATGGGAAATAAGGTCTTAATAGTTTGGTCAGGAGTGAAGTCAAAAGCTTGGATCCTTTGTTGTTGTTGTTGACGTATGCCAATTAGGCAGAGGGGTTACAATTGTTCTTGTTTTTCAGTGGCGCCATCTATGGCCAAGAATTCGACTTCTGCCGCACTCCTACGTCACACCCGTTTATAGGGTGGACCCATTCATACATCCATTCATCATCCACAGATCGTAATTTAGACCTGAATCAGAGAACGAGCAATCTCCAATCCAGTACCCCCAGAGGTATTGATTTGTTATGGGAACATGGAGGACTTTGAGACTCGACATATTTAATGTGAATCAGTCACCATTTACTACACGGGGAGTCTTCGGCCGGCAGGGATCCAACCCGCGACATCTTGGACATGGGTCCAGTGCCCTACCAACAAGGATAGCCTATCCCTTGGATCCTTTAATTCTACTTTTACTTTTTACGTATTTCGCCATATCTCTAGTGTTTCGTAAGCAACTCGAAATTTTTTTGCACACAATTATAAAATTCATTTATCTGAAAATATTTCCAAGCAAAAATAATTTTCAATAATTATTCAAAATACGTTATTGCTTCATTTAACGAAGAAGTCAGATATTTAAAATTAAGTCAAATACTTAAGAAGTCATGCATTTAAAATTCGATTGTTCCAGAATTATTCCATCGATTTCGTTCAATTTTTGCATTTTGATACATAAAATCACATTTTTTATAGTTATTTAAAAATTTGTATATCTTACAACTCAAAATTTATTATTAAGACCATATTTCTGAGATGGCTGCTGTATTTTTAGAGTCAAAAACTATCACATGAGATCATGCAGGAAGCAAATGTACTTGATAAATATAAATTAAACCATTTAAAATTAATTGTAATAGATAAAGCATGACGTAACAGTTTGTGCAGTGCAAATGTTTTAGTCAAAATATTAATTAAAGTACAACGGTTTTATCACAGTTTTTATGCAGGAACACAAATACATCTTTTGCATGAAAGCAACAGAGTAAAATATCAACAAAAGAATTATATAAATACATTAAAGTACGGATAGCGACTATCTAAGTAGAATCCAAATGTGTAGTAGATTCATCAGAAATATCACATTCACCATACATTAAGTTGAGAATAATCATTAAACGAAAGCAATTTTTATTCCTTCAGTAAATAATCTTAGCTAAAACTAAGTGAGAAATAATATTTACATTTATTTAAAAAAAATCTACTTTTGTGTTTCGATGATAAAAATATTCTGCTATCTTGCAGAATATAGCCTATTTTAGAAAACCTTGCGCATTTAATTGCAGTTGCGTGGCGTGATGCGTTAGCCCGAATCCGCACGACATGAGAAGATTTCAGCTGAAAGATACCGTCAAAGAGCTTTACTTTAATTTGCATCTACTTAAGATAATTAGCCCGTTTAAACGACTTTTCTTTCCACAAATTCATGTCTCGAAGATAACATTTTCTTGAAAAAAAAATGTAACGTAGAGTAATAACTGTTCTTTTTACAAAAGTTGAGTAAGGTTATTTTTTGAAATATTTTAATTACTGTGTATTATGAAATTATTTTTTTTTGTTACTTTCAATCTAGTGACTAATTTTTTAAAAAAAATTCTATAGTAGTAGTGGGTTTCATTCATACCTTTATCCTCTTAAATTTTTGCAATTTATAGTGTAGCAAGAAATAAGATTTCGGCACTTATAATATACTATTTTTATTGCTCATTAAAACATTAAACATGAAAATTAAAACAAGCATAAAAACTTTCCTAATTAGAAAATATAAATAAATTTTCTACTTGCCATTATACAGAGCTGTAAGCTTTTCACAAAAAACTTACTGCCATGAACTGTATCACATCTACTGACTAATGCAAATGGAATCAAAACATACGAAAAATAAGATTGTGAAGTCTTATTTCATAAAGATGAAGTCTTTAAGTTAGAACAGTTACAAATTTGTTATTTGATGAAGTTTAGTTAAAACAATTACAAATGGACGAGATGGGAAAATTCATAGGATTCCAGTTTGGTGTATAATGGGCCTTTTTTCTCGCTATTAAGAAGTAAAGAAATACGTATATAACTTGCATCGTTCTTAAGTGCTTTTAGCTATGTGTGCTGGAGTAGATGCTACTCCAGCACACATAGCTAAAAGCACTGCTGGAAGGTACCGTTTTTTATTGAAATGAAGTTCTTTCGACTAGGAAAGCTTAACATTATTAAAATCAGTTTGTGATACACATTGATAAAAATATTTTGCTTTAAACATTGTCCGTGTTATTTTATATCATTACAGCTTAACCCCGTCCCACCCTCGTCAGAGGGCATCCGGGGAAGTTATTTTATGTCATTCTGTATTTATGGGAAGATAAAAATAAAAAGCATTATAAGTAAGTATATTTTGAATTGACAGCTGCCGTTGTGAAACAGTGTGAATTTCGTAGTTGTGTAAGAAGGGAGTAAGAAATAAAACTAGCAAGTGTAACTTTTGATCTAACACTCCACATACTAATAACGCAAAATACATTAAGTTGGCAAGTTAGTTAGTAAAGATAATTAAAAAAAGGAGAAACAGCACCGGTATAGGTATTTATTTTATTGATAAACAAAGCTTATAATAATTTTACTTGGTATTTGTGAAAGAAAACGTTTTCTTTGAAAAATATTGCACTCAAGGTGAATTTATGTTAAGAAAAATACTCTCGACACAATCAGCGTCTTATCATGTTTCAAAAAAATAACAAAATCTCTAATTAAGTTCTAATTACTAGTTGAATTTCCTATTAATACAAATCAAAATAAATGAATATTAAATAAAACAAAATATTTGAGAAAAAAAAGAAGCTTTTGAAAATGAATGCTATAGAAAATCTATACTAAAAACGATCAAATACAGAAGTTTACGTCATGATATTGAAAAAGTTAAATTGCACTGTATGTGCAAAAATATAAAATATAAAGGTTCAGTCAATATCTCATAGCAAATGTGATATCACTTTATTTCCTTCAGTCAGTTATCATTCCTATTTCTTATATCCTTATATTTACCAGATCATTTCTTTGAAAAATATTTTTTTTAAATCATCGCAAAAACTAAACTGATATACTCCGATTTCCGATAAACGGCAACAGAAAATAAACAGATAAACATCATACTTGCATAATAAAGAACAAATAAAAATTTTTTAATGCACATTGGTTCCATAAAAAAGTGTTAAATGGATTTCGTGGAATTGCATAAAAATTTTCTGGCATTGCATAAAATAAATAATGATATTGATCATTGAAAACTGCGTGTTATAAAAGAAACTGGATATGAAACACAGCTTATATTTATGGACTCCTGCATGTGAATACTATATGAAGATCAGTGTTTAAGTACTGAATTATTAAAGTATTTCTTTTAGATAACTTCACACACATTTCTTTCAATATTCTTGAACTCCTCTTGGTCAATTATAATGTGAGAGAAATTCCGAGTTTCGTCGATGAAATAGATAGGGTATGTATATTAAATAAACATCTTATAATTAAGCTCATAATAAAATACTTGTAAATACAATGAAGATGCATTACATTATTAAATATATAGTGATTTCAAGCAATGCATTCTGGGGAAAATATATATACATACAATCTTTCAAAAATCCCATGTTTAAAAGCATTAAGTGTTCTGAAGAATTTTTATTCCCTCTTCATCCATGAATCTTAGTTTAGTGTAATGTTGCTCTTCCATTTGTAATAAATAACATAGCCTGTACTTACAAGAGGTGCATTTTATTTTAATAGGCTATGCAATAATGTTTTTACATTTTGTGCTAAAGTATGCAGACAATGAATCGCTTTGATATTGTAATATTTAAAGAACACTTAGGGTATTTAAGAAACGTTATTTGTTACAGACAGCATTATTTAAACATGCATTGAGTATTAACTGTAAAGAGTGTATTAAAATAGGTCCATATATCTTAAAATTGATTCAATTTCTAAAATGTATAATATTTTGTCTCATGGAAAAAATTTTTGTACAAAAATATCCAGAACATGAAAGAAAAATAGTTAATAATTTAGGATCCAGTGTAAATGCTTAAAATTCGTATGCATACAAGATTACCAAAATTAGGATGAGGTTTTTCAATAATTTATTATAGGAAAATGGTTGAAGCTTAAAATGACAATTCCTATGGCAAATTCATGTTGCAGGGCATACATTTTTCCTACCAGAATTTCTGCTCTTAGCAAATTTGTTCTTATTTTAAAAAGCTATTTAGAGAGCACGGTACCGTGGTTAGTATGTTAGTTTCCTAAACACTTCCACTAGTTCAAATCATGGTTATTTGTTAGTATCTCTTCATTTTCTTCATATTTCTGCAATATATTTTTACGATAAATATGGAATTCACAGTAAGAAATTTTACAGCAATGCAACATTCAAACAATATTCAAACAGTTTTCCTACCTTCGCATTTTACTCTTATTGAAAATTTTAAAGTAAACTGTAGCACAAAAACATATATCAAAAGAAATTTTTTTTTCATGTTTCTTTTCTTCCGATTTAAAGCGCACTTTAATTTTACTCTCTTGAATAATTTACAAAAACCCATAAGTATTTTTTTCCTCTGAAGAAATATTCAGTACCGTCAGAATGGATGTGTAGGATTTATTTTTAGTCAACTTAAAAATAAAAAAGAAATCTCAATATATCATTGACAAAGCACTTCAGCTAAAATAAGAACTTTATTTTTTTTTTAACACTGAAAAATAAGAACTTAAAGCATTTTTCATATTTCAAAACGGATTTATACTTCTCAAGTACAGTTTGAATGGAGAAGAGTTATCCGGTTTTCTAGTTATGAATATATTTCTTCGGACTACTTCAAGGCATTTTTTTTCCCTTTAAATTTTTTATCTCGATTCCATTTATTATTTTTCTTTATCGTGTGCTCATATATTTCAACTTCTTCGGAGAAGTTGTGTGTTTAGGTCAATTTTGGGAATCTTAAATTAAACTTATTTAACTGAGAAGTAATCAATAGAAAAAAACGTATTTGATTTCTGAATAACTCAATTATTTATTTTTAAGTGACTATTTGTAATATATGAAACATATTCGTTTTTGATCATACTGTCTAATGAGTTTAACCCTTTGACGCAGAATTTTTTTAAACATATTTTTCATTATTTTTTATCCATTTAGGTCAATATAAGTAAAAAATATTATATTTAGCATTTAATAATTTATAGTTATGAAATAAAGCATGAAACCGTGATGTCTCTTTCAGGGTTAAAAATAAAATCTTCCAAACAAACATTTTTCAAATTTGCAATTATATGCTGTTATTTATTGAACGCGTCAGAAAAAAATATGGAAAAGGGATACTGCTATCCCATTTGCGTCAAAGTGTTAAATGTCTTCCATCATAGGAACTAAAAATTGCAAACATTTTCAGTCGAATTAAAACGAAAGTAGTGTAAAAAATGTAATTTGATCCGGAATATATATATATATATATATATATATATATATATATATATATATATATATATATATATATATATATATATATATATATATATATATATATATATATATATATATATATATATATATATTGCATACTGGCTAATAATGAAAGCTGGTCAAATTTGAAATTTGAATCTCCATTTTACCGAACAAAAAACCTGATGTTGCATAAATTTTACAGCAACATTTACTGCAAACTCACTTTATAAATTGTTTATATATATTTAATTATTTAAATAAATTTTATTGCAAAAATAATGCTTTAAAATTTTTCCTTAAAATTAATTTTTTGGGAAAATTTATTTTTCGGATGCTGAACTGAGGGTAAATTTCGATTTTTTTTCTCAAATTTGTTTACCATATAAAGTGTTTGAATCATTAAATGGTCCTATTGCATCATAAAATTTTCATTGGTGGGAACCCTACATATATGATTAGACTAAAAATCTAAAAATACCTTTTTAATCGTGGATGGAATAATTATACAGTATTTACTGGTATGAACCCTACATTGGTGTGAACCCTACATATATGATTAGCCTAAAAATACCTTTTTAATCGTGGATGGAATAGTTATACAGTATTTACTGGTATGAACCCTACATATATGGTTAGCCTAAAAATCTAGAAATACCTTTTTAATCGTGGATGGAATAGTTATGCAGTATTTACTGGTATGAACCCTACATTGTATGATTAGCCTTAAAATCTAAAAATACCTTTTTAATCGTGGATGGAATAATTATACAGTATTTACTGGTATGAACCCTACATTGGTGTGAACCCTACATATATGATTAGCCTAAAAATACCTTTTTAATCGTGGATGGAATAGTTATACAGTATTTACTGGTATGAACCCTACATATATGGTTAGCCTAAAAATCTAGAAATACCTTTTTAATCGTGGATGGAATAGTTATGCAGTATTTACTGGTATGAACCCTACATTGTATGATTAGCCTTAAAATCTAAAAATACCTTTTTAATCGTGGATGGAATAATTATACAGTATTTACTGGTATGAACCCTACATTGGTGTGAACCCTACATATATGATTAGCCTAAAAATACCTTTTTAATCGTGGATGGAATAGTTATACAGTATTTACTGGTATGAACCCTACATATATGGTTAGCCTAAAAATCTAGAAATACCTTTTTAATCGTGGATGGAATAGTTATGCAGTATTTACTGGTATGAACCCTACATTGTATGATTAGCCTTAAAATCTAAAAATACCTTTTTAATCGTGGATGGAATAATTATACAGTATTTACTGGTATGAACCCTACATTGGTGTGAACCCTACATATATGATTAGCCTAAAAATACCTTTTTAATCGTGGATGGAATAGTTATACAGTATTTACTGGTATGAACCCTACATATATGGTTAGCCTAAAAATCTAGAAATACCTTTTTAATCGTGGATGGAATAGTTATGCAGTATTTACTGGTATGAACCCTACATTGTATGATTAGCCTTAAAATCTAAAAATACCTTTTTAATCGTGGATGGAATAATTATACAGTATTTACTAAATAATTATAGTTTAAACGCAGGGTACCATTCAACATTAGGCATTTGCAATATTTTGAAGTTATGAATTCCTAAAGTCCAAAAATATCCGGTGTTACTTAATTAAGCTCGAGAAAGGTGAAAATATTAAAGCAATTCTAACAGACGTTGATAGATTAAATTACCTGGCATAATGGAGTTAGGTACGGAAATAATGAATTTCCGAATTGCGTGTTGTTGATAAACCTTTTTTTTTTAAACAAAAAAGGTTAAGTTTGTCCATTTACATATTGATTTTTCCCCCCTCAACAGAACGTGATCTAATTTCTGTGCAAAATGTAATAAAGTCATTAATTAGATCAGAAAATTATTTTTTTCCTAACTCTCTTTGTCTTTTCGTCAACGAAAAATAAACATTGCTTGCTTCATGTTTTCATTTTGCATAATTTGTGTCTCAATGTATTGAATAAAAATTTTGAGAATTTTAGCATTCTCTTTCATTGTAACAAGAAATCCTAGAGTTAGAATGTAACATTGTTATTTAACTTAATTTCTAACACTAAAAATTGATAAATTAAATTAATCAGTCATATTAGAATTTTGCTCAAATGCGTTAAAATAATTTTTTCCGGCATTTTTTGTAAATTTTATTAACATTTTTTTTAAATTGTCAAATCAATTTAAACCAAAATAAAAAATTATATAATTTGTAAACTTTACTGCTAATTAAAGCATTTTTGTTATATTACATTTTTTTCTTGACTGTATATTTGCGTAACTATAACAAAATAGTTTGTAACAATAATTAATTGCAATAGTTTGTTTTGATCTTAGATCAAATTCAGGATAGAACGTTTTTTTTGCTCACTATACAAACTGTAGACAAACATAAACTATTATAAATTATTAAACTGTATTTTTTCAGTTTTTTTACATTAGTTGAAATTTGCAAACTAAAATGATAATAACAATTAAATTGATGCATTCAAATGCATAAAATAAATAGAGTTAATTATAACAAATATTGCAAAAAAATTTTTTTTGACTTGTTTCCACGCTTTTGGAGATAAATTTAAATTGAAAGGTGCTTGTTAAAAAAATAGAAAACACATTAAACGTAAATAATAAAAATCTAGTGTTTGTAGTTCTTAAAAAAATTGCACTGGAAAAATACATATGAACTTCTATTCAGTAATTTAACTATTCATTTCGTTACATGAATAACGATGGAATAGAAATTTCGTTATTCAAATTCAGGGTTTACTTGGATCGATTTTCATTAGCATATTCGTTTCATTACATTCATTATGAACCAACTGATATTCTTTAGTTTCAGATCATCCAAGAAAAATTGTAAATTTCTATTCGAGTAAATATTGATTGTGCTTTCTTAAAGAATATGGTTCCAGCATATTGATTTTTTTTAACTCTCCTTTGTCTGGTTATAATTTTCAATAAAATCTTAAATAAAACCACGGCATTAGGAAATGTTGCAGAAAACGCTTAGCACTTAGACGCAGATGAGACGCCCATGACCCTTCAAAAAAAAAATTCCGACGGTCTAAATACAAGCAAAATATGTCTTTGGTAAATTTTAATTAAAAAAAAATTAGTTTAATAGTTATTTTTAAAAAATTGTTAGCTTATCGGAATTATATTTGCATTAAAATATAAATTAAGAAAAAAGTAGTTGGAAATTTTTTTTTATTCTTGTTCCAAAATTTATCAATAGTTTATTTTGTAGTTAAAAGAAGTACCAATGTCGGATAACTGTTTTTTTTTTTGGATCCAAATAACTGCGAATAAGTGCAAATTCAAAAAAAAAATGTTTGGAAGTGAGCCGTGTTAGGAAGATTTTACCTTTATTGTTGATAAAAACAGGGGTATGTCATGCTGAATTTCACAACCATAAATGATTGAAATGCCAAATATATTATTTTTTATTTATTTCGACCTGAATTAATAGAAAATAATCGGAAAAAATGTGAAAAATATGTTTAATAAATTTTCTGTGGCAAGGGTCAAATCTGATAATCACAGCAACAGCTAATAAATCTAGTCTGAATCTGACATTAATCTCTGGCCAATGATTATTCAAAATCTGCTACTCTATCTGATAGCAAAAAAAACCCAGTTTTATAAGTAGTGAGAAGATATTTCTTTTTGAATAACGTAAGCCTTCAAATTTGAATACAACGAGAACATATGAGCGAAAACTATATTTAAAAAAATTAATTATAACTTTAATATGACGCATCTTTCGTTGTATGACTATTATGTATTGTAATAAATCTATTATAAAAAAAGGAAATGAAAACAAGGAATTTTTTTTTAAAAAGAAATTAGAATGAAAATAAATAATAAGAATTCAATGAATAATAAAAATTGCTTCTGTATTAGAATGGAAATTCTATACGTTATTCACTTTTGCCGAACATTTAATTTTAACTGCAGTAAAGCTTAATTACATAATTTCAATCTAATATTTTTTCAAACTTTTGCACAATTTTTCATTTAAAGTTTAAGTGAGTCAAAATACTCTCCTCTTCATAGAACCGACAATGAAAAAATATAGAAGTGTTTCATTGAGGTTGCTGAACTCCAGGTGAACTATCAGTTAATGATACGACACACACGAATTCATAGAGCGACTTAAGGATCAATGACGAACGACTTGACTGGGGATTCCCCTTTTTTGTTATTTAGTTATTGGTACAGATACAGTCTTGTGCGCTCAATTGTTGTTGTTGTTCATTTACGTCGCACTAGAGCTGCACAATTTGCTATTGGCGACGATCTGGGAAACATCCCTGAGGATGATCCGAAGACATGCCATCACAATTTTGATCCTCTGCAGAGGGGGTGGCACCCCCGCTTCGGTAGCCCGACGACCTGCACGCGAAGTCTAGCACTTTACGGTAGAACAGTTGAACGAGGACCAATACCGCACACTCTCGGTCCTTACGCAGGTTGATCCAAGTGGTCACCCACCCGCACACTGACCGCAGCCAGTGATGCTTGGCTTCGGTGATCTGCTGGGAACCGTGTCTTAACGATCAGTCCACTGCGGGACTGCGCTAAATTGAAAGAATGGCTTAAAAAATAATTTTTGGTACAAAAACAGCTTTTTTTTTCTTTTCTTCCAGACGTGGACACGTACCTAGGTTTGCAAAACCCTTAACCGTATAGTCCACGTCTGGACGACAGTCTAGCTCGCACAAAACTCGGCACATAAGAAAACCATTACAAAATTCATAACTGCACAAAACAGATGATACAGAAACAGCTGGCACAAACAAGATAGGTAGGTAGGCTTTTTATTTAGGTCACACTAGAGCTGCCCAATTGGCTATTGGCGACTGCCTGGGATATGCCCCCGATAATGATCCGACGACATGTCATTGCAATTTTGATCCTCTGCTGTGGGGTTGGCTCCTTCGCTTTGGTCGTCCGACGACCTGCTCTCGAAGTGGAGCACTTTACAATGGAGTAGTTTTAGGAGGACCGATACCGTGCAACCTCGTTCCCTACTTTGACTGATCAAAGTGGTCACTCACCCGCTTACTGACCTCTGGAAACCGCGTTTTTACGATTAGTCCACGGCGGGGCAGCTCACACTCGAAAAGTACAGTTCAAAGATACATCCTGGATTATGGTGGGATATGAACCCGCTACCTTCAGACATTAGAATTTGGTGAAAAGAACATAACTCCTCGGTAAGGAGAGATTCTCGCTGAATCCCGTGATCATTTAATGATGCCAAATTTTATATGTTATCTTTAAACGTTGAAATAGCTCTGGGATACAACAGTAACTGGAATCTACACAGACAAAAACGTTTGGCAATGAAGGATATAACCATTATACCAAAGTAATGAGTTCGCCGGTTTGATGTCCAATTTAGGATTTTGATTTTTCTCTGATCTATTCAATTACTACTCCCTGTTCTCTAGAGCAATAAAATTGCAGATATGTAAACAGTTTAAATTGTTTTGGTTCGAAATGACATTACAATACTATGTATTTCAAAAATCTGAAAAGTCTTAGTTTAAGAAAAATTATTTTAGTTTGATTAAAAATATTAATTTTAAATCAGAATACGAGAATTCTCATTGGAGATAGACGTATTCGTAAGAGAATATGGTTTATGATTACAGTAAAGTGTTGCATCTTATTTTATAGTTTTTATGTAATAGACATTTATGAAGAGGATTCAACAACTTTACCTGAGTCTCACAGTTCGATTCGTATCAGCAAAATTTAAAATAATTTGATTATTTCTCACATTTGTTTGAAACACAAATATTCGAACTGTTGTCACCAAACATCAATTTTATAAAAAATCATTCAAAATTATTTATTTAATGAAGATGTGGAAATATTCATATCGACCTAAACTAAATAAATAAAAAAACTTCACAACAGGAATAATCTTCAAAATACCAGATGCAAAGAAAGAAGAAAACAGAGTTAAAGAAATACCGTTACAATAGGATGCCTTAGGTTATAGTGATGCAATAACTATAATTGCTATATGAGTAGGGCAATTAATTGGTCAAAATGCTGGAAAATGTACAATTTTTTTTTAACAGAAACCGACTCAACATTTATTTTGTTGTATGATTCTTAATATTTATTTCGCAAAACTAATAATTTCTAACAAGTTGTTACTTAACTTTTTCATTTCGTTTATTTAATATTTATAAGACAATTTTACAGATCAATCAGAGCTATTTTTTATTCTAGTCTTTGGAAATGATAAAAACAATTTCATACTTTTTTATCTTAGTTTATTTAAGAATATTTTAATTCATTTCAAATCCTTATAAAATTTAAACATTAAAAATATTAGTTTTAAAATTTAAATTTTCGTTTTGGCAGATGATTGTATTTCATTAATTATAAGAACAATGATACTGGTACTTAAAAAAATTGTTTTGTGCTTATTCTTCATGGTGATAATTTAAATATATTTTAATCCTTTTTTAACCTGTATTGTTAATTTAATCAAGATTTCCAGATTTATAGTGTACAAATATTTTTGCAGTTTATGTTACAAATAGTGCATGTATTATCATAAACAAGAGAGACTTTACTTTCATATAACATTTGAAAATATACACTTGATCAAATATTCTTAAATGTTATTTAATATTTAAAAAAGAACATTTCTAATCTATTTTTTTATGACACAAATTGGATCATATTTTTATAAAATCAACAATACAAACAAAATTATCAATAATAAAACGCTGTTATTTTTTATTCGAAAAATTAGCATTACAGTTTAAAGCATTACAAAATAAACGGGATTAAATTGGAAGATTATAATAGAATTGGATTTTCATAACTTAAAGATACTGGGCCATCTGCATAAAATGCCAGTATATAAACTAAATTTTAGATCGCAAACTGTTAAAAAATTGCAGTTCGCCTTTTATTTCAGAACATTTTGAATAAATAAAATGAAATTAGCAATTTTTTAATTACCATGCTTTGAAAATATTTTACTTATATCTGACTCTTATATTTTTTCTTCAAACCGTGTGCATCCGCTAATTCAATTACTTCAGCTCATAGCTATATTCTGTACAATATCCTGCATTTGTTATTGATGTAGACAATTTAGTGAATTTAAAATTAATTCTTACTCATTCCAGTTCTAATATCAGTATTAAAATGCAAAATTTACCTGATTGTATATGGCATGATCTTTTAAAACAATTAACAAATCGATTAAATATTTATTATTTCTAAAACTATAAATTTATATTTATTTTACCTGTCTTGATTCCCAGTCACCAGCATTCAACTTGAGCCAGTCACCACTGTTTACATATTTACTGTTTTTATCTCCTTTTGTAATTTTTCCAAACTCCAAGTATACGGGCAAAGATGTAAACACCGTTCCTTTTTTGGTTTTAAAACGCACCTGATCACAAACAGACAACGAAAACATGTTTCATTCAAGCACAAAACACACTTCTATTTTCGCACGTTTTTCAAGTTCTGAATATTTCGATCTTCGAATATAAATAAGAGCGTGCCTTCGATCCTTCTGTTCTGAATAAAGTTCAGTGATGCAATAGAGAGAAGTACACCGGCAAATATTCTTCCAGTTAGGATGTAAGGGGTGGGGTAAATTTCAACCCTTGCAGCGCCATCTGCTCGTGATCTCTGTCTTTAGGGTTATCCCGTTGGGGGTAGAGAGGGGTATAATTTTTGGCTAGAAAGATATTTCCTTCTTCCCAGAGTACTTTATTCTCCAGTCACGTTAGCTCTTAAAATAATCGTGTAGTCTTCGGCGCAATAGTAAAAGAATTTGCGCACTTACAGACCACTGGGTTAAATCTTGTTCTATTTTTGACTTAGTCTGCAATCTTTTCTTAAAGCTATGTGGGGGGATGGAAAGCAAGAAAATTAATAGTTGATTAATTTTCTTTAATATGGATAATAGTTGATTGAATGGATGGAAGATTGAACGTGTCAACCGTTTGATTACATTGATTTTGATTAATTTTTTTTTGAATTGATATTAATTTGTCAGATAATAAACGCTTTATAATTAATTGGTATTAAGAAGCAAATTAAATTAAAGCATAAAAATTTAACAATAAAGAACACGTTTTATCCGTAAAAAAAACTCGCGTTGTGCTTCTAATTAACACAGAATGCACTAAACTAAAGAAAAAATAATTTTTTCTGTCAAATGAAAAAAAAGAACTTTTAAACCGTTCCTATTTGGAGCATTTTCTTCTCTCTATTCTACATCTCTATTTCTTAATGGACAGAATAGCGATATGATGGGATTATTAATTAATAGTGAAGAAACGTAAATGTTTGCTAAGCGAAGAAAAATAAAATTATGCTCCAAAGTATCATGACAAAATTATTAAAATGATCATCAGAACAATCAATCATTTTACCATTTATATGGTAATTTTAAGGCAGATAATCTGTTAAGGCCGATAACCTGCAGATAATCTGTTTACACTTCTACGGTTTATTTAAAATGGCTGTTCATTCAAATAGTTCATAGGAGTTAGATGACTAATAATTATTTCTTATTCTGATAAATTTTTTTCAATTATAACAAGGGTTAAAGGGACAAAAATTATGGCTTCAAATGTTTGATTAAAGTGTTCTAAAGATACTAAACTCAGATATATCATACCATAATAACTGTTTAATCCTTCTTTTATGAGGTATTGGGATTTATTTGTTTATTTGCTTGCATATGTGGGTTTCTCTGTAAATAAAAAGGACTGCTTAAAAACTCTTTTCTGTTTAAAAAACAAATAGCACAATTTTACATAATACGGAAAGACTATGCATCGAATGATATAACGGGATTCAAACCCTCTACATATACACTTTCAGAGTGGTTAGTAGAATAGCAATACTGCGCAACGAGGTTCAAGTAAAACAACCATATATTATTGGGGACACCATTGCCGAGGATTGATGTCCTTCTGCTAAACGCTGAAAAGTGGTAGAGGTAGCGGATTCAATACCTTTATGCTGCTTTTCTCATTTTTATGTTATCTGTTCTACAATTTGGCACGAATCAAGCAATTATTTGCATGAATCACTCGATCCTGTATATGTATCTAAACTGAATTCATTTATTAGAAATTATTAAATTAGAGGGGGAAAAACATTACTAAGATGCATCGATTGGAAGGTAGCTGGTTCGAATCCCACCGTGTCCTAGGTTGTATGTATGTGTTGTCTTTCTTTTTATAGTGCTACATGTAAATCAAGGACATATTGGCAAAGCTTTGTAGAGAGCACACAAGCCTGCGTAACAATAAATAAATAAATATTAGTAAATAGATGCATTCAGGGTTACGGTGGGATTAAGATCCACTACCTCTACGATTCCATTTTAGTATGCTGGACCAGCCTTAATGTAGTATTTTTACTTACTCTTTCTTAGTATTCATTTAGTAACAGTTAAAATATTAATTTAGAGCAACCTTGTCCAGGCTGTTGTTGTTGTAGTTCATTTACGTTACACTAGAGCTACACAATGGGCTACTGGCGATGGTCTGCGAAATATCCCTCAGGGTGATCTGAAGGCATGTCGTCACAATTTTGATCCTCGTTAGAGGGAATGGCACCCCCGTTTCGGTAGCCCGACGACCTGCACGCGAAGTCGAGCACTTTACGGTAGAACAGTTTAACGAGGACCAATACCACACAACCACGGTCCCTACGCATAGTGGTCACCCACCCGCACATTGACCACAGCCATTGACCCATACTTGACTTCGGTGTTCTGTTGGGAACCGTGTCTTAACGATCAGTCCACTGCTGGACAACCTTGGCCAGGCATTTGTACATTTAAAAATGCATTTTGTTTTAATAATTTTAAATGTTCGTAGATGATGTTAACTTATAGTTTACATAGGAAAAAAACATATATTTGAAGAGAAATGAAGTTTGTTAGTAAAATAGAGGTTAATAAAAGGAGAATTTTTGTGTCATCTAAAACTAAACTAGCGCTGTTAAAATTACTGACGTTTGCTTAAAGTTACTTAATTTTATCACATATAAAACCAAACAGCATGGTAACAAAAACAATATTTTATTGTTACTTCTACCAAAAAATAGTTAACGAAGCTTTTTGGTAAAAAAATACCTTGTTTTTTGGTGTTCCCATAAAGCTAGAAATACGCTAAATGTGTCCATGTTCTGGTAGTTTTGACCATACTTTTTTTCTCAGCGTAAGATTGCCGTAGGGAATATTTAAATGCAGTTGTGCTCTGTATTTGGCTTGGTTTCCAACAAAATTTATATTTTATGCGAAATTAGTTTGAAAAATAACCGAGCTGGCCACCAAAGTATATTATAATATATATATAAAAATATTACAAAGTATACTACAATATTTAATTAATTTTGCCACATTAGTTATTTATATAACATTTTATAAAAATTGGAAATTAACAATCGTTATATTCTTTAGCTTACAATCATATTCGAAATTAAAAACTTGAAGCTATAATGTTCTTCCATTATAAAGTAATTTTATAAAGTATTATTTCAAAAAGTATTATTTAGTATTTATGAAATATTATTAAGAAAAGTGTTACGAAGTATTATCTATAGAGTATTATTATGTATTATTTATAAAGTATTATTACGAAACTTTTTATTATAAGTATACTGCAATACTACATCTCCAGTCATTGTAATTAAATTTTATATTTATATTTATAATATATTTTACATCAAACTATGGGTATACTCACGTATCCAATTAAAACAATAAATGAAAGATAATTATTGAAAATTGCTTAGAAATTCTAGAAATTAATTTTTTGCACTACTGCCAAAATAATTCGTTGGCGACTTTTAATGGTAACCATAAATTAAATAACTAATTGTGGATGAAGTTTCAATGGTAACCGAGTAAAAGGATCAGGTGGTTTAGTTTTACCTTAATGGAATTGAATTAGATCCGTGAAATCAAATCTGTGTTAATAAGAAGAAAAAGAAATCCAGGGTCTTTTAATTAAATAATTTTTAGCTAGATTATGCTCTTATTTCTTAGAACGTTCAGTGCATCTATAATTAAAAAAAAAACAGTTTATATAGGTCTGAGTATTTCTTTTCCAACTCCTGAACAGCCTGTGCAATTATTCTGAAATTTCAACAGTGAGTGAAGGGAAAAATTTTAGTCTCCGACTCTCAACTGTTCAAATATTTGAGATATTTGCTAAATTAAAGCTCTATTTAATCAAAAAAGGGTTTGTTCTCGTTCGGTAAAATTTAGTAATTTTTTATTCGCTTTTTACAATAATCAACGTGAGCATGTAAGGATTGTATTAAAAAATTAATAATTCCAAATTTATCTGAAACTACGTGTTTATTTTGTTTATATTTACGCTTTTGAAATGAGTTTTTAAAAAACTAAATGATTTTAAATTAACGGTAACTGAATAAAACGAGTTATATAAACTGCTGTTTGTAGAAAATGCAACACCATGAAGGAATCATCAGAATCAAATGAAATTCGCAGCAAATGTCAATTATAGGATATTATGCAAATTAATAAAGTTTCAGAGCCATCGCGCGTGCGTGGCGCGCGCAGCGCCCTCTGAATTGATGCTGAAAGCGTATAAATAAAGTGCTGTAGCGGGACGTTGAAAATAGTCTATGATTATTTGTTAGTGGCAAACGTTTAGTGAGACCTGAGTATGCCTCCACGACGGAAGAATAAGAAATTCAAGCAACTTACGGAGTTTGAACGAGGGAGGATAATCGGCCTTCGAGAAGGAGGATTTTCCTATCGCGCAATAGCAGCTCGTATGCAGCGGAACAGTTCCACAGTGATGCGAGTTTGGAAGCAGTGGACCGACGAGCACCGAACAACTCGAAAAACAGGCACTGGACGACAGAAGGTGACGTCAGAGCGCGATGATCGACACCTGCTCCGCATGGCGGTGAATGATCGCACAGCTTCCTCCAGGCAGCTGGCAGCACATTGGTCTACTGCTACAGGTGTACAATTGTCGGCTTCGTCAATTCGTCGTCGTCTGCTGCGCCGTGGATTGCGTGCAAGGGTGCCATTATACAGGATTCCCCTCACGGCGGATCATCGACGGCTGCGTCGGCAGTGGGCTCTTGAGCACAGAGACTGGCGAGCTGATTGGCACCAAGTTGTCTTTTCAGATGAATCACGCTTCAATTTGTGGACCCATGATGGCCGTGTTCGTGTTAGACGTTATGCCGGTCAACGCTGCCTTCCTGAGTGTATTATTGAACGACATAGTGGTCGAACACCCGGAGTTATGGTCTGGGGTGCGATTTCGTATCATGGACGATCCAATTTGATACGAATTGAGGGTAATCTCAATAGCAACAGATACGTCCGTGAAGTGCTACAGCCCGAAGTCGTTCCTTTCCTTCAAGGCATCCCTGGAGCTATCTTTCAGCAGGATAATGCACGCCCACATGTTGCGCGGACTGTTAGAGACTTCTGTTCAGCACAACGCATGCAACTTCTTCCTTGGCCTGCTTATTCGCCGGATATGTCGCCTATTGAGCACGTGTGGGATATGGTTGGTCGGCGTCTCACTCGTGATCCGCGTCCTGCAGTTTCCAAAGACGAACTTTGGTTGCGCATACAAGCGATATGGAATTCTCTTCCTCAAGCAGATATTCAACATCTGTTTGACTCCATGCCACGTCGTATAGCAGCACTTATTGCAGCGCGTGGTGGCTGCACCAAATACTGATTTCGGACGCTTAATTTGTTTCTTTTGTTTTGAAAATTTCATCATTTATTTGTATCAGTACAAGTCGTTTCTGCATTAAATTTCATTTGATTCTGATGATTCTTTCATGGTGTTGCATTTTCTACAAACAGCAGTTTACTAAGAAGTAACTTTAATATAAAAGAGATACTTATTTGTTTCGAGTAACCGTAAAAACTAACCATACTCTTATTAACGCCGATGGTGCTTAAATAATTTTTGTTATAGATACTACTTGTAATGTGGTAATAGGTGAAGCTTAGATAGATACCAAATATACTGAAGATACTTAATATTAGTACCAATTTGCTTAATAGACGTACTGCAGTAATAAATTTTTTTTTGGTCCTGAAAGGGATCAGTTCCGTAAAAATTTCTTGATGTTTTTGAACGATGACTTGGCTTTGGGCTATAGCGTTTTGCTAAATGAATATTGTTAATCTTTGCTTTTTGAGATGAATGTTTAAAAACTTGTTTTGTTTTATATTAAGACGTGCAACTACTGGGGTGGGAATTAAGTAATAATAAACATATTAAAAAAAATTGGAATTATTTCAGCCTTAATAATTGTGTTGGTACATGTATTCTAGTTTCGTGCATAATTTCGTAGAGTTACTCAATGTCGAATTATTGATTCTTTACTTTTTTTCCAGCACTAAAAATGGTTGTTTATTTTAGGTTTATTTATTTTTATTTGTTTACTTTTATGTTTATTTTAATTATTCAGATATAGAGAGTTTATTTATTTACATTTCTTATAAATATCCAGTATATGTTTCATGACCGGTATAGTCTAGTTCGTAGAACGTTGGGCCCATGCCAAAGAGCTCGTGATTTCGATCCCCGAAGGCCGAAGACTCCCCGTTTAGTAAATGGTGACTGGTGTAGGTTGAATCTATCGGGTCACAAAGTCCTCCATGTTTCAATGACAAATCATAGCTCTGGGGGTACTGAATTGGAGATTGAACGTACTCTGGTTCAGGTCAAAATTACGATCTGCAGATGAATGAATGGATGTAGGAATGGGTTCACCCTATAAACGGGCTGTGGCATGTGTGTGCATAAAGTCGTTTTCTTGATGGTCGTTCCATAGATGGTGATACCGAAAAATAAGAAACGTATCAACTGCCTTAAATTCGCTTGGTTTCACAAAGCAGGCTTGTTGGTACTGGCAAGTGGCATTAGAAACAACAGCAACATAAGAAACATTATTGTTGTTTCACTGTTGCAAGGAGAAAAACTCTTTTAAGATGTCTCGGAAATGTTTTTATTTTCTCTATTTCTCAATTGGAAGTGATTATCTGTAATTATCCCAAAAGAACGTTAAACTATTCTATTAATATTTCGATAATCATTTAAAAAAAAGTATTTTAGATTATTTTAGGAGACAGAAAAAAATCTCTTAACAATTTATTGGGATTCAAACGAATTTCTTATTCAGTAAAGAATAAACAATATTAGATTAATTTATTATGTTTACATTATGTCCAGTTAAACAAAACCCAGCTTAAAACTTGCTTATAAACGAATATTTTAACATAAAACCCCACAAGAATTGAACTCTGGTCTTCAGAATTCGACAATGAGATTCTGTGAACTTTGTTTTGTGTTTTATAATTGAAATAGTTTTAAAACATGTTCCATTGTTTTTTAAACTTAATTTGCTCTTTTTATACTGAATAGAAATAGTTCAACTTTATTTCTTTGCAGTATGAACTCTTGATGGTTTAATCCTATTTTGAAATGTAAACCCTACTCAAAATTATTTTTATTTTGATTAACTTAATTAAAAAAAACATTCAACATATTATGTTTATTCCAAATTTTATTTTTACCTCTTTTATTTTTTATCATTCTTCTAGCAAATTTTTTATACTTTCTAGTTAATGTTTATTTCGTTTCTGACTGCAAAACCAATTGATAACAGGAGCTCCTAAAATCCTATTTTTGTATACCATAAGCATACTGAAATACTTTTACACAGAAATATTTTCTCATTTTTCATCTCAGACATGTCTGAAATAAAATTGACCGAAATAAATGGTTCTAAAATCTCTAAAATCATACGCTAATTTGTTTGTGAAACATCAGAAGCTGCAGTTTCCTATGCATATCCGTGTAAACAACTGTAGTCAAGGAAACACATGACTTCTCCATAACATTATCATAAAGAATCAATAAATAAACTCATAAATAGGATTGCGAGGTGCTAAATGCTTTTTGATAACGATGTTTAATTTTGATTCTTAGTTAATAAACACTACTCGAATTGGATTTTGTTATTGCATATTAATTATAAGCATTTATTGAACAAACTTTCTAAAAAGTATAGTATTTGTGAAAAAAATAAGAAAATAAATTCACCCCGAGAAAAAAAAAGAAGAAAAACACGGGTCATTAACACCAAAACTTAGAGTTATTTAAGTAATTCATTTGGTAATTTTTCATATTGTTATGTTAACTCTTTATCAGAAATGGTTTTCAAAGTAATAGCTTTCATTACCACACATTTAGTAAAAAAACAACACAGGGCAGTAAATTTAACAGAAACAATTGTGTTTAAACCATGCTCTGAAGAAACACGATAAAATAACCAGACTGTCTTCAGACAATACCATTCACTTTTAAAATTTTTTTTTTAAAATTTAAAGAGTTTAATTGCTTGGCTATACCTTGTGTTACCAAATAGAATAGTTATAGATCTTAAACTTTATTTTCTCTCCTATGGTTTACAGCATTGTCAGTGGTCAGTGAGCGAGTGGGTGACCACATTAATCTGACTGCAAAGTCACTAAGATTGAGTGTTATCAGTCTAAGTTAAACTGTTCTAAATCAAATCAGGTTAAAAACCAGAGGAGCATTTCCTTCGTAGATGTATAAATTGTGATGGCATGTCTTCGGATCATCCAGTAGGATGTTTTCCACACCCTCGCCAATTGCTCTTAGTGCAGATCTAGTTGTTGCTGCTGTTGTCTTGTCCAGTAGTGCAAAGAAAATTAAATTTGCCCAAAAGTATCCAAAACAGCTTTGGGCCACATCAGCAATCTCCATGGAATAGAGGAGTTGCTGCAGGGAATCCAGGTGGATCCTGACGAGCTTCGCCAGTATGGCTGGGCAATCAAAGACATGGACGGGAGATAGTTCTGTGTCGACGCAGTGAGGACAACTTCTGTAGCTTCCACATATTGCACTACTCATGGAAGAGTGTTGCCAGAGCCTCCTAGGAGGTAATGCAGATCTAGTGTGATGTAAATTAAGTATAGTACTACTACTGCCTGAAGTGGTTTATTTAAAATGTTATTTTGTCAAAATTGTCGATAAGAGATGGTAGTTAATTGTTTAGTTTTCTTAGAATACTTCAAAGTTACATCAGAGCGAAAGTAGTTGTAGTTCATTTACGTCGCACTAGAGCTGCACAATGGGCTACTGGCGACCGTCTGGGAAACATCCCTGAGGATGATCCGAAGACATGCCATCACAATTTTGATCCTCTGCAGATGGGATGGCACACCCGCTTCGGCAGCCCGACAACCTGCACACGAAGTAGAGCACTTTACGGTAGAACAGTTTAATGTGGAATATACCGCATACCCTCGGTCCCTACTGATACAATTGGTCACCCACCCGCTCACTGACCGCAGCCAGTGATGCTTGACTTCGGCGATCTGCTGGGGACCGTGTCTTAACGATCCGTCCACTGCGGGACACATCAGAGGGAAAGGGGGCATAGATACGCTTCCTAGTGCTTAATTATATTAAAGATCCATATTTAACAGGTAGTGAAAGTTATTACTTACATACATAAGTAGCTTGATTTGTAAATATAAAGTAAGGCAAAAAGAAAAACCCTGTTAATATGAAGTACGGGTAGCACAAGTTTAAAAATGACAACACGAAAATAACAGTGTAATGGTGACATTTGAACCTGCTACCTGCATTTTATAGAGCGCTTGGTGGAACCGTGTGCGAACTCGGTCAGTGAGGCCCATGTAAAACGATTTTATAGAAAACAATAACACTAATATTGCAAGCAATTATCTTTCAATTAACGTTACACTGCCCTTAAATCACACATCAATTTTAATGGCGTTACATTTGTTTCACTTCTATTGTAGTGTGGAGGTAGCGAGTTCTGATTCTGTCAGAAACTTGGAAGTATCCTTGAGATGTCAAATTCTATCTTGTACCATCAGCTTTACAAGGATTTTTAAACCTAATTTTGGAATGAGTACTCAATTCTGAACCTTCATGCATATGTATTGTAGTGAATAAATCGATACTTTCTAGGTTGTGGTGGGATTCGAACCCGCTACATTCATTCTTCTGTATTAGGATGTTAATTACCTACTAACTGACAGTTAAGTTACTGATTTAGTTCAGCCTTGCTCAGCCATTTGTATCGTAACAAGTACGCATTTTCATAGTTTTTAAAGTTTATAGAAGTTAGCTGATAATTTACATAGAAATGAAACAAAAATAGTTGACGAAAAACAAAATTAATAAGAGCTAACAAAACATTTTTGCATTATCTCTAATTATATTGTCCCGCAGTGGACTGATCGTTAAGACACGGTTCCCAGCAGATCACCGAAGTCAAGCATCACTGGCTACGGTCAGTGTGCGGGTGGGTGACCACTTGGATCAGTCTGCGTAGGGACCGAGGGTGTACGGTATTGGTCCTCGCTAAACTGTGCTACCGTAAAGTGCTCGACTTCGCGCGCAGGTCGTCGGGCTACCGAAGCGGGGGTGCCATCCACTCCGCAGAGGATCAAAATTTTGATGGCATGTCTTCGGATCATCCTCCGGGATGTTTCCCAGACCGTCGCCAATAGCCCATTGTGCAGCTCTTGTGCAACGTAAATTAACAACAACAACATTATATTAGAATTGTAAACATTATCGACATACCAAATTTTCTACCAAATAAATAATTTATATGCAATTTTTCCAAAGTGATACGGTTAAAATTACCTTAATTCTTTTTGGCCCCTAAATCCAAAAAACATGTTAAAATTCACCCACTTCTACTAGTTTCAAACCGAATTTTTCCCCAGTGAAATATCGGAATATTTATTTATATAAAACAGGAAAACCGAATATTCATAGCTTTGATATGACAATAAATTCACCGGACCGGAGCAAACAATTTTTTAAGTAAACATGTAACTGAAAAAGTAATGGTGACTCTCAGGAATTTTGTTTTCCTGATTAAAAAAGCTTGAAACATAACGTTGGTAACGCTAGTAACATAAGTAACGTTAGTTTGGTCTTTATAGATTTTTAAAGGATGTTTTAAAATCCATACCCTTAAGGCGCGATTAGATACCAGTTTCAATAGGTCCAATGTTGGTATAAATGCCTCACTAAAATGGACAGCTTCTCCTGTTTATGTTTTCAATGGATTCTCAGATTTTCTGGAACGCAATTTAATTGCTAGGTTAGCTTTAAATTTATTCGCCTGTCAAATCAAAGCCTTCTTTGTGTCGAATATAATCAGGGAAGATAAATCTGGTTTTCTCTCAATGAATATCTCTGTTTCAGAAAAGAAAAATAAATATTTCATTTTATTTTACATTTTGAACACTCAGCATTAACATTGGGATTTTAGAGAAATCAAATTTATCTTCACTGATTATTTTCGACTCAAGAAATCCTTTGATTCGACAAACGAAAAACAGAAACCCTTCGGACCAGAAATGCTAAATATATTTTGAAAATATAAATAAGGGGGAGAGGCTATTCATCTTCATGAGTCATTTGTATCTTGCATCTGAAGCATAGAAACCGGTATCTAATCACCCCTTTGGCAAACCTCAATATGTTTTAAAGGGCAAATAAACTTATACAGTATTAAAACCAAGAAGGAATTTAATTATACATTTCCTCTCCATTTGACTGCAATAAAGATTTGTCAGGATTAAATAACGATTTAATTTCTTTATATCAGTTTGCGGATCTTATTTTAGTTTTCATTAATTTGCTACATGTCTAAAAATTCTAAAGTGTGAATTCTTGTCATGGTTCTGAATATGTATTAAAGGCCCTGGCTATATAACTCCCATAATAGACATAAAATAGTCAAAACTCCCACAACGAAAAATATTTATACGCATTCATTTTACTGTAAAAAAAATTACTGTAATGTACACGTAATTATTGAAAAAAACTTATAAAATGCATATAAGTTATAAAATATATTTTATAATAAATTTAAAATTATATATAAATAAAATACATTTCCCCACAAAATTTTCTTTTGTGCTCTTTACCATTTTTACGACTCTTGTGAAAATATCGAACAAATCTGTTAGAAACAATACTCCATTACATTTCCAAGTTTTAGTTCCTAATGTCTTACGGAAAGAATAAAAGAACTTTCTTTTCAACCATTTTAAGCATTTTGCGTCAAGAAATCTCGACTGAATAAACGATCTACTAGTATTTCCACTGGTCAGGAAATAAATATCCATTGAACATCTTTACGTTCTTCAAATGTGAAACGGAATAGCGTGGAGCCTTTTGGAGTCGTTATATGTCTTTTCGGACTTTTGGCACGAAATCTAACTAGAATAGAAGAGTTAAGATTCTGTTGCGTGTACATAGATAAACTAAAGTAAAGTAGCTGTGCAAGGTTGGTATATTTTAAAGCAAAATGCACAGTGGAAGGCTGCAATTCAAAGTCTTGAAAAATAAAATGTTCATTTTAAATGGGTTTAAAACCCATTTGAAACGAGTCCAACATAAATATTTAAAAGAAAAGTTAGCGATTCTTGCCTTGGATTATTGTGTTATGGATTCTTTTTATTATCTTCTTCTAAAGTTCTGGCTTAGAATAAAAATTATATATTAATAAATTCATGAAATGACATTTTACGGTTCTTGTTAAAGCACTGGTTTTGGCATTTTTTCAAACTTGAATAACTTCTTTGGTCTGTTTTGAATAAAGGTTTTTTAATGCATTGAAATCGAACTTTTAAGTTGACATTATTTTTAAATAAATCTGTAAGCAATGTTGGTAGTTGAAAATTGATTTGACTAACATTCACCAATAAATTATTAAATGGTACTAAAGTGGCAGTTAGTTGTAATATGTGCAGTGAGCAAAGTGAAAAAAAATTGAGAACTTCTGATCTGATTATCAGAATTTAACGTAATAGGAAGCAATCGGATGGTTCCGGAATTGAATTTGAAATGTGCTTTTTAGTTAGTGCCAATATGTTTTATATCAAACAAAAGATTTATTAAGTCAAACACAAAGCGTATTTTCTGTAGTCTTAAAAAGAATCAATGAAAAATACCGAGTGATTCATAAAAAAGTGCGCAATTTCAATGAACAATAAATCAAGAAAAATGTAAGATATTATACGTTACCTGCAAACAGAATTTTTTGGGATTATTTTAAGTTTTGTTAGAGACAGTCGCAATGTTCTATGTATGGTTACCTCTTAGTCACACAACACACATCGAACCCGTAATCTATTTCCACCTAAACACTTGTTAGGTATCTGAATCAAGTTCATCGATACTGATTAATTCCGTTTAGTTTCACCGATGAAGAAGCATCGAACCCGTAATCCATTTTCACCTAAACACTTGTTAGGTATCTGAATCAAGTTCATCGATACTGATTAATTCCGTTTAGTTTCACCGATGAAGAAGCATCGAACCTGTAATCCATTTCCACCTAAACACTTGTTAGGTATCTGAATCAAGTCCATCGATACTGATTAATTCCGTTTAGTTTCACCGATGAAGCAACATTCCACGTCAGTGAGAAAGTAAATAAGCACTTTTGGGGAACAGAGACCAAATTCACAGAGCAACAAGAGATTCAGTTAAGGTAAATTTGTTCTGTGCAGTGTCCAGAAAGAAAGTGCACGACTTCTTCTTTTTTTTCAAGAGCAAAATGTCACAGGAGACTTTTTTTTGAATATGGTAAAACTTTGGTTGATGTCATAGTTGAAGGACGGTATTGACTATTTCACTTTCTAAATGGATGGTGTGCCACCACACTCGCCGGCCAAGGGGCGTGATTATCTTGATGAATATCTGGCTCTCCGATGGATTGGATAATGCGTGGGCTACAACATGTCACCAAGAAGTTCTGATCTAACCCTTAACACCTTGTAATAACCTCCGGGAAGGTTTCGTATAGGACAAGGTATTCGCCCTTCCCTTTCTGTTTATCTAGCCAAGTTGAAGACTCGTCAGGTATTGATAACGTTTAATTACATGTATTCTCCGCAAATCAGGGCTCGAAAATTATATGGTCCGTCACGTTGAGGGCATGAACATTTTTTTCCTTAATAATATGATTAATTTCAGTATAATAGTTGTCGTAGCACTTTATTTGCGTAGGACTAGAGCAGAACAATGGGCTAGAGGAGCCTGTCTTTCTAACATCCCTCATGTTTGAAAAACAGGCTCCTCTTTCAAACATCATTGATCCATCACAATTTTGATCTTCTGCAAGAAGGCTGGGTCCCCCGCTTTTGTAGCCGGACGTCTAGCTCCGGAAGTCGACCACTTTGCGGTAGAACAGTTTAACAAAGACCGACACTGCTACCCTCACTGACTGATCAAAGAAGTCACTCACCCACCCAATAGCCACTTCCAGTGATGCTTGTCTTCTGCGAGCAACTGGGGACCGTGTCTTTCGAAAAGTCCACTGTGAGACCCGACTGCAATGAAATTATGATTGTTTTAATACGGAAAGAAATCGGCATTTGGACAGTCAAAAGTCCTAACAATACTTCTGACAATATTTCTTTGTTAAAAATAATGCGCAGCATTTATTTCATATTTGTTTATTTGTAAATAAGAACCAAAAGGCAGCACACAAAAGAAGAAAAAAAATCCATCAACGTTTAGTCATGCCAAATATTTCTTTGTCAATAACACAACCATTACTGATTCGTTCTTAAAATAAAAGGGAAATATTATGTTGTTATTGGCATATTTTCGACGCATTAATAACAGGTACATCCATATATTTTCATAAATACAAAGCACTCTTTTTGGAAGCACAATTTAGGCTATGAGAGTCAAAAACACTATAGTTCCATGACTAGCGACATCAGTAGTGTACACAAACCAACCAAATTTCTTCCAGACAAACAATCCATCGACCTCAAATCGGGTGAGATCTAGGGGTCAAACCCAAGTCCTTCACAACAACAGCACTACTTAATTGTCTTAACTACTGAGTCATCGTACCGCAGTGGACTGATCGTTAAGACACGGTTCCCAGCAGATCACCGAAGTCAATCATCATGGTTGCTGTCAGTGTGCGGGTGGGTGACCACTTGGATCAGTCTGTGTAGGGACCGAGGGTGTGCGGTATTGGTCGTCGTTTAACTGTTCAACCGTGAAGTGCTCGACTTAGCGTGCAGGTAGTCGAGCTACTGAAGCGGGGGTGCCATCCCCTCTGCAGAGGATCAAAATTGTGATGGCATGTCTTCGGATCATCCTCAGGGATGTTTCCCAGACAGTCACCAATACCCATTGTGCAGCTCTAGTGCGACGTAAATGAACAACAACAATACTGAGTCATCATGGTTCATTTTCATGAATGCTCATTCAAAAAGAAAGTATAAGTTTATTTAAGAGACGCATCTCATAGCTTAACGTAACCGGCAGGGCATGTAAATTTTTTGACCATTGCTCTAATACAGATTTGTTTTAACAAGAATTTTAGAACTCTTTATCAAAGATAATGATTAAGGAATATCCTATATGTATCACAATTTTTTAAAATTAAAACACCGCTGCTAAAGTCAAAACTAAATTTATTTTAGATAAAGTTTTTTAAAAATGTTTATGTTCTATAATAATTTATTGCTACATATCTTTAACGGCGAGAAAATTAAGATTTATGAATGAAGACCCGTCACGTTCATTTGTTTGATAAAAAAAAAGTTTTTTTCTAACAGTCAGATTAATGGCTGTCATTAAACTAGAAACACAAAATTTTTTAGTTCTTTTTTTAAAGTAGAATGTAATGTATTTTGCGTGTTACCCTACGCGCATAAATAAATGCATACTTCCAGTATCATAAGAAGTTTGAAAAAAATGTTCGAAGTAAAACTTCGAAACTAGAGCTGTAAATATTTTATTGAGAAAGCTTTAAAAAATAAATGGTGGATGAATATAAAAATAAAGTTCTGGAATTCATGCTTATTTAACGTAAAGATTTATAACATCACGTGTTTTTTATGGCATAAGGAGCTTCAAGCTTCCATTTAATGACAATGTCCCTATTTTGGAGGAGGGAGCGTAAAACATTACACTTTAAATTATACTACAAGTATTGTATATTTTAAAATAATATAATTTTAATATTTCGCTATTTCTAATACTAGCTGACAATCCGTTCCCTGTGCGATAAAAAACACAAGGTAAATAATAAATGAATTAACTCTACACAGTAAAACAACGCAATTAAGAAAAGTTAAAACCAGGGCTCGAAAAAACTCAGAAATTTTACCCGTCCCCGAGGACGGCTTGTCCAGCAATGTACCCGTCCTCCTTTGAAACTAACCCGTAGCTTCTAAATAAATAAAAATATAATTTTCTTTTATTTATTATATAATTAGTAGTTACTAGGATTACATTATACAGTAATAAAAGAAATACCAGGTTACTAATAGTAACCTAGTATTTCTTTTATGAAATAATTTATTTATTTCATGAAATAATTTATTTCCTTTATGAAATATTTTAAATGTCATAAGTCAAGTTATCTGGAATGTCAATTTATCTGAGCGTACTGCGTTTTTTTAATGAAACAAATATGACGTTTGCCAGTTCCAGTTTGGCCACAATCAAGAAAATGATTTACAGAGGTTCCTGCACAGAAATCTGAAAGGGGTTTTCCATTTAGGTAGATGTTCTTAATTGCGTTTAACGCTTCTTGTTTAAGATCAGTACGTAATGTGTTTTTTTATAAGTTCATTGCTGAAAAGCCCCTTTCAACCGCTGCAGTACTCCCAGACAAAGAAAACATCAATTCTAATAACAAAAATTGAAAATGTATCGCGAACATTCTGGCCGCTCGCACGGACGTCAGATTCGAGAAATTCATTGTCCGCGGGGAATTTTTGACCGCCGAGGACGGGCGGACGGGCGGTTTTTCGAGCCCTGGTTAAAGCAACACAACACAAATGAAATTAGTTAAAATAGCCTGAGTTTTTCTTATTACTTTTATTTGTTGCAATGTTCTGTAATTAAAATTACTGGATTAAGAAAAGGACTAAACTTTATTTAAGGCTTTGCTATTTTACCACTTCACTATTTGACATTATTCAGTATCACTCGGCACCAAAAATTATGCAATTGATTGCAACCAACTCATGGTAGTCAAAATTTAGTTAAGGACAATTTACTCGATTAGGCAATTTTTTCACATTTTAGTAAATAATTATTTCTTAATTCAATTGCTATCGATTTTAAATTATTCAAGTTGGTAGGATTATGTTTCAAAAGCGTACTATAAACAAAATATATTCGTGACTTAAAATAGTTTTGAAAATGCTATTTTGGCAGCGACGCTCTTACGTACTATTGGCATTAATTTTACGAAGGATTGTCTGAGATAATGATTCATAAATAAATAATTATTAACCGCTTTCCTTTCCAATTTTTTTGAAGAAAAAAAATTCAAAAAATCAATCTAGTTTTTAATTTCATTAATAAATACAAGGAAATGGAACAAAACATAATATACGCGTTTTAAAATATGTGTAGAAAAATTTAATTTAGCAATTTACTATCCCGAACTATCTCGGGCAAATAGAAAAAGTAGTCTTTGAATGAATGTTTTTAAAACAAGCGACAACACAAAGTGAAACTTTCCTACCGCCAGTGAAATAATACGCTATTTTCTCTCTCTTTTCTATGTAAATTCAGCAACCAACGAATTCAATTCACAAAACGCGTGTACAGGCCCAACAAAAAAATCCAACAATCCAACAGAAAAATTCCCAAACAAAGTTGGCAAACTTCCAATCACAGCAGAATACTTTTTCTATTGTTTCCGATCGAGTAAAAACGTGAGAATACAAAACGTACTGACAAATTCTGCTACGCTCGAGTTTTCTAGGGTAAATAAATGTTTGCAATCTATACATACCCGAGTTAACACGAGATAATCAAGAAAGTGGTTAAAGAATAGTAAACCCCAATGAAACTAATTTTAAAATAAGTAGAAATTTAATTAGAAAACATCATTGACAAACCGATCAATTACCACGATACATATATTGTGCTGAAATCTCAAAATTAGCTTACTGCATCACAAACCTGTAGTGTCTGCAATGGACATAGAATGGAAAGCTCGTTCACGCTGATGCAACAATCAAAGACACTGCTGTCTGGTGAGTTCTACCACTACACTGGTTTGTCCTACCATATCAGACATGGGTGGATTCTGATGAAGCATATTTCTAGCATGCGCTGGAAACATTATAAAATGTATTCATCTAGTACACCATTTGTAGGTATGATGCCCAATAAAAGTTTTCAATTAATAACTCCAATGTGCCCATTCAGATCTTCTTTCAGCTCAGCAACCACTTGCCTTGAGGTTTTCGTGTCATTGGTAATATATTGTTACAAGATGTCATCTAAGATATTGTTACTACATTTTTGAGACATCTTTTAAGTATCTCAACAACACCGTGAACTATGTGGAGTTTTCACTCTAAAACCGGGCAAATGCATTTGTGGCAAGGATGCAAATGCAAAGGAAGGATGTCAATGGAACAGTTTGAGGAATTCGATGGATTTTAATTCTTTCTTTTTTCCTATTATTTCGGAATTTCGGAAGCCTAAAATTATCTGATAATTAGTTTTGATTATTTTTACTTGCCAATAAATATAGCCTGTCATTTACAATTTTTAATTTTTAAAGTAACTCTTTCTGTTCTTATTTATTTTTCCCCATTAAACTATTTCACTGATATATTTGACATTTCTGGCACTTTTTCCTGCTTTCTTAGTAGCATTATTTTGACAAGAAAAAGTATTTAATTAATATTTTGATACAATACTGTAAAATAATTTTCTACTATGTATTATCGCAATAAAACCATATTCTCTTGAAACCATACTTACATATAAAATACTACTATATCTTTTTTTAAGGAAGAGTATGGATCAGTGGAAAAATTAAATTTCTTTTCAAATACTTGTAGTTGAAACTGGTGGTAACGTAATAAATGATTACGTAAATAGGTCATGAAATGCTTTTATAGAGGAGGATTCATATGAAGTAGTATGTAGTAGAACTCGAAGTAATGCTTTCGGTTCACTGTTCTTAGTACGACTGTTTCAATTTGTATTGATATCCTTTCAACTCTTGGTAACCCATTTGCCCAGCCATTGAAACATAAAAAGGTTACAGAAAGTTCTGTTTGATGTTGAGAAAGATGATATTCATGTTTACGTGGATAAGTTTGAAATTAAAATCTGAAAAAGGAATAGAAAACTTTTAATTAATATTAGATATTTAAGTTAGATACAATAATTAAACTATGAACCATTTGGAACTAATTAATATCCCTGGTTTTTTTGTAACTACGACACCCTGGATGTAAACTTTATAAGTAGTATTAAATATTCCTTTACGGTTTGTGACAAAGATATTACTGTATTTAAAAATTAATCATAATGTAAAATGAGATTTAGTTTAATATTTCTATAAATTTCTAACAGCAAATGCTGGGCAATAATTAATTATTTCTAAGTTACGCTTGGGGGTTGTAACACTCTCCCATTCAATTAACTCACATTTGCAGGTTAATAAGACAGCGAAATTTTCCCGGAGGAGTTATCAATTCAATTACCTAAGGTAGGGAAGAGAAATTCAAGTTTATTGAAAATAATTATAACTTAATTTTCTATATGAAAGAGTATTAAAATTAAAAATAATTGTTTGATGTTTTGACTCATGATTGTATTTGATTTAATTTTTTTTAAAAAAAAATTATTTAATTGCAAATTTGTCACCAATTTGTCTTATTTGTCAAATTTATCAAATAAGTTGTCATATTCACAATGAATTATGTGTATTTAAAGAAGACGGAAATTAATTAATTTCAAAAAATAATTTTAATAAAAATTTTTGCAGGTATTTTTAGAAATTATTGTGCTAGTTTTTAGCAGTTAGGACCTTTCGCTAATTAGATAATATTAAAAACTCTAAAACAATGACTGCTTAAAATGGGCATGATTAGATAAAACATCTTTAAAGTCATTATTGGCATGTTAGCTTTCAGTGAAGATTGATCGGCTCTCCAAATAACGAAATAAATATATATAAGAAGGAAAAAAAATATAGGAAAATAAATATATATATATAAAGAAGAGGAGAAAAAATATAAGTATTATTTCTTTTAAAACAATAAAAAAAATTTAAATAATTTAATAAGAATTAAAAAAAAAAACAGAAAGTTTTCTTGTCATCAGCTCACACGAATATTTCCAAAAAAAATTGTGCTTTCCAATATTGTCTTAATATAGGCAAAGCAAAATATATCAATACAGTAGTGTGATAAGCACCCAGTGAAGGGAAAGCAATTAGTAAACAAAATTTTATCAAGTAAAAATAACAAAAATTCAAGAATTGAAGAAATCAAAATAATACACAAATAGGTGCATGTAATGTCAGAAAGGTGATCAGATATCATGCAACAACTTGCAAAATTGATTTAAAAAAATTTCATTATTCAATTTAATTAATTCTCATTATTCAATTTAGAGTTGCCAGATTACAAAATATGAAATTAAACCGCATATAGAGGGTATATATTTATTTTTTAAGCGCTTTCAGACTGAAATTAAGAACTGCATTTTATTTGTTTCTGTCTCCTTAGATTGATCTAAAAAATGGATTTGCGCAAGGTTATAGTGAAGTTTACTGGGTAATTCAAAGTTTAAAATTAGCAAAGAGTCACATTTTAAATAATAAGTTGTTATCGAACTAATATAAGCTGTTATAATGTTATCGAACTAATTAATACTTATTGAGTAATATTATTTATTTTAATGGATAACAGTGGAGATTGTTAGTTAGTCATGAAATTTTTAGACATAGATTTGCCCGCATTAGATTTGCACATTTAAAAATATTAATCTAGATAACTGAAAGATTTTTACTTAACATTATTCTTTTATTTAATATACAATTAGTTCAATGACTTCATGTAGAATTAAATTACATTTGTTGGATATCCGTTGTTTTTAATCAAATTTGTATATATATATATATATATATATATATATATATATATATATATATATATATATATATATATATATATATATATATATATATATATATATATATATATATATATATATATATATATATATATATATATATATATATAATACAAAAATAATAAATACTTTTGTATTAATAAAAGAATAAAAACTCTTTCGGTTTCATAAAATGTCTTTGTTAAAGAGTAAGAGTAGAGACATTCTGTTTTGGGAATTCAAGGCTGAAAACATACCATTGAATAATAATTAGATTTATATTTCAAAGGAGAAGTTATTTTTAGAAGTTTGCCCCTCTTTCTCTTCCATATTAGGAAGCATTAAATGATTTGCCATAATGCGTAGGTAACAAAGGTATGTACGACTGGAACCTAATTACACCATTCTCTGTTACTATTTAATGCGAGAACGATTGTTTTTGCATGTCTCTTGCTGAATAACGTGTTCCAATAAACATCTGCCGAAACCATCCGTAGTTTCGTCCACACCCCCTCCTTTGCGGAGTGGGGATGTGATCTGTTATAACCACCAGCATATCTTCAAATAAACCTTTTTATAACTTATTATGGTCATTGACTGCATTTCTAAATATGAATACACCAATGATAACACGGATGTAGCACTGTTATTATATATATATATATACATTAAAATAAGTTTAAAACGAAGATAGAACAAATTACAGACATATGAAAAAAAAGGGGGGGAAGAAAAATAATAATAAAGAATAACAAAACAACTGGGCGATAAAAAAATAATTTTTTAATTTTAATTTTATGCTTTTTTTTCGAATTTTTTTCCCCGAATTTTTTTTCGAATTTTGCTTATTTTTTATCCCCTAGTTGTTAGTTATTTTTTATTATTATCTTTCTTTTTCCCCCATTTTTCATATGTCTGTAATTTTACTTTGTTTTATCTTCATTTTGAACTATATATATATATATATATGTATAGATGTATAAGAATGGGGAAGAAAGTAAAATTCTTTGCACATCTCTACAGACATTTTATGTTAGATATCGATAAAAGAATTGCGGTCAGACTTTATTTCATATTATCCTCAAGAGGCACAAAAAAGACTTGACTGCAGCCGAAACAGAGAAAAAATTAAGTCTTGCAGTTGGAAAGTACATAAGGGAAATGGGAGTTGGCAGTTTTTTTACGTGTGTCGGCATTAAATAGAGTGCGTTAATTGTTAATAAGAGTATATATTTGTACTCCGAGTAACAAAGGCTATTTTCCATGTTTCAATCAACCAGAAAGTAATTTTCATGTAGTCCCTAATGTAATAATGCATCAAATTATTAAAGACATCACTAATTAAACTAACAATGTAAAGTTATTTTTTTGAGAATATTAGAGGGATCACCCTTCTGCTTCATCGTCATGATTTCTTCCTAGCATTTTTTTCCTCATTGTAGAACAAAAACTTTATTCAAACAACAAAACTTATTACATTTTATCTCATCGTTATCTTGGACGCAATAAAATTCGCCAAATTATTTTGCAATTTTATACTCAACATAGAACAGCACTATTGGCCGCGCACATATGTCATTTTCGTGGAATGAAATTAACAAGTCTCCAATTATATACAGAAGAAGAAAACGGAAACCTCTGTTATTTGCTAAAGAACAAGTTCGTTATCTTTTATACAATTATGACTTGAGATAATTTTTACCAATATTGTGGTTGGAGCAGAATAATTGTCGCACTTTTGAGAGTTTCATTCATTGCTCGCTATATTCGCCAATCCCCTTTTTCCCTTCTCAACCATTTTTATTTCTCAACCATTTCTATTAAACGTTTCCTTGAATTGATTTATGAAACAATCGTCGATAAAAAAAACATATTTTAGGAGAAATATTGAAACAGTTTAAAAATTTTATACGATCATTAGCATATTCTAGCAATTTCCTCAATATAGTTTTGAGCTCGTTCTGGAATCAAGTTATAGGATTACGTAATTTTCTTTGAGTATTTTTTTTTCTTCTTTTCTAAAATCTAATTCACATTTGATTGACATAAAAATGAAAAATTATAACACAAAATTATTAATTTTATGAATCTCAGCATTAAAATACTTACAATATAATTGTCAGTGATTTATAACAGATTAAAATTTATTTAAAAAAATTGGCACGATCTGTGCAACTTTTTTCTTCATACTGTGAATCATTAAAAGTGAAGATAAAAAATAATTTCTATCAAAATATGACAAAACATTCGCAAAGATGGGGAAACATAAAAAAAATTACTCGGAATTCTGATTGCAATTTAGAGTTGTTTGTTGCTTCGAATAATCACCTACCAACACTTAGTTTTTGGGTAAATCTAACAGGTTTTGATGTTTTTAATCCAATCTTTTTCATTAGAGGTTCATTTAATCCTGCTACGTCTTTTTTCTTTCTCCTTATTTCTTGGCATAAATATTCATTGATGATCATTTATATGCATACTTAATTTCATTATTGATATAGAATATCTAAAAATGTGTAATCCAGTTCGTCGCATCGAAACAACTGTATACACTATTTTTACGAAAAAAATATTCATTAAGGTTTTTAAGCAACATTAAAAGCAAAGTTTAGGTAATAAGTAAGTTAAGTCGAATAAATAAGTAATCTGGCTGTATAATTGTCAAAATAATAATTTTTATAACTATGCATCAAAATTCAAATTTATCAGTAAAATCAGGTAATATCATCCTTTGAAGAGTTTCTCGTTTCCCATTGTGTTTTAAAATTTCGCTTCAATTTTTTTTAGTATTATTATAATCGTATTTTTTTAAATTTAATTTGATAAAGTTTTAAATTTTCTGGTGATTCGGGTTATATGCTTTTCAGGGTGGTCAAACTACGTTTATCTCTATGCTTCTCTTTCAGAAAAAGCTAATTAGTAGGCCCCAAACAGCCCCAAAAGTGAAAAAAAATGAATTGATTACGTGAAAAAAGAAAGACAAAAAACGAATCATTCTAATTTATTTTTTTGCAAATGATCGGATCTTTACGTACTAGGACTTACGCACTATTTTTGACATGCTATCATCTTTGCTCTTTTTTCGTTCTCTGTAATATTGCGTATTTGGATTTTAAAAACACTCTTTGTGCCCTGGATGGAATGGTGTTAGAATTTTCAGAAGAATTTCAACACAGTTCAATATTAGAAACAAATGAAAATTTTGTATGATTTCTCTT
Source organism: Parasteatoda tepidariorum (assembly GCF_982258835.1). NCBI lineage: Eukaryota > Metazoa > Arthropoda > Arachnida > Araneae > Theridiidae > Parasteatoda > Parasteatoda tepidariorum. The sequence continues at coordinate 61,141,666 of NC_141761.1, forward strand.
CTTTTACTTTATGAACTAAATTTAAGTCTCGTGAATAATTAGTTCTCACCATCATGAACAATTCATCTCTAATTCTTTAAAAAATATTTTGAACTAGTGGGCTGCGCCCCCTGATCGCTAACGCTCGCCAACCCCAGAAAATTGCCACGCAATCTTATATGGTTTGCTTCGCAAACCAAGCTCACTTCGCTCTCTACTAACTTAGGTACATTGCAAATGCACAAAATTCTAAGAATTCAAAACAATCATTCAAATTCATATAAAAACTTTTTGTTTTTTTTAAATTACATCTTTTTAGTAAATACTAAGTCATTAAAATAAATTTGAATTCAAATAAATGACTTGTAATTCGTTAAACCTAATAGAAATGTGCTATAGTGTGATTCGCGATATAAATCAAAAATCGTCAAATAAATTCGTAATATATAAATTCGCGAAAAAAGGCGCTTTCGACAAAATACTAAAATAGAGATCTATCGACAAAGACAACTCACTTCTGCCTAGCTTAATAGTATGAGATTGCCGGAGCTGATGGTCTTTGGGTTATTTCAGTTTCCGTTTTTAAAAGCGCTGTATGTTGAGCCACCTCAGCTAGATTTGGCATGTGACATTTTTAGCGGCAATCATTGGTCGATTCGCCGTGTAAGCGAAATAGTAACGTAAACAAAGCAAAGCAAACGTTGAAACCGGCGGAAAAGAAATACAGCCAAAATTTGGGAGTCACATAAGAGAATTATATATATTAGATTATATATTATATGTCTAAAGATTTAATTTAGTAATAAAAAACTTCTATAATATAAAATTTTTATATATTTACTATTCTAACATTTTTGGAATTCTAACATTTAATTTTTCGGAAATTCCATTTATATAAAAATTGTATTTTCTCTAAAAAAAAGTTTATTTAATAGCTTGATGTAAACTGACATTTATATTTCTTCTGTCAACTACAATAAATGATCATAAGTAATATAGATTTTAACGCTTGTCTTTTTTTAAAGTTTTAAGAGTAAACATTGGGGAATTCATGAGTAATCTGTTAGGGTATTTTTACGATCAAATGTAACTATGTGCGAAAACTCTTCCGAAAACTTAATAACAGATGCTTTATGGCTGGGTTTTCTTCATTCTTCAATAACCACACTCAGAACCCGATAACCCAGTTTCACAGTTCTCATGTAAGAAATAAATTGCTCTTCTTTATAATGGTTGCCATAGTAACGCACACCTATTTGAAATTTTATGTCGAGTTCTAGATGTACGCCTTATGGGAAACACTATATGCTTGTATGGGTGTTTTGAGAATCAATTTTAAAGCACTAGCATTTTTCTGGAGTGCTTTTCGTTTTTTATCTAAGAAACTACCTATAACAATCATAAAAGAGGAATAAAATAAATGTTAGAACTTGCGGAATGCTTTCTTACAGATTTTGAGAGCACTGAATATTTGTCTTAAAAAATTGTTTTCCTTTTTTTAATTTAATTTCATAGTGTAGATGATAAACGAAGAATGAACATAAATAACTGATATTTGAAAACTTCGAAAGCTATGATAGGAAATTTTACCAAATTATTTATTTTATTATACATACAAAAAAGAAGAAAAAAAGTTTCGATGCTGATTAACCATCAGTTTTCTCACAAAGAAGCTATTTGTTATGAAAAATAGCTAACAAACAAATTAAAAATGTTTTTATATTTATTTAAAGAGCTGAATTAGTTAATAATATAAGCAATATTAGGCGTAGTTTGATGCATGTTCCTTGATAGTCTGTTCTAAGGATAAAACGAAACTTTGTAAACTATGGTTAAAACTATTTTGGCACCAAGTGAGAAAGAAAAATGAGCAAAATTTGAGGAAGTTTCGCCAAGTGCGGTTAATGAATCCGTTATCATTCTCTTTCGCAACATTTGTCTGGGCGATTTCGAAATTGTTTGTCGTAATTTACTTATAAGGGTAATGACTTATCATCACGATAAAAACTCACACAGTGCGAATTTCAAGGAATTATGAAGGAAAAAAATTGTGGGTAAAAGCACCTCACTTCCGGTATGTTCACTTGAGTTTTTAATTTTCTATTACACTGCAAAACATTCCGGATCAAATTGCGATATAAAGTTCAGGCAGTTAGGGTACATCATTCATAAAATTAATTTTACGGTAAGATCCATTTTTACCGTAAAATTAATTTCTCCGTAAAATCTATTTTTACCGCAATTTTTACAGTTATATTTATTTAATTGTTATTTAGTTGTTCCGTGATTTTACGGTAGTTATTATTATTGAAATTACAATACATCATATCCTTTGCTGTGTAACATGTTCCGGTAAAAATAGATTTTACTGTAAAATGTACCATCTCCCTGAATGCTAGGACTTATTACCGTAATTTGATACGGAATGTTTTACAGCAGTGTTTCCCAACGTGTGGTACGCGTACCCCCAGGGGTACGGGAATAGTTTAGAGGGGGTACGCGATCTTATGCGAAATGTCTTGCAACAAACGAAAATTTCAAAACTTTTTATTTAAAAACAAAGCTAGCCACTATTACGTATTTTTCTATTGGCTATTATTTTCAGAGTTAACAGTTAATAAATAGTGGCGTCATCAGCCAGTTCTGATTTTTTACTTTTTGGCAATTTTTTTATAATAAAAAATACATTCAGTTTTTTTATTAATGGTACGCAGCGTTACGAGAAATTTAGAAAGGGTACACAAAAGTCAAGTTTAGGAAACACTGTTTTACAGTATAAAACCAAATACATCCAAAAACACTCTAAAATATATAAATACGTTCGAATTCATCTTATTTCTTTTATAATTACTTGGAATCATGCTTAAAATCATATTAAAAGCTATTAAAATTAGTTATATATGATTTGAATAATAGTAGATTTTATATCTGTTCCTTTTATAATAATAAAAATCTTCAAAACACGTTTAAATTTACTAACATTGCTACAATTTATAGGCTGCTGAGTCACTTTAGTGTTCTGCTGTAAGGACGAAATGATTATATGAAACAAAAATAAACCCTTGAAAGGAATCCCGAGAGATAGGAAGCATTATTCTTATAGAAACGTGCAATTATTTCTAAGAAACAAGACAACATAGAAATATTACACGAACCGCGACGAAATATTTTTTTTCCGCGCAAGACATGAAAAGAATAATGGATCTTTTAATGATATTTACCACCGATACAGATTCTATTCCTTGATCTTTTTATAGTCACTTACATTAATTAAAGGTTCTATATTTTATTAAAAAGTCTTTGATTTTTTCTCGCCAGATAGTACAATAGTTAGTGTAACACTTAAATTTATTTTACCGCATATAACAAAGAAAGTTTAATAAATTGCCATAAATAGAATAAATGTTATCACCCAAATAAATGTTACAGTATTACAATGTATAGTAATACTATGTAAAGAAAAATATTTATATTTATCCAGATGGTGATATAGAAAATGAACAAAATCGGAAAACTGCTTCTCACCAATACACAATTTCTCTATTTAATAACATTTAAAAACCGGTTTTTCTATATGAAGAAGACTGCAGGCTAAAATACGTTTTTTTTTTATTGTAGAACTGTCTCTTGGTAAAAAGATATACATTGCCCATAAAAAACCTTGAATCATTCATAAATCACCCTGTAGAACTTCTGACAAAAGTTAAACTACTTAAGAGTGTGAACAAAGTTTAAATTGTATTACTTTTGAAAATGGAACGATTAAAATATTTGAAAAAAAATTGTTTTTTCTCTGAAACTATTCAATAAATAAGTTTAAAATGGTAATTACATCTTATCAAAACCCTATATATTAAATTAATTAATAAAATTTCACTATTTCAGATTTTGAACATCACTTTTAGCCAATTTCAATTTTATCGCAAAAAGTACTACAGTAGTATTTTTAACACTTAAATGCTATAAGCATAATTTTTACATGTATCCAAAAAAAAAAGTCAACGTTTTTATCCGCTTTTAATCACATGAGTGCAATATGTAAATCTATGTTCCATTAGACAAAATAGATAAAAAGTTATCGAATCCAAATTTAGAGTTTAAAGTGAGTTTGACACAATGCTTCAATCTTCGTTGATCCCTTATCTCATGAGTGAGTTAAAGATAACTAAGCTACGGAGTTGAAAATATATACTGTTCCAAATCCGATATGGTTCAGCTTTACGATGTTGATTGGTTGTATAACGTAACATCAGTATCAAAATTTTAGTAAAACGTTAAAATTATATGAAGAGAAATATGACACAATTAGAATAATAAAAAAATTTCAAGGCAATTTTTTTTTACTATTCTTATTTTACTCTATTATTATTTATTTCAATAATTAAATTTATCGTAAATGTAACTATATTTCAAAACTATCAAAGGGATGGCAACAATCCAATAAACTTCTTTCCTTCAGAAATAAACAATAAAAATTTCTTTTACGAAAACAAAAAATCGAAAGTGAAAAATATCATTTAAAGTAAGTGCCATTATCAATTTAAAAATATTGCGTGAAATAAAAACAGGTCATTCAATTAGTAACGACGCTCTGTGTGACTTAAGGTCTTGTAGCATTTCATGTTGATACGAGAAGAGGGAAGGACAAAAATAGATCTTATCTTTTTTGTAAAATAAGATGTAGCACATTTAAAAGTTACAAAAGATCAAAAAGAAATATTTTTTTTTTTTTTTGTAATAAAGGATAAATGAATGTCATGTTTCGAACATGTAAAAGAAAGTAAGAAAAGAAAAGAAAGTAACGAAGTAATGTTATACAATTAAATTGAATACTCTTTTACTTTGGTTCTTAGAATTAATATATAGGTATATACATATTAATTCTTATTAAAATATATATATATATATATATATATATATATATATATATATATATATATATATATATATATATATATATATATATATATACAGAAAAGTTGAAAAAATACATATATAGTTATATAGTTAAATAATATATGTAGTTAAAAAAATATAGAAAACATGGAAAAAGATCCAAAGATTTTTTTAAAGGGGAAAAAATAAATTTGAAAAGAAAATTCAAGAATTTTAAAGTAGCCAAAGCAAAATATATCAATAAATCATGTGAGGAGCACCAAAAACAGAAATTAAAATAGAATTCATTAAGCAAAAAATGTTAAATATTGCAAAATAAGACAATCGGTCTAAAAATAGAAAGAAAAAAAAATCAAGAATATACCGAATAAAACACAAAATGTAATAAATGAAGCCAGTAGTGAATTCAAATGTACTTACACTTACCGGCATTTTCCAAAAATTTTTTAAAATGCTTTCGCAACAAATTTCCTAGATTACAGAATATGAAAATGGAAGCGTAATTGATGATGAAATCAACTTACGGCACTTTCTTACTGAAGTGCAAAAGAGCGTTTGATTTGCTAGTTACCTTGAATCGGCCCGAATCTGAATAAGAGCATGGTAATAATATTATACTGCTTAATTCGAAATTTATAATTCAAAGTATGAAATTGATTTAAGCAAATATTGAAAAAAACCTTAAGAAAAAACTTTAAAATAATAATAAGTCAAAATAGAAAAGGGCTAAAAGCAGATAAAACCAAATTGTTATTATGCAAACAATTTAAATAAAAAGCAAGTAAGCGTATTTAAATAAAAGCTATTTTTTAAAAATAAATTACCTGTTGGAAACGCATTATTTGACTATTGATTAATTTACTAATTGATTATTAACTATTTTATCAACATACAATTAGTGTAATAAGTGTAATTTAAAAAAAATTGGGAGCTGGTTGAGAGTCATTGTTTAAATAGAAGTAAGTGCCTTTCAACATTTTGTTAAATATAATGAACTTCAAAAATTTCTTTTCAAGAGATTCTGCTAAATTTTTGTACTTAAGTAAATTTTTTTTTGAGAATAAATATCTAAATACATTAAATTTGGGCTCCACTTACTCAACGGCCAAATCGAAACTTACTTTAAATTCATATACTTGTTAAAGAGATCTATTTTGTTAAATAGAATGAAGTGCAAAAATTTCTTTCTATGAGCTTCAGTTAAATCTTTGTACTTTAATTTTTTTTTAAATATAATTTTATTAAAATAAATATTTAATTACATTAAATTTGGGCTCAACTTACTCAACAGCTAAATCGAAACTTGCTTTAAATTCATATACTTGTTAAAGAGATCTATTTTGTTAAATAGAATGAAGTGCAAAAATTTCTTGTCATGAGCTTCAGTTAAATCTTTGTACTATTATTTTTTGAAAAGAAAAATCATTTTTTTGAATAAATATTTAATTACATTAAATTTGGGCTCAACTTACTCAACGGTCAAATCGAAACTTACTTTAAATTCATATACTTGTTAAAGAGATCTATTTTGTTAAATAGAATGAAGTGCAAAAATTTCTTTCTATGAGCTTCAGTTAAATCTTTGTACTTTAATTTTTTTTTTAAATATAATTTTATTAAAATAAATATTTAATTACATTAAATTTGGGCTCAACTTACTCAATAGCTAAATCGAAACTTGCTTTAAATTCATATACTTGTTAAAGAGATCTATTTTGTTAAATAGAATCAAGTGCAAAAATTTCTTTCTATGAGCTTCAGTTAAATCTTTGTACTTTATTTTTTTTTTTAAATATAATTTTATTGAAATAAATATTTAAATACATTAAATTTGGGCTAAACTCACTCAACAGCCAAATCGAATCTTATTTTAAATTCATATAATTGTTAAAGAGATGCACTTTTTGCAGTGCTTCTTTCCTTCTTTTTCTGTGTCTTTTTTCAGGTGCTCTTCTTTCCATTTACAATTTGCTGTATAGAAGGTCAGTACGTAATGTCAAGCCTCGGAGAGGAATACATTGTGAATAATAACTGACATTGAGGAATAATATATTTTGAATGAATATGGATTTCATGTGTGTTATACCACAAACTAAATACTTCTATTTAGTATAATACACGTCATGTGTGTGCTGTCGTAGTCTCACTATTTTCATAACTAATATCAAGTTTATGAATACTCAATGTAACCATAAAAAGCTACAGTGGAATATAAATTGATTTAGCAATATATTTAAGAAACTATGAGTTGTAGAGACAAAATAATATGCATATTTTGAATCAGCATGTTTCGATTGTCTTTGAAAATGCATTTAATACCAAGATATCCTAAACTTCTTATTTGTCGATATTGATGATGTATATTAAAATGCATAGAAATACGTAAAATCTTGAAAGAATATTAAAATATAAAAATGAGTAAAGGAAAACATATTGTTTTCAACAATTGCTTGTTTATAAAAAAACTCTGTGAGAAATGTTTTTTAAAGAAAATAAACTTGCTTTAATAAAAAAAAAATAAACTATGTTATATGAAACTTCTTACAGAAGACTACTTTACGAACCAAAAAGAAACGTATAGTGACGTGAACTTGTGCGGATAGCTTTCGTTTCATTTTCTTATCTTCGGTGAATTAATTCAATCTGGTTCTAGATCCCAAAAAGTGCTATTTTTCTTAAAGCTATTTTGTTCCCTTATCTTAATTTGCTGTTTTTTCTTATGCGTATGTTTCAGCACTGAATCAGTGAAAGTGCTATTCTTTGAGGCCTGTTTTATAGCCAAGATAGATACTGAACTGTAATTCTGGAAATGGAAAGGAAAGATTTGATAAAAAAAAAGTAAATAAAGAATTTCAGCATCACTCGAACTTCTTCAAAGATTTTTTAAACAGTATTCCACTATTATTTTATAATAAATATATCAGAGTTAGGAATAATTTTAGTAAATACACATTTTTACAATATAAATAATTTTTTTTTTTGCAATTTAGAGGTTTTTGAGGAGATTAAAATGATATTGTTTTCAAATTTTAACTTACAAATTTTTTTAAATTCAATTTTAATCTCCCTACACACATTTTTGAGCAAAAAAGCATGTTTACTAGAAGTTTAAAGCATTACTTTGTAGACATCTTTGTCATGCATCTCATTACAGTTGCACTTAAAATAATAAGGACTTATACAAGTATTGTTACCTAAAAGGTAGTATTTTATTGTTCATGCTTACATTTTTAGGTGCATACTGAGTACACATATTGTGTGCAATTCTCCAAACAAATGAGTTTCTTTACATTTATGCATGTTAAGTCCAAAAACGTACAGCTTTTGAAATTAGAATTATAGCACTTAGGAATATTTTTTTGTTTTGATTCTTATACTTTCCGTAGCTTAAGATTTTAACCGATACCAGATATTTTCATATCGCTGATTTTGAATCTGTAATTGGTCTCTATCCTTCAAGCTGCAGTTTTCTAAAGGACGTTTTTAGTCTATTTTTTTTAAATGCAAAAATTTAAAAACGTTACATATAATAGGGGTCACATAAATGTTGTGACAAACTTCGAGAGGAGTTAGATCTGATCACCAGGATAAAAATTGCATAGGAATGAATGCCCGGAAATGTCGTCGTACGCTGCTAAGAGTGCTTTCCTATAATGAGCAATTTTTTTTCGAGTGCTTCTAAACTGGTCATAATAGAAAAGCGTACGTAGACACCTACGACGACATTTCAGGAAAGGCTTCCTATACAATTTTAATCCTGATGATGTGCTCTAACTTCAGTTGAAGTTGGTTGCAACATTTATGCTACCTGTTATTATACATAATATATTTAAATTTGTACATTTCGATAAAAAAACTAAAAATATCATTTGAAAACTGTAACTTTAGAAGCAAAACTAATTTCCGATTTTCAATCCCCACAACCGAATTACGCAAGATCAAGTATTAGTATAAATGCCAAAAAAAAGTTTTTTCCCTTGAATAATCAGCCACAATTATCTATCTAATTCTAAAAATGTTTAATGTTTTAAATGTTTAAATGTTAAATGTTAAAAGTGTTGAAAGTAGAAATCTAACTCTGTGAATGTAGATTTGACAATTTATTAATTTTAACTTTAAAAAATAATTTAAAAATATCCATTTTGTGTTTCTAAAATCAGAAATCTTGGTTTCTAATATTAAATCAAATGCTTCGAACGTAGAATGAGTAGCAAATTGGAGATCAATAAGAGATATTTGGATTGCTTCGTTGTGAGTTCCTTTATTAATTTGTTCAAGATGGTCTTCAACGGGGCAAGTCGTTTTAAGCTGTTTTGTTTATAAGCCATCTTGTAACAAAAAAAAAACATTGTGATCCCCGGAAGGATATCATAGGTTACCTATTGGCAAAATGGTTGTTGTCTAACTTTTTTTTAGAAAAGCAACTTTATTGCGTTTTCATCTTGGACATCTTTAACTGTTAATCTGAACTGCTCGGTAAGCAATTTTGCAGACATATTTCAATTCAGCTCAGATACATTCTGTGTAAATTCTTTTGATGACTGAACAGACATTAAACGGCCAATCGAGATCAATATTAACATTTTCTGATAGATACAATGGCGTTTGAAGGAGATTGTAAGATGCATCATACACCCTTTTCGGATTCACAAGTTCATACATGAGATATGATTTGAAAGCTAGGCTTTTTTTTCAATTTTGCATAAACAGTGAATGAATCATTTATAAAGCGTGGATGACAGTCTACGGTCTTGTGCAAGTCATTGCGTACGTTGACAATGGATCCTTTTATCCCTAACTAGTAAGCAACACCCAGTTCTCGTATTTGCATTAAATGGGGCTTGGAGAGCCACCATTCGCTCTTCGGTAGGGTTCAATTCTCTCAACCACTTTGTACTTTTGTGAGGGACGGGCTTCATGCTTACGTTTGCGAACGGAATTCTTTCGTTTTTTCGTTTGTGTGTAACGCTTAAGGTGTTCCCGTCTACTTTCTTTGGCATTGGCTTTTTCGGCCTCAGTAAGTTTAGGTCTTGCCATTGTTTTTTCTTGATTCTACTCTAACTTTTGGGATCGTGTCAATCAGTTTGGACCCTCCTTATATGTGATATTCACCTGAATTAGTTTTGAAAACGATCCAGTTTGAACTGTAGGTAAGAATTTCTGATTCTTAATTAAAACAATAAGAAAGAAAAATATCGTTCAAATGATGAAATTCTCTTTTATTCCCAACTCAAGAAGTATTTATGAGATATCTCTGGTCCCATATCTCAAAAATAAACTCACAAACCTAATGCATAACAAAATTAAAAGTGAGAAAAAGAATTCTGAAAAAAATTATCAGGCAGCAGTAGTCGCCATAGCAACACATGAGTACTGTTTACTATTATTCTTAATTATTGAAGTTGAAAATTGAGAACGCCATCAAATCCAAACTAATACCCATTTTGCCACTGGGTAAAAATAGAAACAGGATTTAAATTTTCCTCTTGGCTTGTGGCTGAACAAAGTACATACTTTATAAAGAATATTGAAGTCATTGTGGGATCAAATGGCGTTTCTCCTTTGTCCAAAAAGAAATTTTTTCTTCAGGTTCCCTAACTTAAAAAGTCATTTAAGAACAAAATCAGGACAAAAAACAACCAAGAAGGATAAACGTCGAAGATATTAACTTATTTGAATGCAAGATGCCAAGTGTGTTTTAATTGAAGTCTTTTTCAAATGTCTTAAAGTCATTTTATAATTTAAATATATATCATTGTATTATTTTTTTATAAAAATTAACTTTTCATAAAAAATGACTTTAGCTTATTGTATGTATTTCTAATAGTCACATAAAATAAAAGCCATTTATATTTTGAATTTTTTTTCTTTCTTTTAATGACTCTGAAATGCTTTTTTTTTCTTTTTTTTCACGTTTTTCTTTGCAGTTACATAATTTTTCTTAAACATAAAATATATCAGTTGTTAAAAAGTATGTTTTTAATTTTTTTCAAACATATTTCTGAAATGATTGCTGGAATTCTACAATTTAAATTTAAAATTCTTAATCGCAAATTGGCATTTTAACTGACATTTTCCTTTCTTGAGCCTTAGAGTAGTAAATAAAGAATTTGGAAGAGCTTTTTTCCGTATAAAACTTGACAGCTTGGAAGTCTGAAGATTCCTTTCTTAGGTACTTAAAATGCAAGATTTTTATTGAAATTAAACTGAAAATAAAAGTCGTTTGAAAAAAACACACTAATTGCCATACCCCATAATAAAAAATAATTCTTCATTTTTATGGAATTGATAAATAATTCTAATAAACTATTATTGAAATTATCTCTTTTTTTTACTTAGCTCAACAATTCAATTATTTAAGAATATATTCGTTTATTTATAAATAGTAGTTTTTATTATATGTGTAATAGTGTGCACATCAATGTTTCTTTCATAATTAAATACTTATTGATATTTATTGAATTTCACCATTTTATATAAATATACATTAATTTTTTATTTTAGTACTCGGAATATATTTTAATGGGATATGGAATCCCTTTATTATTATATATTTTAATAATCCTTTCTAATTAATCCTTTTAATTAATCTTTTTATAATTGTTTTTTTAATTAATCCTTTTATAATTATATAAAGAAATCCTTTTTGTTGTGGGTTGACATTAGTAGAATAGTGCCAGTTTCTATTTATTTCAAGGATAAACATTTTTATTTTCTAAAATATTCTGCTTTAACTGCATGCGCGTAAAATAATCAACTCATTTAAGACCTCAATTTAAATGTAAAACTTTAAACACGACTTATATAAAGCAATAGTTTCATTTTCTGGGATGACTAATCATTTAAATTTTTAATTATTTATCGAAATTTGAAAGTGTAATTATTTTTACCGACTTTATTCTTTTGAAAGATCCATGGTTTTACCTAAATGACAAAAGTGGAGTGAATGGCAATTAATAACTCGTGGCTTTAAACTAATATAAAATTTTTCATACATGTCTGTAATGACATCTCTCTTCTAAATGCCAATTGAAATGTTTTTACTCATAAATTAGAATACTACCATAGTTCATTCTTCAGTAATTTTTCTTAAATTTGCACCACTATTGTTGTATATGTTATTGTTGTATATCTGTGCGCCGTAATTATTATTTGTGTTTTGTATCTTTATATGAATACCTACAAGTTGTATTCTTATGGCAATATTACATCTTTACTGGAATAACTCTAACTGCAGCTAGTTTTGAATTCGACATGTATTTATTTTACATGTCCTAAATATATCCCACTATTGCAAAAGACATATCTATTAAAAATTTATTCTATAAGAGCTTTAGGATATCTAATTAACTTAATAAATGTATGGGAAAAATCATCGGTGTATAGACAAAAGATAATACTTTTATGCTTTTGAAAAGAATATAAATTATAGAAAAATAAGTTAAAAGTACGATACCTTCTGTTAAAATAAAAACATTCTTTGGATCTTTATATTTGTGCGCCGTAATTATTATTCGTGTTTTCGTATCTTTATAGGAATACATACATGTTGTATTCTTATGGCAATATTATATCTTTGCTGAAATAACTCTAACTACAGTTAGTTTTGAATTCTACATGTATTTATGACACATGTCCTAAATATATCCTGCTATTGCAAAAGAACTTTCTATTAAAAATTAACTCTATAAGAGCATTAGGATATCTAATTAACTTCATAAATTTATGGGAAAAAATCATCGGTGTGCATAGACAAAAGATAATACTTTTAAGCTTTGGAAAAAAAATATAAATCATGGAAAAATAAGTTAAAAATACTGATATTTTCTGTTAAAACAAAAACATTCGTTGGATCTTTGCTTTTGCATATGCATCAAAACAATAGATTACTTTTATAAACATTATTTACTCAACAAAATATAACTCATCTAGTACTATTATTTGTATTTGTGCTATCAAGTAATTCACCAATTATGATTTTATTCACTTATTTTAATTCTTTATCATCTAATATTATTTTGAAAAAAATGTGTTATATCGACTCAGTTAACAAAATGAAATAATGTCGAAAACCGTCTCTTTTTATTAGAGCAAACATTTTTCTAAGTTATTTACAGTAAGCGCTTGTTACTATTCAGGCTTAAAAATTTGCTCAAAAACTTCTACTGAGAATTAAAAACTTGGTTATTGTCAGAATTTAAAGTTCAGATCTGTGTTTTTCTTCCAGCAGTTTTGATCTGTCCACCAAAAGCATTTTACGTTATTCTTAGGGATTTAGTTTATTTCGCCATTAATGAGGGGAAAAAAGCTAATTTAAGAAGAGTAGTGGAAGTTTATTCTGTAATTAGGTTGCAAATGTTTTTCAGAATGATCAACAAGAGTCATTTTAGAATGCAATTACGATGGATACTGAGATTACAACTTGTCTGAAAAAACAATTCAGAAAGAGTAACGGCAAAGGTCAACTTTGATTTTCATGATATATTTATTTAGGATTTGTTGGAAATCATAATTTGATACAGACACCACCAAAATAACATAGTTAAGTTTGAGAATAAAGTTTTAAAAAATTAAAATATTTATACTAAAAATCAAAATATTATTACTCATACAGTAAGATTTATGTATGTTACTGGCAAAGTATGAAACACATGCATTCTATAAAATGCCTAGGCATTGTATATAATGCCAGATGTTTTTAGGCAAGGTATGAAATATGAGAAGTATTAGATACTTTCCCTAGGCATTGTATATAAGAACTAGGCATTCTATGGAATGACAAATGCTATTTAGGCAAAGTATGAAAAAAAACGTCCTAATGAGGTTATTATGTAAAGATGTGCATTTCTCCAAAATAAAAATGTTATTCTGAAAAAAATAACGAGAGTGCTATTAAAAAAATTTTAGTAAAGAAAAATGAAAGTTGTGCAAAACATAATTTATGCCTCTCTTATTTAGGCAAACAAAATTTTCGTTAAAAAATTCACATTTAAGTCACAATTATTTTCAGTTTAGAAACAAATATTGCACAAAATATCCATTTAAACACCTTTACTAGCATCGCCCCAGAAGATTTTATACTTGCCGGTTTCTCATTTGGCATTTTATATAATGCCTAGGACATGTGTGTATCATTTCATACATTGTATATCATTTCATACATTGCCGGCTAGTTTTCGGCATTATATGCAATGCCTAGACATTCCACAGAATGCTGGATTTCAAACTTTGCCGGTAACATATAAATAGTAGTAAACAAAAATATATGTTCGTAACAATTGAAACAAAAAATAAAGCAATTGTGAACCATAAACGCTTAAAGGAGCTTAAGCTAGCGTAGTTAAAGAGAACACTTCATTGGTTTAAGATCGAAAAATCAATATAGAAAAGAAAACTCTGCAAAATATCTTTAATGCGAAAAATAAAATACTAAATTAGAATTTTTTAAAAGAAAATATCCTTTAAAAATAATAATAAGAAGAAAAACGATAAAATATAATTTTTAATATCTTTCTCTTAACATTTAAAAATCTTAAGCGCCACCGATGTTCCATTTTTTTTAACATTTTATTTTGCTATGCAAAAACTTCAAGGGTTAAAAACTTAAAATAACGAAGATATGTAGAAAAATACACATGGAGTACGATTAATTAGATTAGCTAATTAGTTTAAGAATTATAAAGTGCTAAACTTGTATTAAGAAAATACCACAGGGGCCAGGAGCGTGTCAACGCAACTACAAAATTGAAATTTGACGTGCTGAAAAGGCCATTTATATTTATGAACTTCAAGCGATTATTATTTTTTTGCATAATGAATCGCACAGTGAATCGAATTTATCGATTTTTTACTATTCTTTTTGCTTTTAAGTATTTATTTGACTATTTATTTGTTTCGATTTATCTATTTGACTTTTTGCTATTTATTTGTTGTTGTAGAAAACATTTCTCACGTTCAAAATATTTATTTTGTAAACAAACACTTGACTTAGTGTAAAAAGTTTTAAAAAATGAATAATACTGTAAAATGATAAGTGTGTAAAGGATATGATGCTGCTAGATATTAATCTTAATATTGGTATCAGTATCGAAATTCTTAATAAAATAGAAGGCTAAGATAAATAAAAACTGTTTCCAATTCGAATTTCTATATAATGAAATGTTATCGTTAGATGTTAAAGTTACTTCTCATGCATTATTATCGCATAACTTCTTTTCGTGTTGCTCATCCTTTATTTTTAAATTTATATACTTTTTTCAAGCATAGTTATTCATTTTTAAAATCTAGGTATTCGTTTATTTTGCTGTATATTAGATTAACCTGTAATTAATATATATTTCATCCACAAAATAATTTTGACGCATTTTCTTCACAAATTTAGAAGAAATCACAGTTAGAAAAGATTAAAAAAAGATAAATTTTTCTTCAATGTTTAGTTTTTGTAAATCTAAAGCAATTTTTTTCCTTCCTCCCTGTACACCATGGAGGAAGATAAGATATTTGAGTAACATGATTTTAAATTTTTATTATTGAGAAACATATTATTTATATATTATGTATAAATATTATATTTATAAGTATTATATATAATGTATAAATATATTGTATATTATATAATGTAATGTATATTATGTATAAATATTATATTTATAAGTATTAGTATTTATATATAAATAATACATGTTTATATATTATTTATATAAACATATTATTATTGAGAAACATATTATTAAGCTTTGACTAGTAGTATATAGTACATAACCCACTCACAAACATAATATTACTAGTGCATCATATTGCTATCTCTCTGCAGATTTTTCTAATCTTGATTCATTCTAAGTACATCTCAAACCAATTGAAAGTAGTATTGACTGACCAACACGACATAAACTAGCCAAGTAAATCTGATTTGGAAATGAAAAAAAGATGATAGTAAAAATAATTTATTTCTAGATTGATTTCGGAAGGAATAAAATATTCATGACTTCTACGTTTTATTATAAGACATACGTTATAACTGTAATAAATTATGGTTACCAAAAAATGCTAGTAAGGAAATTTATTTCACTATTACTCTTTATTACTATTTTCGGATAAGGCTTCATGGGCACGTTTCCTCTTGATTGTAATTTAATATCGAATTTAAGTACTACTATGATGTTTATGCAGTTCAAATAATAAAAGATAAGCTTAATACATTTTAAGTTAATGACATTTATATGCAATTTATGAAAATCTGTTCTAGTCCAGTGTTTTAAAACCTTTAATCTATCATTAATCAAAGCCCTTCGAATGTTAAGATGAAATGTAAATGAAAGTACACCATAAGAAATGGATATTCAAATTTCACGAAATCGTTTCCTGCAACGAGCATAATTTCGTCAAAGTGACGAAATAACTGTTGTCACTTTGTATTAAAAAATATTTCGTCATTTTCCATTTATTTCAAAAATAAAAATAAAAAACTTTAGTGCCTAATGTATTTAATTTTTCTTTTACTCTCTGATCGGTGGATCATTCGTCAAAATTCGAGAAATATTTCGTCATTCTATTTTTATCGAAAGAAAACGACAACTCTTAGTGCCTAATGTATAAAATAATTTCTTATAGGTGGATCATATAGGTGAAACAATGCCACCTACACTACACAAGAAGGACAGATAGAACAGAGAAATAAATTATACCCCTGTTTAAAGCGGGATTCGAACAAATGATTATCCTGCTACGGGGTCAATTTCTTGATCATCATACCGTGTTCCGTCCCATTATATTCGGTCGTGTAGTCGCCATTCTAGTTTCGTCATTTTAATTCGTAATCTATACTACTATGAGATTTCGAGTAGAGAAAACATTTTCGTCATATATTTGAGAATTTGCTTTTCATCACAAATGACGTGATTTCTGGACGAAATGACTCTCAAAATTAACGAAATATATCTCAAGGATTGCTGAAGTTTTGAAAGCGAGTATATTATTATTGTATATTTCATTATTTTAATTATTTTAATTATTTCAAACATAATTTTTAATGTTAAAAGATTGGATTATTAACGTATGCATTGTGATCTGTTTCGTATACAAAAAAAATTGCCTATTGGTTCCTTCTTGGTCCTTGTTTTCTCCAATTTGTGAACATTGGATTCCAGTAATGGTATACTAAATACGAGTAAAATAAAAATTATAAATGCCTGTCATGTCACAAATAAGTTTTTTCAAACATCTCTCAAAATAGCCTGATAATTATTTTAACAGAATAATGTTTATTTTATTCTTATTTATATTCCAGTGCATCTAACATTCAGTTCCTAAAAAGAAATTAAAAATTACAATTGATACAAAATATTAGAACTCTTACTATAAAATATAAACTGTCATTTCTTCGTTTGAATTTCTAAAAACAACTCCTGTTCATTCATTTCTCCTCCATTATGCTCGACTGTAAATGATCATTATTGCCATTGAATTCTGTGAATTCTAATCTTGTCGACGCGGTGAACGTAATTCAACTTAGCAATATGATATTAAAGCTTTGAAACTAATGGTTATGACTGTGACTGTAGTCATTAAAAACGTTGTTTGACAATAAATAAAAGAAATTATCTGTTTTGGGGAACTCTCTCTGCGATGCCTCAGAAATATCAAAACTATTACACTTAAATGCGGAAGCCTGCGACGGAAAGGAAAGTAACTAGGAAAGTTGCTAGAATCTGGCGATGGCTGCCAATAAAGCTGAAAAACTAATTTCCTTCCTACTCTTAAACTGGGAGAATTATTTAGGTAATGCTTCTGGCGTAAACTCTAAAAATGATAGAATTTTTGCAGATTGGAAGTTTCCAGTTTCAGTTGGGAATGACACGTTTGGAATATTTTTTGAATAGAATATTTGCTTTCTTAGAATGTATAAACAGAAATATAAATAAATATTCAATAGTCTAGATAATTTAAGTTTTTTTGAAAACGTTAATTGTTTTACTCAACTATTCAACTGGAGTTTAAATAGAAGCTGAAAACAAAAAATAAGCTGTGACTGATATAGTATTTAGTCGATAGATCATATTTATTTCAAGAGTACCTTAGACATATTAAAAAAATACTTTATTTTTCTTTGGGGCAAAAGAAACCTTTAATTCAAAAAAAAGAAGAAAAAAGGATGAGGTCAGGCGATAGCTTAAAATATATGCATTCCTATTTTCCTATAAACTTATACTCTAAAATTTAATATTTAAGCAAATATATATATTAGTTTATTTTATAACCGGTATTGAACAGCCTACCCAATTCTAACTTTACGACTATGTACAATGTTATTATCAATGTTTTTCTCTGTAACATTGTAATTTTGAACCTAACCCAGAAGGCAAAGGAATTCCTTTCAGGATCAAACAACGAGACAAATTGATTTAACTAACCTGCATTTGCGTTACTTGGAGATGAAAACCAGCTAAACCTCCCACGATTAGCCAGACGGCAAGGGGGTTCTAACCCATGATCCGTCAAGCACTGAAGACATTTTTCGTCTGCACTGTGATCGGTGCGAACCGGAAGCAGAGTTCGTATCAACCAGCCACCACTGCGATTCGAATCTGGGGCACATCACTGGGAGGCGAATATCCTTTGAGTCACCACAACTCATGCAAATATATTCAAATAAATTCTGGGGAGCAATTTAAAAAAACGAAAGAAAGAAAAGAAAGTTTTCAAATGATAATCTAAATTTTTAACAAAGCGGCTATAATTAATGCTGCATTTAAGCTTAAATAACGCTTAGAATAAAATTTTTCTCTTTCTTTCTCGCAATTATACGTAAAATAATTAGTGTTATTTCTTAAGATTGCAAGTAAATTACACCAGTTTCAAATTTTAAAAAAATTAAAGCAATGATTTTTTTAGAATTAACAAAGCTTGCTAAAAGATAATCACGAATCCTCAAAATCATGCAGAAATCATTTGTTCCAGTTTCAATCATTGTAAGTATGAACATTAAAGAAATCTTTATGTTCACTCTCATCCATTTAGGGTTAGATAAATTGCCTTTAAAAATATTATGCCTCCCATTAACTGCAATATTAAGCAAAACATCGTAATAATGAAACGTCTACCGTCATATCCTTACCCTAATTTTAGCTTGTAATTATGAACTATAAATCAAATATAGCAAAATGTACTTACATATGTGATTATTGAATCATTATTACTATTTAAATTGCTGGAGTTAACTATGAATTTGCAGCTAAGGTGAGTAAAAAAAAAAAAAAAAAAAAGATTTATGTTTTTTTTCTTTATAAATACGTCATTAGGTTTTTTTCCCCTTTACAATACGATATTCATTTATCAAAAATACTTCATTCATATTTAAAAATCGTTTTTTTATTTTGTTCCTCATTACTTAACTAGCTATTGACTATGTTTTTAATTTCAAAATGTCCCAGTTTTATATTAAGCCATTTTTTTCTCAAAAAAATATATATTTCTTCACAATATTTCAATCCAGAAAGATGAGAACAAAATTACTAACATCGTACAAGATTTTACTTGAATAAAAACTTCAATCGCTTAAAAAAAATATTTAAATTGGAAATAACAGTAGCCATGTTTCAAGCATTCAAAAAGCGGGCGACCTTTTTTTCCATCATGATACAGCTCATCTTTATACCCAGGAATCTTGTTTTACTCATATAAATGCTGATTCCCTTGGCAATAAATTAGCTTCTTATCACCTCTCCGTAGCACGTAGAAATTAATTTTACTCTGATTTTCCCCTCTTGGCTACTGTGTGATTTTTCTTGTTCTGGTTTTCATCTTTTTTCTCTCTCGACTGTGGTTTTTCTAGTTTTATTTCTCATCTTTACTTTTCCATTTTTTGTTCGCAACTTTAAGTTTTATACTTCAAACTATTTTTGTTTATTCGCATTCTGAGAGTCTTGAAAATGGGCGCTAGTTTTAAAGTGCTTGAAACATGTCAACTGTTATTTTTGATTTGTGTTTTTATTGAATTGAATGAAATTTTTGATCAAGTAATATCTTACCGCATCATTTTCTTGGGATTATTCATTTAACGGGAAAAAAATATTATTTTTAATTACTTTGTGAATTACACCTATATAAGAGTATGGATTGATTTTATTAATACATTATTTAATTAAAGGGAACTGTGTTTAGAAACTTTTCCTGCTTTCTTACAAAATAAAACACTATTAGAGTAAAAATAAATCTTTAGTAACTTTTACAACACTGAAATCTTTGTCTTCTATCCTTATCTTAAGTACGTTAATTCATTCTGGATCTTTCAACCAAAGAGTGGAGATCTTCTATTCTGTTATCTTAATTTGTTGTTCTTAGAAACAATAGGATACATTTTTATCAAGAACAAACTTGTTTCTTTTCTTTTGAATACTTTTTTTCTTTCAATATATACTTTTTTCTTCTGAATAAGCAGAACATTTTCTTATTCAGCATTTGTTTTTACTGTAACGTAAACACGACGATTTCATTTATTAGCAAGACAATTATTCTTAGTAAAATATTTTTTTAAAAATTTTATAGATTCTATAATAGAGTCTTCATAAAACTAGCAGTCGTTATTAATTGACTCTCAGAAAAATATGTTCACCGGAGTAATATACAATATAAACCTTTGTAATGTACAGTATTGAAACATTGAACTATAATGCAGTTCAAGTTAACAAACTTTACCCTATATCCATTATGGATGAGTCCTTATTAAACAAATATTAACAATATATCAATATAACAAATATATCAGAATAATCCTTTTTAAGACGTGGTTCAAACTGTGATTCAAACTTGCACCTAAGATTGTTGCAAGTTTGAATGATATTATTGTTCGGAATACCCCAAAAACTTTTAATTCTGTACACTGTAAAAAATTCTGATCAAATTACTGAAAAAAACCGACATTTAGGGTGCGGGACCTTTTTACTGTGAAATCCATTTTCCTCGGAACATATAAAGGAACAAAAAATATGATATATCTTTACAGTATGATATTCTTTTACAGTATAATTATCATAAAACCACTGCATTATTCTAATTTACGGTAACATGGGTTCGTACAGATGATGCACCCAAAGTGCCGGTACTTTATGCTGAATGAAGTTTATGTTTAGTCTGACGCAAAATCTTAATTGAATAGCAACCTTACTCAAATTGGAAGAGCGCACATAATTTATTGTTATTTAGGTTATATAAATATCTAACGTAACTTCGAAAAGAGGCTGAATTAGTTTCCTTCTAGCGGCAGTAGAAGTGAAACGTCGTGTATATTAAAGCATTTGCTCAATCGTTGGCAAATTTTAACTCAAATTATGCTCAAAAAGATTTAAATTACGCTAATAACTAAACTCATAATAAATTGTAAGAAGTATTTCTGCTTGTAAATATCCATTAAAATCTCTGTACCATGAGGTAAGCATTGCAAATTGTTATATGTGATATAAACTATATTCCGGATAAAATTGCGGTATAAAGTCCCAGCACTTCGGATGCGTTATCCGTAAAATCAATTTTTCCTTTAAAATATTATACCGTAATTTTTAGAGTAATATTTATTTAATTAGAGTGTTTCAGTGATTTTACGGTATCTATTACTATAAATATTAGGGCATATAATAGTTTTGTTCCAGTAAAAATAGATTTTATTTTAAAAAGTACCAGCCTCTCTAGTGCCGCTACTTTTTACTTTAATTTCATCTCGAATTTTTTATAGTGTGCTAAATGACACTGTGCTAGATGACATTGCAATTGTCTATTTTAAAAGCGCCAGCTAAATAATAATAGTCAAGGAAAATTTAGACTATTTTCTGGCTTAAACAAATTAACAAACACAAAGCAAAAATGATAAAAATAATGCAACAAAAAAATTTAATAACTGCATTGCAAGTGAACTAAGCAAGAGAAAAATATTTTAATTTGGTAAGACATAAAAAGAAAAACGTAGGATGCATTCCTTTGTAACTAACTTAAAATTCCGTTAAGTCATGCTTTCCTCGCTTTTAAATTTAGGTCCAACAAATTTATAATAATTTTTTCCTTTTAATCGAACATGATTTTAAAGTATTTAGATTGCTATTTTTATTAGTTTTTCCAAGAGAATTAAAATAAAATAAAATGAAATATATACTATCAATTAATAAATAAAATAAATAATAATAAATAGTAAATAATAAAAAATAATAATAATAACAATAAATAGTAAATAATAATAAATAATAATAATAATAACAAATAGTAATAATAATAATAAATAATAATATTAATAAATATAATAAAATCAATAATAATAATAAATATAATAAAATTAATAATAATAAAAAATAATGCTGATAAATATAATAAAATTAATAATAATAATAAATTAATAAATAAAATATTTGCAAGTGTTTTCTAATTACAATGAAATACTAAATAGTTTTGTTGATGAGAACAATTTAGAATCGGTATTTTAATCACTTCTAAAACAAACCACCACTTCCCCAAAGATAATGCAAATGTATTTGGCCTTGATCACGCAAGTGTGGGTATTATTATTTTGTTTTTTCACCTTTATTTATTTTTCAGTTTCTGTTTCAATCTTGGCTGCTGCTGTTTTTCTAGTTTAATATTTTACCCTTTTTCCATTTTTTTGTTAGCAACTTTATGTTTTTTGCTTCAAATTTCTCTAGTTTTTCTCTTTCAGGTTCAGCGTGTCTTGATAGTTTGCGCTTTTTTCGAGTGCTCGAAACGTGAATCGATACGTGAACGTGCTCGATATATATATATATATATATATATATATATATATATATATATATATATATATATATATATATATATATATATATATAGAAAATAGATAAATGAGATATTTCAAATTGAATTTCTCCTAAACTTAAAGCTTTAAGACCTTCTTTAGAAGTCTTATTCTCAATGACATTTGTCCTTCAGCACTTTTGGATTTGTAACAAAGCTGTACTGTCAACACTTCAGCTTTTCTGACATGATCTCTGGAAAGTCTTTTGAAACTCAAATTTTTGTCTGGCACAAAGTATAAGATGTCAAAATTCTCAATACTTATCCAAATTATTTTATGCTTGAATCAGATTAAGTTAGTTGCTTTAATTTATTTTAATGAGTTTCAAATTACTATAACTAAATTCTAAATAATTTTTCATAATATATTCTAAATAATTTGCATATTCTTAAATGTTTTGAAAAAAGAATATAGAATAATTTACTTCTAATAATTTAGATAGAAATTTGAAAATAAACTAAGTTTGTTATAAATTCGATCAAAATTTAGTAAAAGAAACAAAAATCATCTGGAAAGTTTTTGCTGCAATTGGAAATTCATTTTAATAGCTATAATCGGTCAACTCAAAATTTTAAGCAGCGATAAACTGCAACTATATGTTTGGTTTCTAACAATGGATTTTTATTTTTATTTCATACCAACTCTAAAAGCGTCAGCAAAATGTTATGTTAAAAGTTTATAGTTACTTGCAAAGCATTACAAAACTATTCCATTATTTGAAGCCAGACATATATTTTTATTCTTGCAGAATATCATTGTTTTATATTTAATACACATTGATTCCACAATAGTCTTGCTTAATTAATTGTAATAACAAACAATTCAGAGCTATTAACAGTTGTTAACAATGAAATGCAGTTATCAAAATACTATTATTAAAGGAATATATATGTACAAAATTGTTTTTGAAAGATTAAGTACAAATAACTAAATTATTTGCACAGGTAATCTATGGTCTGCATCGCATTGGTTCCGCAATTAAATGAGTCTTTTTAAATTAATGTTGATTTCCTTTAGTTAGCAGTGCCATCTGAAGGCAAAGTTTCAAAATAATTTATAATCTTGCTGAATCCCTAGTTTACTAACAACACGCAGCAAACCATTCATTTTTATCCCCCCAAATTGCTTAAGACAATTAACCGTTATCTCTTAAAATACTTTTGAAATATCAGTATTTATACTAACCGTAGGTATTTATAAAAAATAAAAAATAAAAATTAAAAAAAACATGATGTACTACTGTAGAAAATTTGCTCATTTCTCTGTTCTAGTGAGACACCAAATATTAAGGTACTGAAAAAAGTTAACTAAATTTTCCAAGAAGTCGGATCGTTTAAATAATAAGTGACATATATATATATATATATATATATATATATATATATATATATATATATATATATCACAAAGATAAAAGAAAAACATAATTTATCAGAAAGTTCAGTGTACTAGCATACTTTTAATTAACTTATTATTCTTTTCAATTTACTCATCTTTTAAGCATGTTTGGAAGATAAAAAAGAAATCACTTGGAGAAACAATCTTTCATGTTAGAGGAATCTCTTGAAATATTTCTCTCTTCTCCAGAATATATGAAATTCAGGATACGCCATTAACGAGCGTAGATTGTGTTTTGGTATTTTTGATAATATGCATATTTCATTTTTTAACAAGTTATTCGTGATACCGTTTTTTAATCGAAATTAATAAATTATTTTTCTTTCATCTTTTGCGTTTTTTTTAGATTGGCTGCTTCTGCTATTTTTTATTCATTTATTTAATTACTTCCTTACCGTTTTCTTCATTTTTGACAGAAAAAATAGAACTTTCACAATGAAGAAAATGAAATTTAAATGTTTTCTTTAAATCCTTTGAAAATATATATTTTTTTAAAAGAAATATTAATGTCATAGGGTTATTATGAAACCAACTTTTTCAAAATGTTACCGGTATTTTGCAATTCATCTGGCTAATTTAAACAGAATTGTCCGTACTTTTTACCCTTCCTGCTATTTTTCAGTCTTAATTCAAGCCTTCTGTATTTTCTTAGGCTAATTGGAATGTGTGAGTATTGTGTTTTATGAATAAGATTCTCTTTTCTTAATTTTTTTCAATAAACCTTTAAAAAGCTATTAAAAATAAGCTATCCTTTTTACGAACTCATTTCAAACTGGCCAATGTAAATAAAGCTAATTGAGAAATGAAAGATCAGTTTCCAAACGGCCGAAAAAATTTTGAGCTCACTGCAATAAGCCTAAAAACTATTTGGCTGATTAGAAAATACAGGATTACAGATTAGCTAGGCATGTGTAAAAGGACAATGTTTTCAAAGAGCCGGAGGAAGCGGGATGAGCCAAGAATAGAGAAGAACCTTCTGCCATAAAATTATAAATGTAGGTGATATGTAAATATAATAATAACTTTCCAAAGAAATCGAAAGAAATATAGCTATGAATTGTTATAAATTAATGCCAAGGCTCTTTTCTTGGCCTTACCCATTCAAAGTGTGTAGGCAATACAGAAATTACTAGAAATTATAATGATTAATTTTATAAAAACAAGAGTTGTCGTTCTGAATTCAAAATGAAAGGATTTCTGAATTCAAAGTGGGGTAAATTTGGGTAGGTATTTTTAAAAATACACTGTTGGCCACCCAAATTGCAACACCAAGAAAGACAAGAGATATCACAGCAAAATTTGTTTTGTAGATAACATGTTGATCAAGAACCAAATGATTAAATTTATAGACCTCTGTGAAGTGTGGTTCCTGTCAAAATCA
The DNA here is from genome assembly GCF_982258835.1 of Parasteatoda tepidariorum. Taxonomy (NCBI): domain Eukaryota; kingdom Metazoa; phylum Arthropoda; class Arachnida; order Araneae; family Theridiidae; genus Parasteatoda; species Parasteatoda tepidariorum. The sequence goes on from NC_141761.1 coordinate 61,167,129, forward strand.
GTAGCCAGAGTAGCCTCCATTGTTGAGACCACCGCTGCCACACGCCTCGGCATTGATTCTAAGAGACTTTGGATGCGTTCTTGGGGTACAGCAAACCAAGCAGCTTCCACACGTTGCCAAAGTTGATCTGGTGTGTCAGTTGGTGATATAATCTGGGTCAATCGTTGAGCAATCATGGACCACATGTTTTCTCACGGTGAAAGATCCGGAGAGCGATCTGGCCAGGGAAGCAATTCAATCTGGCGATTGACGAAGAACCCTTGGACATATTTGTGCCACGTGTGGTCGCGCATTATCCTATTGAAATATGACTGGGGGCAAGCTCTGAAGGTAAGGAAGGACAACTGACTCCAGCACCTTGGAGATGTAGTGCTGGCTGTTTAATGTACCGGCAATGCGTTCTAGACGAGTGCGAGAGTGGTGTCCAATACTGCCCCATACCATAATACCCGATGCAGGACCAGTGTGGCGGTGCATAACGCAGCTGTTCAGCATCTTCTCCCCACGGTGTCTTCAGACTCGAATGCGACAATCATGGTGTTGCAGACAGAAGCGTGACTAATTAGTAAAGACAATTTCATTCCATTCTGTCGTCCACATCCTTCGTTCTTCGTACCATTGGCGGCGAAGACGTATATGGTTCTGCGTCAAGGGTAGACGAAGCAATGGAAGTCTTGCGGACAGACCACTCGGCTGTAAACGGCGTCGAATGGTACGCGCAAACACTGGATGATGCGTTACAGACTGAATGTGCTGTGCTATAGTTTTTGATGTGACTGAGCGATCAGTCACTGCCATGCACACAATTCGCCTGTCATCACGTGAAGTGGTGCACTGAGGTGGATGCAATCGAACATGTCGGTTCGTCGTACCCTCCTGCATCCAACGATCACATATCCGCATTTCAGTTGTTTGGTTTCGTCCAACACGACTACTGATTTCCCTGAAAGATAATCCACAATCTTGGTAGGCCACTATCCTTCCTCTGTCGAACTCGGATACTTGATCAAAAGATGATCGCTGTTTTCTACTAGGCACAGTTGATCGTTTTTTGAAGAAAAAAAAACACAAGAATAACACAATTGCCGAACTTGAAATAATCGAAATCTCCAAGCCTTAAATAGCGCTTTGAAGTGGCGCCACAGGCGTGCGTAATGTGCGCCTGCGCTGAAATTCTAATCATTTGCATATCTCACTTCCGCTAATGCATGTTGTAAATTTCATGTTATTTGCATGCTTTCTTCAGGGTGTTGCAGCAGTGTATATTGATTCTGTTCACGTCTCAAGGTTGTTGAATAAAAAGATTTTAACGATTCATATTTATTGAAAAGAGTATTAAACAAAATGATAACTTAATTTTAAATTTATTGAAAATATTATACTATTTTAATTATTTAACATTTTCCTTTTATTGTACATGGTCTACTTTAAATTTATATTTTTATAAACATAGTGAAATTAGTTTTTGTACTGTTGGCAAAGCCCACATAGTGTGTATTTGTGTGAATGTGGATGATCCCATGGCAAAACATGAAGATTTAAAGATTTTTTTTATAATTAACAGTAACATCTCGATATAGCAAGTGACTGTAAAATAAATATAATAGAGCTTAAGTTTAGAAATGTGATATCATGCATCGGGCAGGGTGGCAATGATACAATGATATGAAGTGACACCTATTGTCAAAAATAAATGTCTCTTTACCCAAAATCAGTAATTACATACACAGAGAATGGCGTTACTCTCATTATCTGGAAAAGAAAGATGCCTATTACCATCACGCGATCGAAACATAATTTTGTTAATTCAATTTTCTTAGTAGAGTAGCATAACACTCTATCGTGTACTCTTGCTTCCTAGTAAAATTGCTTTCGTAATTTACGCAACTTTAAATTTTTTTGCAATATGCGTTATTTTTCTATTTGCTTCAGGATTTTAGTCTTCAATAAGCTTGAAAAAAAGAGAATAATTACCATCTGAAAAACAAATAAAATCATTAAAAAGTGCGATATTTTAACTTAAAAAATATTTTGCGGTTTATTGTTTCGATCTTTAATCTTTTTAAAATACTTCATTTCGCACAACTTTGATAAAATAATAAATTATTCTTTGCCTTTATTTCTAATTTATATAATGCGACTTCAAAAGATATTTTTTGCATCATAACTATTCAGTTTTCTAAATTATTTTGTTCCTAAGTAATATTTCATGCTTAAGGAGAGTCGATAGGTCATATATCAATAATATTAAAACTGACCTTTTTCAATGTACCTTTTCTAATAAAGTACTTATGATATAGCTTTGGATTTTTAGGGGATATTCGAGACTATATCAGTTGTATGCTGAGAAAATGTTTTAGCGTTAAGAGGAATATTTTATGAGAGATTTTTGTTCAAAAATGATTAAATTTCTAAAAATTTAAATTTTTTTTTGAAAATTTTATTTTTTAACAGGAATTCTGCTTAAGATATGCATTAATATTTATTACAATGCAGACATGTATATATAAATATTCTGTGAAAAAAACTGAAGCAATATCTTGTTCAGATTCTGAGGAAAGGTACATCAAAAAAGGTCGGTTTTAGCGTTATTGGTATATGCCCTACCGACTCTCTTAAAATGCCTTATTAAACTGTTAATTTTTCGAAAATTTAAAGAAAATTGTCATGTTTTAAAGGCAAATATACCATTTATTATTATACGGCCAAAAATATTAGAATAATATCATTGTTTGATATGGATTAACTGCATTGATTTCAAATCGCTATTAGTTCCTTCAATAAAAATTAAACATATTTTCCTCTAGAATATTGACCGTTCTTTCTGTCGCTACACTTCACCAAATAGACTTCTAAACTAACTTCTAACTGAGAAAGACCATTAACACAGTTGCTTCTGTGTACACTAATTGCATTGAAAGACCATTAATCTAGCAAAACTCATTCTTTCACTTCCAAACAACAGTATGTGTTTAAACTAATGGTTATGACATTTCCAGCAATGTCATTATCAATGTTGCATCGGTAGAAAATAGAAGAAACTAATAGTGGTGTTTATGATCATGAAATATATTCATAGCCATTAAGAGCTATCATATGACATAAATTAGATAGAAATGCCAATAAGGGAGTGGTTGAATTTGATAAAGTTTGTACTGCCGTTTAATGTACTTAGCAAATTTTTGTTTGAAAAATAGAAAGATTCAAAATGTATTTCATATAAATGTATTGTAATAATTGTATATTGCAATTTATCATAAATGCATTGTATGTAATAAATACAAAGTACTATTTTTAACCTTATAAAATGAGGTGGATAAAAACTTTCTAACTTTTTTTAATATTTATATAAAGTACTAATATTGGAATAGTCTTTATATTTTAAAGGTAAAAAAGATTTATTTATTTTGGATGATCATATACAGCATATACGTATACATGCATTCATATATATATATCTATATATATATATATATATATTATATATATATATATATATATATATATATATATATATATATATATATATATATATATATATATATATATATATATATATATATATATATATATATATATATATATATATATATATATATATATATATATATATATCATTATTTGTTGCCCTTTCATCGGGCGTTACACTTTATTAGGTTTAGCAGAAAATGTTTTTAGAAGTTTACCCCAGAAAAATAAAGTGTAACTATATTTAGTATCATTTAGCATGTTACTATTGATCGAGATCAATTTCGGAAAGTCAAAATTGATAGAATCAACAATTTTACTGGTAGGGGAGAGCGGGGTCAATTGTAACATTTTTTACTTAACTATTTTTAACTCACAAAAAATCCAATATTTTAATAGTTTTAATTGACAGACGAGTAAACTAGACTATCCTCTACTAGAAAAAAAAACCTTATTTTAAATGCTATTACATTAGTTATTAACAATTTCTGACAGTCGTGCACTTGTTACAATTGTCCCCACTTACGGGGTCAATTGTAACAGTTCATAAATTCAATTAAAACACAGTTAATTATACATATTATCATAGTTGTGATATATTTTTTTATTGATCAAAATAATAGTGATATTTTAGGAGTAAAAATAATAATGAGCGGAGACCTAAAGGGTAAAAATTTTAACTTTAAGGGGTTAAAAATTTTAATTTATGCTGTGAAAGGTGACAAATAAAATAATGCACATACAACATAATATAAATGATATAGGAAACTATTGGTGGTTCTTAAAGAGTTAAATAAATGTTTGTAAACATAAGATTACTTATTTTCAGCTGTTACAATCGTCCCTTTACTTATTGTTACAATCGTCCCCAAGACGCCATTACAGCTTCATTTGCTAAAAACAATACTAGTTAATTAACGAAAAAAATCTTTTTTTTTAAATGTTAATTAAGGTGTTCACTTGCATATTCGGTTAATAATTTTTATTTGTTTAAACAAAATTACTTTGTTACAATATAATATTCTAATGCCAAAAAAAGTACTTACGTGGCGTGAAAATATCTTTTGTGATGCAACTCTTTCAAAAGTACATAAAAATGGTTGCCAGCAGGGGTGTACGTGTAGATTTATTAAATACACCTTATGCGCCACCTAGGAACCAAATCTAGAACCCGACACTCGAAATTTTTGCTCTGTTACAATCGTGCCCTGTTACAATTGACCCCACTCTCCCCTACTTATACTTTTTTGCGTGCCATGAAAATTTTATTTCCACATTATCTATAATAAGTATTTTGGTTCATATATTACGACATTTAAACCAATTAAAAACCCAAATATAATTTCAGTAGCAGTTATAAACGAATTTAATTAGCGTCAATAATAAAAGGGAAATTTTTGTGGTTCTCCTGGAAGAATTAGTAACTTTTCTCTATTAGCTAAGCTTTTTAGAATTAAAATAATTTTTTTTTTAATTTTAATTTGCAACTTTTACCAAACTTAATTAAGAGTCATTGATGTTGTTGCAGTTACCAAAATAAAAGAACCATTTATCCTAACTACTAAATAAGTAGCATAAATGTAGCACTGAAAAAATATTGCGAAACAAAAAAAATATAAAATTTTATTGCTTAATTTAACGAAAAAAAAGATCTCACCTTGTGATGAAAGGCATAAGAAAAAAAACTCCAACTGAAAGGAAGAAAAAAATGTTCTACTTATCCCTTCAAAAAACAAAGATAAAACGTGAACCTCCAATACAATATGTCCTTTTTTAATTTTGTGCTTTTGCCAACCTGGTTAAATTTGACACGCCAATCTCCATCCACCTTTTAATTATAATTAATAATTAAAACATCAAGAAATGAAGAAATTATTCAAAAGTTAGTTGAAGATAACGTCAGCCTATCCGGCATTTTCACCTTTCGTCCAGATGTAGTGATATAGGGTGAACAATAAGTAGCACTTGAAATTTCCCGTGGATATAGTCGTTGGATTGGGCGAAGTAACGTGTTATTGGCGGTTTTAATTTTCGCCAATCTAACGTAGCTATCGTTGCCGGGAAATAACTGTACAATTCGCCCTTATGGTCAATCTAATTTTTTGATCTTATGAGACCCAATTAAAACTACACTGGTGTGCAAAACTTAAGCAACAAGTGCGTTTTTTGGTCATAACTCTACAAGAAATCATCCGATTGACATGAAATTTGAATATGATGTACATTATTTTGTACTTAAACGATGGTAAAAGAATAATGGCGCAGAAATGCATATAAAGCTTAAAGTAGGGTATGGAACAAAAAAAAGGCTTTATTTGACATATAGTGGCGTTTAACATGATTGCCTGAAGAAGCGTAAGCACAACTGGCAGATGCTCCCTAGTATGGGATATGCCCTCCCCTTACTGTAATTGTTGCTTGGCATCGTCTCTCCATGCTAAGCACCAGATTATCCAGGAGGTCTTTGGGTAAACGTCTCCATTCCTTCTTTAACGCATCTTTCAGCTAATGGTTGATACCAGGATGATACTGTCGTGTCACAAGACGTCTCCCTAACGCATCCCACACATGCTCTATGGAATTTAGATCTGGAGAGTAAGCTGGCTAATCCATTCGCGTGATATCTTCACTTTCCAGTAGCTCTTGAACATTAGCAGTACGGTGTGGCCGGGCATTGTCATCCATAAAAATGAAGTCTGGTCCAATGGCCTCTCGGAACAGACGCACATGGGGTAGGATTACTTCATTGCAGTAGCGGTCTCCAGTTACAGAACCTCGGTCGAAGATCTGAAGCTCAGTCCGCCCGTTCAACATAATGCCACCCCAGACGACAACTCCAGGACCACAGTAACGATCTCTTTCCGCGATGTTATTGGGATGAAATCGAGCTCCAACCTCTCTCCAGATCAACTGATGTTGAGAATCGCTTGTAGCACTAAAACGACTCTCATCTGTGAAGAGGACGCGACTCCATTGATGAGGTGTCCAGCCTTCGTGTTCTCTGCACTACTCTAAGCGGTGCCGCCGATGGCTAACTTTTAAAGGTATGCAGCGTTCAGGACGTCTAGCAAATAAGTCACCTTTGTGGAGGCGTCTGGCCACTGTAAATCTTGATACTTGTCGTCCTGTGGCTGTGCACAGTTGCTGAGATATGGCGCTCGCTAACTGAAAACGGTTTCTTTTCACCTGGAGGACAATGTAACGGTCATCTATTGGTGTTGTTTTCCTTGGACGGCCACCACCAACCTTCCAAACAGCTGTACCAGTAGTTTTAAAGGCATTACAAGAACGAGAAACAACACTTTTGTTGATCCCGAACTCTTCGGCGACACTGGTCACACTACGCCCCTCCTCAAGCTTCCCAATCACTCTTCCTCGAGTAAAGTCATCTAAATGATTTCTTGAAGACATGTTTCAGAAAACAAATCACTTGCACTTGCTGCGAATGTCTTTAACTACGGTGCTCTTCATCCTTTTATCACAGCCTTGACCTGCGCTAGCCGACCCACAAGGTTTACGTACACTTACATCACCTACGACGTTTTATTTCTAAAATTTGCATACAAATAATCTTTCTACTGAATTACGTGCATATTATACTGTAATTTCATGGCTATCTTATACTTTGTTGGGGAGATGTGGCCGAAAAACCACTTGCTGCTTAAGTTTTGCACACCAGTGTATATCACCGACAGCTGGTTTAGGATAATTTCGTATCGTTTTTCCGTGCTGCTCCAAAACTCCAAGATATTCGGATCTAAATCGGTTTCGCAGAGCCTTTTGGAGAGTTTGTCGGTATCTGATTCTACGGTTTAAACTTTTTTGATCTATTGAGTCGATGTCCGGAACTTTCCACTCCTTAATGTCGTGTAAAAACATAGCTGGGGTGATAGGTATCACTTCGTCTTCACATTCCGAGAAATAGGTCAAATGTCTTGAGTTAATTACCGCTTCACAGTCGCATAATATCGTAGACATTTCTTCTTGCGATAAAAGCACATGCCCTAAAACTTGTTTTAAGACATCTTTCATAAATCGTATAAGTCGCTCCCACCAACCACCCCACCATGTAGTGGTACTCAGGTAATAAAATTAACTTTAAGATACATGAACTTTCGACCCCTTCCCTGTCTAAATTATTATTTTACATGTCCCCTTCCCCATTATTTGAAAAATGTCATAAAAATATATTATACGTTTTTTTGTCTGATTGTGTATAACTTAAAATATTGCCTGCAGAATTAATTTGCACATTTAAAATTAAACCAACAAACAATTACGATTAATTCCATACTACGAGAAACTATGATCAGTATATAAAAAGCTATCAAACGAATTTTTTTTCTCTCGTTTGTAATAATAAAAGTTACAGTTTGTGAATATGTATCCCCCTTAACTCCAGAACTATTTGTGCTATTATCCTGAAAATTTAACGGTGAGTGAAAAGGGGAATTTTAGCTCACAGACTGAACAAAATAATTTAAAACTTTCAATTAGATCTTTCGGATTAACCATTAAAAAACTAACTTTTCTCATAAATTCAGCAACATTCGTTGATGGTTCTATTTTTTTTTTCCAATGTTGAAAAGATAAAGTTTGTGATGTTTACTAAATTACTGGTTTATTTAATAAAAAGGAATTTATTACACGTTCTTTGATAGTTAATTATATTTTATTTGTTATGTCATGCCAAGACTAAACTTGATTAAAAACAATCTGTTTACCGTCTTGCTCATTATCTAAATTTTACTGTCGGAACATCTCAACTCTTGAGATCAAAAGGATGCTACTGGTCTGAAATTGAGCCCCTGAATTAGATATAGAGGATTCACCACAGAGGAGCCTTAGACTGAAATATCAAACTAGTCGTTTATGTTACATAACATAAAGGAGCGTGTTCTAGTTGCCTAGGCAACAATAGAATAAGGAAAATCATATTAAGGAATTGAACTTAATTGCTATTTTAATGTGAAGAGTGCTGTTTACTCTGTATATTTCGTACTTTCAATGTTTTCTTCTGGAAGATAAGGACCTGTCGTTTGTTTCGCACTTTTGAAAAGTTTCGATAAAGCATTAAGGATCATTTACATGCATGGGATAGCAAACTAGAATTTGATGTAGCAAAGAACGATACTGTGCATTTGAAATTATTAAGAGCAATACAATAATAATTTTCAAATAGAACAATATTTGTTCCTAAAGCTCATTATTACTTTAAATATTTCCATTGATTTTACTATCATACTCGTAAAAGCGAAGTAACGATGCATAATAAATGGTAAAAACATCTTCAAAGTATGAAATTATTAATAGTTTAGGTTTTAACATCTCCAGGGAATATTTAAAGCGAAATTGGGTGAATCAAATAGTTCTTAAATATATTCTATATTTTATACTTAAAATAGTTCATAATATTTCTTAAATAATAGTAATAAATAATATTTTTTAAATAATTTCAATAAATAATATTTTTTAATTTTTAAAAAATATTATTTTTAAGATAACTAATTTTTTTTAAATAATTTTAAAAAATATTTCATTTCATAAATTCCGCACTGTTCAGATATAAATTAATTATATCTTGTATTATATAGTTATATATTGTATTATATATTGAGTATTGACTAATTGTAACATGCAACTGCAACTATGTCTTTCCCTTGCTTACGTAGAGAGGATTATTAATCTAAAAGAAGCAATATTGCTTTTTTGAAAATCCATTTGAGTAGAACCAGATAACCCTAATCATAACAAGTAAATTATTGATGTAATTCAGCCTTAGAGGAGATAAGCACAAAGATCAATATAAATAACATGCAAATGCTACGTCACCAAATTAATATTTCTAAAATTACCTGAAACCACGTGTTTATTTCTTTTATACTTGACGCTTTTGAAACGTATTTGAATAAAGCCAAATAATTTGAAATCGACAGTAATTAAAACAAAAAATATATAAGTTTTGTCTAAAAAAGCAAAATTAATGAAGTTAATGGGAACCATTAAAAAATAATATACTATATTTGACGGCAGTGATGCTTAATTAATTTTAGCAATTCAATAAGTTGTTCAATAGCTGCTTCAATAAGTATAAAATTTTTTAATATAAGTACTGATTGGCAATAAGTTTATACTTCCCCCCGAAAGAGATAAGTAACGAAAAAATGTCTCGATCATGATAAATCTTGACTATCAAAGTTTGACTATCATGAGTTAGCTCTAAGCCTTTACTACATATGAAATAATACTAAATGTAGCTAATCGTTAATTTGATGGGAAGAACTTCTCAAAACTCGTTTTGCTTAAACTAATAACGTAAAGTCTCTGGAAATACCAACAAATAATAACAAAAATTAGTATTATTTTAGTTTTATACCTTTCAGTTTCGTGCATGTTTCCACAGTGGTTATAACTTATTTATTGATTATATACTTTTCTAAGTCCCGTGAGAAGATTGGGTATTCAGTTAGTTAGAAAATTAAGTTACAGAATAAAATTGCAGGATGCAGTTAGTTTAAATCATTAAGTAACAGAAATGCAAGAATTTTATGTAACTAATTTAAATCTAGAGTAGACTCCCTAACCCAAACTGGAAAGTAGGAAGTAATTAAACTGGTTAAACATTAATGTAATGGAACATAATGAAAAGAAAGTACATTGTTAATGTTATTTCAGCTTGTGTGATATATCAAACTTCTCCTTATGTACAATTTGTTCTATATCACATTTAAAATATTACTTCATGTAACAAGTATTTAGAAACTCTGTGTATAATTATTTCGTGCTTTTCGTTTTGTTTTACTGCTTGGATGGAAAAATATTACACTGTCAGAAATTTTGATTCTTGTTGAAACATAAATGGATTCAGGTTTGCCTCAACCTTAAGCATGATGCTAGTTTTACTACGTAATTGTACTTTTGATACGTTATTATATGTTATAATTAGTTTAACTTCAATTATTTCTATGAATTCAATGGAAAGACAGTTAACTTTAACAGCAATATTTGAACCATATTTGATGCTGAAGATACGGATAACATGGTTCAACGGTGAACCAATTTTTCTAATTGTACATTTTTATATTCTCATTGTACTTTTATATTGTATTAATATGATCATGGTGGACAATAAGTGGTTCAAATTCACCGCAACCTCAAACAGGATGTAGTTTGTACTGCGTTATAGTACTCCTGAAGCGTTATTATCCATTATTATTAGTTCAACTTCAATTATTTCTATGAATTCAACGGAAGAACAATTAACTTTAGCAGCAATATTTGAACCATATTTGATGCTGAAGATACGGATAACATGGTTCAACGGTGAACCAATTTTTCTAATTGTACATTTTTATATTCTCATTGTACTTTTATATTGTATTAATATGATCATGGTGGACAATAAGTGGTTCAAATTCACCGCAACCTCAAACAGGATGTAGTTTGTACTGCGTTATAGTACTCCTGAAACGTTATTATCCGTTATTGTTAGTTCAACTTCAATTATTTCTATGAATTCAACGGAAGAACAATTAACTTTAGCAGCAATATTTGAACCATATTTGATGCTGAAGATACGGATAACATGGTTCAACGGTGAACCAATTTTTCTAATTGTACATTTTTATATTCTCATTGTACTTTTATATTGTATTAATATGATCATGGTGGACAATAAGTGGTTCAAATTCACCGCAACCTCAAACAGGATGTAGTTTGTACTGCGTTATAGTACTCCTGAAGCGTTATTATCCATTATTATTAGTTCAACTTCAATTATTTCTATGAATTCAACGGAAGAACAATTAACTTTAGCAGCAATATTTGAACCATATTTGATGCTGAAGATACGGATAACATGGTTCAACGGTGAACCAATTTTTCTAATTGTACATTTTTATATTCTCATTGTACTTTTATATTGTATTAATATGATCATGGTGGACAATAAGTGGTTCAAATTCACCGCAACCTCAAACAGGATGTAGTTTGTACTGCGTTATAGTACTCCTGAAACGTTATTATCCGTTATTGTTAGTTCAACTTCAATTATTTCTATGAATTCAACGGAAGAACAATTAACTTTAGCAGCAATATTTGAACCATATTTGATGCTGAAGATACGGATAACATGGTTCAACGGTGAACCAATTTTTCTAATTGTTCATTTTTATATTCTCATTGTACTTTTATATTGTATTAATATGATCATGGTGGACAATAAGTGGTTCAAATTCACCGCAACCTCAAACAGGATGTAGTTTGTACTGCGTTATAGTACTCCTGAAACGTTATTATCCGTTATTGTTAGTTCAACTTCAATTATTTTTATGAATTCAACGGAAGAACAATTAACTTTAGCAGCAATATTTGAACCATATTTGATGCTGAAGATACGGATAACATGGTTCAACGGTGAACCAATTTTTCTAATTTTACATTTTTATATTCTCATTGTACTTTTATATTGTATTAATATGATCATGGTGGACAATAAGTGGTTCAAATTCACCGTAACCTCAAACAGGATGTAGTTTGTACTGCGTTATAGTACTCCTGAAACGTTATTATCCGTTATTGTTAGTTCAACTTCAATTATTTCTATGAATTCAACGGGAGAACAATTAACTTTAGCAGCAATATTTGAACCATATTTGATGCTGAAGATACGGATAACATGGTTCAACGGTGAACCAATTTTTCTAATTGTACATTTTTATATTCTCATTGTACTTTTATATTGTATTAATATGATCATGGTGGACAATAAGTGGTTCAAATTCACCGCAACCTCAAACAGGATGTAGTTTGTACTGCGTTATAGTACTCCTGAAGCGTTATTATCCATTATTATTAGTTCAACTTCAATTATTTCTATGAATTCAACGGAAGAACAATTAACTTTAGCAGCTATATTTGAACCATATTTGATGCTGAAGATACGGATAACATGGTTCAACGGTGAACCAATTTTTCTAATTGTACATTTTTATATTCTCATTGTACTTTTATATTGTATTAATATGATCATGGTGGACAATAAGTGGTTCAAATTCACCGCAACCTCAAACAGGATGTAGTTTGTACTGCGTTATAGTACTCCTGAAACGTTATTATCCGTTATTGTTAGTTCAACTTCAATTATTTCTATGAATTCAACGGAAGAACAATTAACTTTAGCAGCAATATTTGAACCATATTTGATGCTGAAGATACGGATAACATGGTTCAACGGTGAACCAATTTTTCTAATTGTACATTTTTATATTCTCATTGTACTTTTATATTGTATTAATATGATCATGGTGGACAATAAGTGGTTCAAATTCACCGCAACCTCAAACAGGATGTAGTTTGTACTGCGTTATAGTACTCCTGAAGCGTTATTATCCATTATTATTAGTTCGACTTCAATTATTTCTATGAATTCAACGGAAGAACAATTAACTTTAGCAGCAATATTTGAACCATATTTGATGCTGAAGATACGGATAACATGGTTCAACGGTGAACCAATTTTTCTAATTGTATATTTTTATATTCTCATTGTACTTTTATATTGTATTAGTATGATCATGCTGGACTATAAATGGTTCAAATTAGCCGCAACCTTAAACAGAATGTAGTTTGTATTGCGTTATAGTACTTCTGAAACGTTATTATCCGTTATTATTAATTTAACTTTAATTATTTCGATTAGTTCTACGGAAAGATAGTTAATTTTAACAGTAATATTTGAACCATATTTGATGCTGAAGATACGAAAAACATGATTCAACGTTGAAACATATTTCTTTAATAGTGTCTTTTTATACTCTCGTTGCACTTTTATATTGCATTATTATGGTCATGTTGGGCCATAAAAAGTTCATATTCGCCGTAGCCTTAAAAATGATGCTAGTTGTGCTGCAGAATTATCGTACTTTAAATATTTCTAATAGTTCGAAAGAAAGATAGGTAACTTTAACAGCAATATTTGAACCATATTTATGGCTAAAGATACGGATAATACGGTTGAACGTTGAGCCAATTTTTCTAGGAGAGCACTTTTATATTCTTAGTGTACACTTTATATTGTATTATTATGGTAATATAGAACCATAAATTTTTCAAAGTTGCAGCAAACTAAAACAGGATGATTTTTTTACTGCGTTGTACTTTTGAAAGGTTATCATACACGTTATCATTAGTTTAATTTTAATTATTTCTATTAGTTCAATGGATATATTGTTAATTTTAACAGTAACGTTTGAGCCATATTTATAGTTTCGGATGATATGGTTCAAAATAGTTACTATCTTTTTAAGAGTGTACTTTTATATTAACTTCAACACACTTCAACACATTCAGTGTAGGACTGAAATGGATTCATTAAGTGTTCGACCTTTTCTGTTTTATAAAATAATTTTACAGACAATTCTTTTTCAAATTTTCTTAATTAGTGATTTAAAACTATTCTAATAATTACTGTTCATGATCTGATAATAAATATGAAAAATTTTAATGAAATTTGATTCAAATGTTAAACTTGTTGTTAAGTCAGTTTCAACCAGTAACTTTCCTTGATTTTAAAAAAAATAATTATGTGCTGTGAAGAAACTGATTAATTGAATTTAACTCTAAAAATAAATATGAAATGTGCTTAAAACTTTAGATAAACTTAAGTACTCTCATTAATTTTGCATTTACTTTGAAAGTTATTAACAAACTTAGTTACTTTAAGTTCACGCGAAAAATTATGCTTTTTTTTCTTCTTTTAACAAGTTTTGGGAGAGAGCTGTGAAAAGATTAAAAATTTCCTCAAACGCAATCAAGAATTTTTCTGTTTTGTTTTAACTCTCACAAATCAAATTATTTAAAACCAAATCTCCCTAAAATTTATTTTTCGAACTGAGAAAAAAAGTATTGTTGAAATGATTAGAATATGGTAAAATTTATCGTGTTTCCAGCTCTATGGAAACACCAAAAAGCTCGGTAAATTTTATCGAAGAGGTTTGGTAATCGTTTTACTGAAATTAAAAATAAAATACGCTATTATTATTAGTTAAACTTTATGTGGCTAGTTTAGCTTTATAAGCTATTATGTGATAAAATTTGGTTATTTTACAATAGCTTAGAGCATGGAATAAAAAGAATTTATTTTGTTATATTTTTATAGTTACTGTATTTTTTACTATAAATAAGTGGTATAAGAAACTATAATTTTGAAAACTAGAAATTCCGGTAAACATTTACAATATGAACGGAAATATTAACAAAGAAGTTATTATTAAAATTCCGCATAGATATAATAAATAAATATAACAATTAAATACCGTATATTTTCGTTTTATTAACCAGAATTATGGTTTCCTTTTAACAAACATGTATTTATGAAGCATGGTAATTTTACCAGGATTTGTTTTGCCATGAACATATCGTGATTAGTTTTTAAAAATTATTAAAAAAAATTTCATTCTACTTAATTCATTGAAAAATTAATCAAATAAACTTTCCAATATGTGTAGGTTTATAATTTTCCATTTACATTTACGGATGTTTCATTTTAAAAAGAAAGTGATAGCTTCCGTCATTTCTTCTGAAAAGTGTTTTTATCTTCCAATGGCAAGACATAAACAAATATAGAAATTTAAAAAAAATTAATAAATAAAATAAAAACAATATTAAATATGAACGTAAAATAAATTTTAGAAAAAAAGATCGATGTCATTGTCTTAAGAGTTCTTTAGAATGACAATAAAGTGTTGTCTCTTAGTTGCAGTAAAATGGTGACATCGGCGGAAGTGACGTATATTCCTTGAATCTATCGAAGTATAGAAGAGGAAGCCAGGACTCGAAGCAAATTCAAAACATTGGATATGCTTAACCTGACTATCAAGTCCAATCTGAGTACAAAACTGGGTTATAGCTTATCTTAGTGGACTACTGACTGCCGGATATTGCTAAAAGAACTTCAGACCTCCAACGCTTTAATTTTATTCCATCAGGAATTTGTACTTTATAACCTCGATCTATTTTTCGATTCATGATTTATAGAATGGAGATTGCTTGATGAGGATTTATAGAACAATATTTGCTCGATTCGCTTAACAAGGTTTTTCGAAGCTCTTCCACCAAGGAAAATAAAAGAGTCACCAAGAGCCTTGCACTTGAAGAAAAACTATAATTTCATGCTGTATATACCATCTTGCTGTAAGAATTATCTGGGTTTCAGAACGGGCAAGCAACTGTATTTTAAAAGTTATTAAATTGTTCACAGATTGCCAATTTGGTGTCATTTGTCCCCCTGTTGTAAATTCTCAAAATCAATGCCTTATTTCTATATTTTGCAAATTTTTATGAACCCAAATAATGCAGCATTGGAGTAAGTTTCAAAACATTATAAAATTAGATTACAAAGCTTTTTATTTTCTTAGAACTGTTGGTTTTTCTCTGTATTGACGTTTTGCGCCATTTTTGGAATGAAAGATAGGCTAAACTTGACCTAAAAGTCGTGAGTAACTGTTGGTAAACTCAGATCAGTTATAAAAATAGCATATTATTCACAAAAAAGTACTAATTCATGCGACTACAGAGCTTCGAAAAGCAGCCTTAATAGAATGGGGCGAAAAAGCTAGAGATCGCATTTGAAAGAGTTTCAATCCCTTCGATGTGAGCCTATCGGTCTGCTCGGGAGGTGTCGAGGTTAGATTTATCTACTAAGGTGCCTTCCACTTTGTATATGAATTGTAACTTTATCTGGAATAGTGCTGCTCGTATCTCGTTGTTTCTTAGTCAAAAAAAGTCAATGTTTTAAAATTTGCAAGGAGCATTTCACAAATTTCTATCAATAATCCCATGATTTTTTTCGACCAATATGAATTGAGATAGTTTACATGTTAATGTTTTACTATATTTTTTTTTTTTTGAAGATGAAGTAATTTCTGAAAATAACAGTTCAATATGAAGCTAAAAATGAAATGAGTTTTAAAAATATATAATTAATGCACTGAGAAAAAAATATGGTAAAAAATACCAAGCTATCATGAATTGTACCCTGTTTCTAGCTTTTTTGGAACACTAAAAAGCACACTAAATTCTACTGAAAATTTTTGTTAACGATTTTTTAAAATTAACAATAAGATACGGTTTTATAATATGTACCAAAATGTGGCATCATGATATCTTAAAGCTTGCCATAAAAACTAATCATTCGATTAAATTTACTTTCCAGTTATGTATTTCTTACTAAATAAGTGATAATAATAACCGTAATTTCTGGTAAGCCGTTACCATCTGAACGAAACAGTTATCGAATGAATGATTGCTCTAAATACAACGTATTTTGGTTTTTGTTATCAGAATTAGAGTTCTATCTTTTAACAAGGAATGTCATTACAATACAGTACGGTAATTAAACAAGAATGTTTTATTTTCTCCGTGGCGTGGTATAAGAATGGAATTTGGTACAAAATGGAATTCGGTAGAAATAAAAGTTTGTTGCAAAGTGTATCTAATATTTAAAGATCGTGACAAAATAATCTAAACATTAACTAAACAAAACTTAATATATTAAATAACAAATACTATTTAATTTCGTTTTTCCTCCATCATTTTAGATTTTGAATATTTCCAACTAGTAAATAGAGAAAAAGAGTTGTTTACGGTTTTATCAATTTTTGTTGTTTTCTTTGCCTTTTTTATCATTAAGTGCCTAATTTAAAGCACCTCTAGGTAGTAATCATAATATGAAATCATAATACAAGTCTTACTCGGGACTTTTTTTTTCCCTCTTACGTTTTCTTGGTTTCACGTTAGTATTTACTTAAAGTCACAAATAAAACTTTTATTTTTCTTGTATACATTAAAAATATTTTGGGGTATTAGCAACGAAAAATATACAAATCTATTGTTTAATATCTTTCAGTGATTTCCTACTCAAATTTAATTGAAAAATGTGTAGATATTTTGCAATGAAGAGATGTTTTTTAAGTTAATTATAAATGCCTTCATGGAATACAAAAAATGGGCTATAATTATTATGTCTTATAATGAAACTTTTAACACAACTTTGACTAGTATTTTATCACTACATACTATTCCTAAAATAAAATTTTGATTTCATAATCTAGATATATATATTTCTCTTACACGGCGACAAAAAAACGCCGCATTACAAATCCCCGAATGGCAACACTAGAAAACTGACCAGTGATTGCCGCTAAAAATGTCACATGCCAAATCTAGCTGAGATGACTCAACATATAGCGCTTTTAAAAACGGAAACTGAAATAACCAGAGAGAGCATAAGCAAGGCAGAAGTGAGTAGTCTTTGTCGATAGACCTCTATTTTAGTATTTTGTTGAAAGCGCTTTTGTTCACGAATTTATATATTACGAATTTATTTGACGATTTTTGATTTATATCACGAATTTATTTGTTTTACTAGAATTTATTTGTTTATGCAGGTTTTTCCATTGCATTTTACTTAATTCAATTTTTAATAGACTTAATTATAGCCAAAATTTTAACCTTTTTAAAGAGATATCAGTTTTAGAAATTTTATCTTAAGATTTTATACCACAGCACATTTCTAATAGGTTTAACGAATTACATGTCATTTATTTGAATTCAAATTTATTTTAATGACTTAGTATTTACTAAAAAAAGATGTAATTTTTTTTAAGAAAAAAAAGTTGTTATTTGGATTTGAATGATTGTTTTGAATTCTTAGCATTTTGTGCATTTGCCATATACCTAAATTAGTAGCGAGCGAAGCGAGCTTGGTTTACGAAGCAAACCATACAAGATTGCGTAGCAATTTTCGGGGGTTGGCGAGAGTTAGCGAGCAGGGGGAGCAGCTCACTAGTTAAACAAAAATACATTAATTAGTTTCATACTTTATAACATTACTGAACTTCACCTCTTCAATTTCTCTACTAAGTAACTTCAATGTTTCAAACCTTTTAATCATATTTTAATGAGCCCCGAGAGAAAATTTCCTCCCGTATGCTTGAATATCTTTTGTTTCTAGGTAGATTATGTAATCAAAATGATTAAGCCATTTTCTCTTAAAATCTTTCGCATAAACTCACCACGTTTAATGCAACTTGGAAATTAATCTCACAATAAAGTTTCCTGAAATCTTTTAATCAATTAATTTTGGCGATAATTTCTGAACGGTATTTTCGTATTGGAATTTATGACTAAGTACATATTATTTTCCAAATTAACAGTTATTTTCGAAAAAATAAATTTAAGGAATATGTGAGCTCTAGTATATAAATTTGTAAAATTTCCAATTTATTATTAGATGAATTTTACATTCATTAAACCATATTTCATTAATAAAAATAATTCTGTTTGTTAGTCATTATCATTAATAAGCAGGACTACTTACACAAAATAAATCACATTTTTTTAAAACTAATAATTGTTTCAAAATGAGGCATGCTGCTTTAACTCAGCACTAAAAAATATTTTTAAATCATAACATTTGATTGACAAGGGGCAATATAATAACAAGCCACATTTTCAACTTTTGCTGGAGAGCATCGTCCCACATCTAGGTTTATGTAAGTAATAATACGTTTTAGTGCATTACGATTTTATCTTGTGGAAGCTTCACAAAAATGTGATTATCTATTTAAAATCAGGACTTTATTTTGCAAAAATTTCATTTGGGTAATAAAATGCGACTTACTACTATATTGCTGCAAGTCCTTCTAATATAACTTGAACTAAATAATTATTAAATACGAAATTTCTAACATTACTATTTTACAAAGTTATTCACCCCGTAAATACAATGCAAAGGGAAAAAAACTTATGTTTAAATATAAACTTGTAAGTCGTTAAAACGTTTCTACAATTATAAGTTTTTCATACATTTCATAATAAGTTTAATTCATAATAAGTTTTTCATACATTTCGTTCATACGTAAATAAATGTTCTGGAAATAAGGTTTAAAAATTGAGTTACTCCATATAACACAAATAATCCTAACAGTCAAAAAAATATTATAAAACTTGAAATATTTTTAAAATACGAAATAAAAAAAATAAGAAAAATCATTTTATTTATCTCTTAAACCATTAAAGAACAATTGCCAACCAAATTTAAACATTTGCCTCGTTTGCTGTTTACGTTATTTAAGACTTTAGTTTTCGTGCCTGTGTTAGATATCATTTGAAATCGCTAATAAATATTTTTCGGATGTTTAGTAGAAAGTAAGCAGAGAGTAAACAATATCATTTGAAAGATATTTTACGTGTACAATATACATCATTAAACTTTTTAAATAGGCGTGATATAATAATGTAAACCTCAGAATTGAATCTTGAAATGGATCAACTTTATTCAAAGTTATAGCTTTAATAAAATCACTTGGTTTAACTAAGTAGTCTTGAAAAAATATTAATTAAAAAAACTTCCCAAGTATTTATATCTCATTGATCATTATCTACATATATTTGAACATTTGATCAATGCATACATACATTACATAATCCTTTTCTTTCGGTATTGGAGCATAAGACTTTTGTCATAACGCACCATCCTACTCTATTTGCGGCAAATAGTTTGCTTCTCTCCATATCTTCCCTATCGTTTTCAATTCGTTTACAATCGTTCTGCTGCCAGTATTTTTAAGCCTTCCTCTTTTTCTATTGCCCTGAGGGTTTCAATCAAAAATTTGCTTTACTTTAAATTTTCCAGTTTATATAGAATATGACAAATTTCATTTACCTTTTTTTTAATTTTCAGAGCTATCGGTTCCTGTAATGCTTTTCAAAGGATTTCTGCATTACAACTTGAACCACTTGATACATAATATTTATCTGAAACAGATGGTAATAATTTTGATCATTATTAATAATAATGCTGTAAATAAGTAAACGTTATATTGCATTTGATGCATTTTCTGTTAGATACATTAAAACACTTTAGAAATTTGCTGCTGACTGTTGCGGCAAACACTAACTCCAATTAGTTTGCGCCACCAAAAGTATTCAAAATATGTAGGTTACTCTGAGTATGGCAAGAGAAAAAAGAGAGAACTGGAAATATCGTTGAATTGACTTTTTAAAAATATCTTTGGAACGCTGTTTTTTGTTTTGTTTTCTTGTTGTTTTTTATTTAAAATAAATGTTTTGTTTTGCCTGTTTTTAAACGTTATCAATCAATAGACAAGATGCCTCTCACAAACACAGTCAATCCGGTTAGGAACGACATTTCAAATGCACAAAAGACTCTTCTGCGGTCAGTACAAAAAGAGTGCTTCAATGACGAAGAAGGTAAAAAATCTTTGAAAAACTTTCAAGTGTTTTCAGATCATGAGGAGATACTTCGATTAAAGTCTAGACTTTTGAATGAAGATGAAACCCCTGAATTCATTGCGCCTTTGATTCTTCCGTCAAAGCATCTTGTTGTCACCCGACTTATTGAACAAGAACACCTGTTGAATAAACATGCAGGAACGTCCATTCTTCTAACAATCCTGAGAGAGAGATTTTGGATTATAAAAGGTAGAAGAACTGTTCGCTCCGTTATTGGAGGATGTGTCACCTGCAAGAGACAAATGGTTAAAAATCTTGAAGTACCATTTCCACCTCTGCCTCCTGATCGAACTAGATTATCGGCTGTATTCGAAGTGTCCGGTGTCGATCTGGCCGGACCTTTGATGACCAAGACTAATGAGAAGGTTTGGATCGTCCTTTTCTCCTGTGCTGTATATAGAACTGTTCACTTAGAGCTGATACCTTCTCTTAGCACAAACGCTTTTGTTCAAGCATTACGGCGTTTTATTGCTAGAAGAGGTAGAGTCGCTACACTATACTCAGACAATGGTACCAATTTCACTGGCCTCAACGCCTCCTTAAAGCGCCTTGATTGGAACAAAATCATGAAAGAATTTGAAGTTTCCCAAATCCAATGGAAATTCAATCCACCATCCGCCCCATGGTGGGGAGGATTCTGGGAAAGATTAATCGGAATTCTCAAAGACCTCTTAAGAAAAAACTTGGGACGGTCATCTCTGACTCATGAAGAACTCTCAACTCTTGTTTGTGAATGTGAGTCGATCATGAACAATAGACCTTTGACTTATGTGTCTGAAGAACCAGATTTGAGAGCTTTAACACCATCTTCATTCCTTCAAGACCTCCCTACTAACGACGTAGCCGACTTAGACAAAATTGACAAAACTAATTTAGACAAGAGATACAGATATGTTCAAAGATTGAGAGAAAGACTAAAAGAAAGATTCAGGATCGAATATTTAGGTTTCTTGCGTTCATCTGTTTCCAAGAGACTTGACCAAATAAATATTGGAGACATCGTCCTGATTGGCAGAGAAGACAGAAAACGAATTTTCTGGCCGTTAGGAAAAGTTATTGAGCTGTTCCCTGGAAGAGATGGACGAGTAAGACTAGTCAAATTGAAAACGGACAAAGGGACTTTACTAAGACCTATTCAAAGACTATATCCCTTAGAGGTAACTGAAGATGCCAGTGAACATTAAATAACTATGAACATTTTTGGACGTTAAATACAGATTTGTATCTTTTAAAATTTTTTTAAATTTTATAACATAACAATTGTATGTCTGCCATAATTTTAGTACTTTTTTTTGTAATTTATTGTGTTGAGTTTTCTCCTATATAAAACTCAAGTGGGGAGAATGTTGCGGCAAACACTAACTCCAATTAGTTTGCGCCACCAAAAGTATTCAAAATATGTAGGTTACTCTGAGTATGGCAAGAGAAAAAAGAGAGAACTGGAAATATCGTTGAATTGACTTTTTAAAAATATCTTTGGAACGCTGTTTTTTGTTTTGTTTTTTTGTTGTTTTTTATTTAAAATAAATGTTTTGTTTTGCCTGTTTTTAAACGTTATCAATCAATAGACAAGATGCCTCTCACAAACACAGTCAATCCGGTTAGGAACGACAGCTGACCTTTGCTGACTAAACCTAACTTAGGTATTTTTGACATTTTCTTACATTTTAGTTTCATGTGAGTATTTATTCAAATTTGAAAATAAAAGTGACTTTACAAGCATACCTTCAAAATAATTTTGAAGTACTTGTCTTCAAAAATATAAATTCCTATTGTTTTTTAGTTTTAGGGATTTTCTAATAACACTCGATTGAGAAATGAGTTTATATTTTGCAGTGAAAATGTGTTGTCTGAACAACTTCTGGGAATAATAACAGGCAATAAATTTATAAACCATTTTCTACCATTAATGTTTTTATACAGTTTTAATACTGGACGCCACACATAAAATAAAATTATGATTAGGTATAAGATTATTATGAACAATTAATTTCATATTTTATAACATTGCTGAACTTCACCTTTTCAATTTCGCTACGAAGTAAAGCCAATATATTCAAGAGTTTTAATTATATTTTAATGAGACCGAAGAGAAATTTCTCACCCGCATGCTTGAATATCTTTTATTTCAAGGTAGATTATGTAATCAAAGGGATGAAGCCATTTTCTCCTAAAATCTTTCGCTTGAACGCCCATCGTTTACTTTGACTTAATGAATATATCTTACAACGAAGGTTTTGGCATCTTTTAATAGACTAATTTGGACGAAACAGCATTTTTCTAATATCTAATATTTTTCTAATAATTATAACTAAGCAAATACTGTTATCTTAACATAAAATTTATTTTAATATAAATATACTAATGTTTGGGTCCTAGAACATAAGTGTATTTAAGTATTCGGTGGACAGGAAAGTAATGTCATTTCGGTGCATTTGATATTTGTTATCAAGGTTTTATTTTTAATTAATAATTCACCCTTGTCACCCTCGTTTGCAACAACCTTTCAATACCGGATCGAAAAAAATTTATTGGGTTCTAAAACTAGCTAATATTTAATACTCCGAACGACATTACTTTTCGGTCCCCCTAATATTATCATACAGTAGATAAATACTAATTTCAGTATTTGGTGAAAAAAAAAAGAAAAATCAATAAATCAGTGCTGAACGACATTACGAAATCGTGCATACATACTAGACATATACCAAAACAATAAAGTTAAAATAATTCTAATTTTATTTTTTATTTAATATTATTTCTATACAATTATCTATATAATCTATATAACATAAATTTATATAATTATAATCTAAAGCATTTCTTCCTTTTCTGTAGGCCTTATGATATTCTTATCCTTTTCGAGAGGCATTAAAAACCTCTTCCTATACTATCTATATTAAAATTGGTACAGTTATAATAGGTACTAACTATGCTAATGAAATATTTTCTACTTATATTTGTTGAAACTGGACCTATTAACAAAATTAATTAAGCGTTATTCGGATCAATAATAAACTGCTGTTTGTAGAAAATGCAACACCATGAAAGAATCATCAGAATCAAATGAAATTTAATGCAGAAACGACTTGTACTGATACAAATAAATGATGAAATTTTCAAAACAAAAGAAACAAATTAAGCGTCCGAAATCAGTATTTGGTGCAGCCACCACGCGCTGCAATAAGTGCTGCTATACGACGTGGCATGGAGTCAAACAGATGTTGAATATCTGCTTGAGGAAGAGAATTCCATATCGCTTGTATGCGCAACCAAAGTTCGTCTTTGGAAACTGCAGGACGCGGATCACGAGTGAGACGCCGACCAACCATATCCCACACGTGCTCAATAGGCGACATATCCGGCGAATAAGCAGGCCAAGGAAGAAGTTGCATGCGTTGTGCTGAACAGAAGTCTCTAACAGTCCGTGCAACATGTGGGCGTGCATTATCCTGCTGAAAGATAGCTCCAGGGATGCCTTGAAGGAAAGGAACGACTTCGGGCTGTAGCACTTCACGGACGTATCTGTTGCTATTGAGATTACCCTCAATTCGTATCAAATTGGATCGTCCATGATACGAAATCGCACCCCAGACCATAACTCCGGGTGTTCGACCACTATGTCGTTCAATAATACACTCAGGAAGGCAGCGTTGACCGGCATAACGTCTAACACGAACACGGCCATCATGGGTCCACAAATTGAAGCGTGATTCATCTGAAAAGACAACTTGGTGCCAATCAGCTCGCCAGTCTCTGTGCTCAAGAGCCCACTTCCGACGCAGCCGTCGATGATCCGCCGTGAGGGGAATCCTGTATAATGGCACCCTTGCACGCAATCCACGGCGCAGCAGACGACGACGAATTGACGAAGCCGACAATTGTACACCTGTAGCAGTAGACCAATGTGCTGCCAGCTGCCTGGAGGAAGCTGTGCGATCATTCACCGCCATGCGGAGCAGGTGTCGATCATCGCGCTCTGACGTCACCTTCTGTCGTCCAGTGCCTGTTTTTCGAGTTGTTCGGTGCTCGTCGGTCCACTGCTTCCAAACTCGCATCACTGTGGAACTGTTCCGCTGCATACGAGCTGCTATTGCGCGATAGGAAAATCCTCCTTCTCGAAGGCCGATTATCCTCCCTCGTTCAAACTCCGTAAGTTGCTTGAATTTCTTATTCTTCCGTCGTGGAGGCATACTCAGGTCTCACTAAACGTTTGCCACTAACAAATAATCATAGACTATTTTCAACGTCCCGCTACAGCACTATATTTATACGCTTTCAGCATCAATTCAGAGGGCGCTGCGCGCGCCACGCACGCGCGATGGCTCTGAAACTTTATTAATTTGCATAATATCCTATAATTGACATTTGCTGCGAATTTCATTTGATTCTGATGATTCCTTCATGGTGTTGCATTTTCTACAAACAGCAGTTTAGTTTGACGATTTCTTTTGATTTCCCAAAATAAACTAGTACTATTTTTCTATCAATTTCGCTTTTTAGAACAAAGATTATTTTTCTTTTATTTTAATTAATACCTGTAATCAAAATACAAAGTACATAAATCAATTTATTTGCTGCTTAAAGCAGTTAAAAATTTTCGCACTTATTTGACACAGGACTATTTTATTTATCGTTATCTCTCAGCATTTTAAAGTTAAATCTTTGAACGATGTTGAATATTTTCATTTTTTTGCTTTTCTCTTTTATTCTTGCCAAAATAATAATTTTATCATAATAAAGAGACAATAATTATTAAATTACTATAATTTAATTTAACTGCATTTTATCATTTAATTATCATGGATATTTAGGTAATAAAAAAAATTTTATTTGTTAAAAATATGTAAGGAAATCTGTGAAAACTGCTAGAACCATTTAAAAAGTTTCAATAACTTATTCTTATTAGTTTTCCGTCCTTAAAACTGTTGCTTGTTACTTTTGTTTTCCTTCAATATAAATAACTTTACATTTTTCACGTTAGTTTTAGCTTTATTTAATTTAATCATGAGTTGGTTTAATTGTATAAATGACATATTGTATAAGTAACATGCGATAATAATGATGTATTATAATGCATAATGATACATTGTATAAATAATGTATAAATGAATTCCTTACTTTGGTTTTATTTGTATAATTCTGAATTTTTTCGATAATGTTTCTAAATTAAAATTTAACTCATATACTCCTGAATTAATTATGAATTATAATAAAGGTTACTTAGCTTAAGAAAAAAAAAAGAAAAAAGAAACACTGAAATGCGAGACTCCATTCGTGTTGTTATAAAATAAAATGAATATGAAATGTTGAAAATATCTAATGACTTTGTTCACATTTCAATTAAGAAACTAATTTTTATATTTTGATAAATTTATATTAACTTTGCGACGGAACTATAGCTCTACTATTTACCATGTGACCTAAAAAAACAAACCCTACAGAAAGTCTTGCTTTCCTCTTCTGACGTCATAGCAGAATGTGACTACTTCTTTCGTATCCGTCTTTCGTCTTCAATTTAATCGTCTTAATTTTAGATAACAAATTAGTACTTCGACGCACTGTGCACCCAAACACCGAACGACTGCTACCACTCTCAAGGAAATTTTTCGCCGAAAACAAGTAATCGAAAACAAGTAATTAAACTGCTGTTTGTAGAAAATGCAACACCATGAAAGAATCATCAGAATCAAATGAAATTTAATGCAGAAACGACTTGTACTGATACAAATAAATGATGAAATTTTCAAAACAAAAGAAACAAATTAAGCGTCCGAAATCAGTATTTGGTGCAGCCACCACGCGCTGCAATAAGTGCTGCTATACGACGTGGCATGGAGTCAAACAGATGTTGAATATCTGCTTGAGGAAGAGAATTCCATATCGCTTGTATGCGCAACCAAAGTTCGTCTTTGGAAACTGCAGGACGCGGATCACGAGTGAGACGCCGACCAACCATATCCCACACGTGCTCAATAGGCGACATATCCGGCGAATAAGCAGGCCAAGGAAGAAGTTGCATGCGTTGTGCTGAACAGAAGTCTCTAACAGTCCGCGCAACATGTGGGGGTGCATTATCCTGCTGAAAGATAGCTCCAGGGATGCCTTGAAGGAAAGGAACGACTTCGGGCTGTATCTGTTGCTATTGAGATTACCCTCAATTCGTATCAAATTGGATCGTCCATGATACGAAATCGCACCCCAGACCATAACTCCGGGTGTTCGACCACTATGTCGTTCAATAATACACTCAGGAAGGCAGCGTTGACCGGCATAACGTCTAACACGAACACGGCCATCATGGGTCCACAAATTGAAGCGTGATTCATCTGAAAAGACAACTTGGTGCCAATCAGCTCGCCAGTCTCTGTGCTCAAGAGCCCACTGCCGACGCAGCCGTCGATGATCCGCCGTGAGGGGAATCCTGTATAATGGCACCCTTGCACGCAATCCACGGCGCAGCAGACGACGACGAATTGACGAAGCCGACAATTGTACACCTGTAGCAGTAGACCAATGTGCTGCCAGCTGCCTGGAGGAAGCTGTGCGATCATTCACCGCCATGCGGAGCAGGTGTTGATCATCGCGCTCTGACGTCACCTTCTGTCGTCCAGTGCCTGTTTTTCGAGTTGTTCGGTGCTCGTCGGTCCACTGCTGCCAAACTCGCATCACTGTGGAACTGTTCCGCTGCATACGAGCTGCTATTGCGCGATAGGAAAATCCTCCTTCTCGAAGGCCGATTATCCTCCCTCGTTCAAACTCCGTAAGTTGCTTGAATTTCTTATTCTTCCGTCGTGGAGGCATACTCAGGTCTCACTAAACGTTTGCCACTAACAAATAATCATAGACTATTTTCAACGTCCCGCTACAGCACTTTATTTATACGCTTTCAGCATCAATTCAGAGGGCGCTGCGCGCGCCACGCACGCGCGATGGCTCTGAAACTTTATTAATTTGCATAATATCCTATAATTGACATTTGCTGCGAATTTCATTTGATTCTGATGATTCCTTCATGGTGTTGCATTTTCTACAAACAGCAGTTTATATTCAAAAATAAGTCGATAGATAATGCAAACAAAACAGAAATTGAAATCAATGCAAGCAAACAAAACAAAATACTCTTCAAATACTGCCGTCAGCTGCTCTGAGCACGAAACACAGTAAAGAATAAAGTCCATAACTATAGTTTTAACTATAAGTAAACTATTCATGGAGCAGCGTAACTTTCTACAAATCTTTCGTAAAGTATTTTGGAATAGTATCTAATATCCAGATACATCTATTATCTGAAAGAACTTTTTGTTAATTACTATTCTCAAGAGTTTGGTAAACTTTTCAGAATTTGAGCTCCACCTTAATCAGACTGTCTACATTTAACGCTTCGCGAATTAGTTCATTTTTTAATAAATAAGAAGCAGTGAAGTTAAGAACAGAATAAACATCGTGTAAGGATACGGATGCAACTAATTTCATGCCAGTTTATCTTGAGGTTTTACTTGCATTTCTCATCAGTAAATTACGCTTAACTTTCAATCGATATCAGGCAAATATAGAGTTAATGCATCTTGTTAATGTAACATTAATGTATTTCTACGGAAACCAATATCTTCAGAATAGTTAAGGAAGGGTGCGGATGTCACATATTTTTGTTTTTAATTCTTACGTGCATAAACATTTCCGTTTTCGTTGCTTTTTAATCTTATTTTAATGATCTAACTTTCCTTATTGCTCCTTACCAAAGAAATATTAAATTTGCTAGCTTTAAGAAACTACTCTCTAATATGTTAACCTTTCCTTTCGAATAGTTGATTGTCACAAGCTGTTGTAATCATTGTCATATGCATTTTAAATTAAATAGGTATAGGTGTCACAAGTAGTGTTTAGTTTTTATACACAAATAATGACATATGATGGCATCAACGGTTAGACCCATATTAGTCAGAATCGCAGTTCTGGCATACACAGTGCGAAGATTTTGGATGTCTTGTGCGCTCTTCATGACCGCATCCTTTACTTTCCATACATTAGGTCTATTTTTATGTTTTAGTGACTTGTTGAATATGGTTCTTCACATACCAAACAGAAATATTCTTCTTTATCAATTTCTGACGAACAAATTATGGTTCCTTTTTTTTATTGCCATAGGTGATGATTTCTTAAGCTGCCTTTTTTCATATTCTTTTTACTGGATCTCTCTTTATATACACACACACACACACACACATATATATATATATATATATATATATATATATATATATATATATATATATATATATATATATATATATATATATATATATATATATATATATATATATATATATATATATATATATATATATATATATATATATATATATATATATATATATATATATATATATATATATATATATATATATATATATATTAGAAACTTTAAGTCAAGATGATTCTGGCTCTTGGGCAATTTTCTTTCCTTACTGGCTCTGGTGCATGCAAAAAAAGTCCTCAAAATTCCTATTGAACGAAGAAATCCCAGTGATCCGAACACCTGACCGACTGCTCCATGCAATCATTACCCGAGAATAAGGTAACTAGACTATAAGGTAAGGGAATAAGGTAACTTTAACTACTAGAGGCTTTCAGCATCGTAAGCACTAGAGATGTCCTGAAACGTCATCTTTTTTTCCAGAATCAGAGAGCATCCACGCATCACAATCGATAATGAGTTAACACTTCAAAATCCCGAATACCTTTCGATCAAGATGATGCAAATGATGCGAACAGTGTGGAGAGAAGGAAAAAATTACAATACCATTACTTTTAGTGAAATTCAATCCACCTATACTCAGATGTGAACTATGGCTCTCTAGTCATAACGGTATGGTTATTTACGGAGAGCCCTCTAATACAAAGTGGAAATGCTTCGAAAAAAAACATGAAACTTTCCTCTTCAACCAACCACTTTAAATCGAACAAGTGATTGATCCAGGAGAACCTTCTTCGAGGAATTGCTCCCAGTAGTTTGCCGGAGAAAAAAAATGGAATATGGTTTCCTATCACACAAACTGGACGGGCTACTGTTCCATAGTTCTGAAGAAATAATACTTGTTTAGTAGCTCTACGGAATGCAATTCCATTTGGCTTCTGTACTTTTGTCACCCCTCTTTCATCCATATTCCTGATTTCGTGAAGCTGGAATTTACGATGCTTCATTAGAATCTCCAAATTGTTTAAAAAAACTGTCAACATTATATTTAATTAAAGCTTTTAGTCATTGACAGATTTGCAGCTTCGTGGGCTTAAAGGGATAATGCTGGGTGTCTAATAATCCGGGAATGCCGGGAACCAATATATGTCTGCAATCTTCCTTTCTTTTCACGACTGAGGCATTTCTAAAGAATTAGCAACAGCGACTTGATATGCAAGAAATCGAACAGTGGATTTTTGACAAAATCGGATTTTAGATTTTCAGCAAAAAAAATGCTTAAAATTTAAAACATATATCTGACATTTGGTAGTGTATTAAACTAGTTCACCTTACTCCCTGGCGTAACTTAAAATCTGGCGATTTCTATTGTATCCAAGAGAAATGTCTGGAAAGATACGCTTCCTCTGCAGCTATTTCTCAGCAATAACGAGAACAAGTTCTATAGTTATTGCATTTAATGGCAGTTATCAAAACATGAGGATGTGTTTTTTCACGTCATGTTTATTTCTTGAAAATTCAAATCAAATTTAAGTGTATTAAACTAGTTCACCTCACTCCCTGGCGTAACTTAAAATCTGGCGATTTCTATTGTATCCAAGAGAAATGTCTGGAAAGATACGCTTCCTCTGCAGCTATTTCTCAGCAATAACGAGAACAAGTTCTATAGTTATTGCATTTAATGGCAGTTATCAAAACATGAGGATGTGTTTTTTCACGTCATGTTTATTTCTTGAAAATTCAAATCAAATTTAAGTGTATTAAACTAGTTCACCTCACTCCCTGGCGTAACTTAAAATCTGGCGATTTCTATTGTATCCAAGAGAAATGTCTGGAAAGATACGCTTCCTCTGCAGCTATTTCTCAGCAATAACGAGAACAAGTTCTATAGTTATTGCATTTAATGGCAGTTATCAAAACATGAGGATGTGTTTTTTCACGTCATGTTTATTTTTTGAAAATTCAAATCAAATTTATGTGTATTAAACTAGTTCACCTTACTCCCTGGCTTAACTTAAAATCTGGCGATTTCTATTGTATCCAAGAGAAATGTCTGGAAAGAAAAGCTTCCTCTGCAGCTATTTCTCAGCAATAACGAGAACGAGTTCCATAGTTATTGCATTTAACGGCAGTTATCGTAACATGAGGATGTGTTTTTTCACGTTATGTTTATTTTTTGAAAATTCAAATCAAATTTTCAAATTTTAGCAGTTAAATTATTTCACTTTTTTCTCAGTATAATAATAATAGTTAAAATGTTCTATAGTTTTCAAAAGTTGTATAAAAACAAATTGCATTATTACATTAATGCGAAATAATATTTCTTGAAGAAAAAGTTCTATAGTTCATTTATTACAAGTTTGAAACTAAAGAAATTGTTCACAAATTTATTTCATAGATTATTAAAGTATTAAAATTTTATTGCGTAGAATAAGTAAAATACTTGGATATTTCATTTTCATCTGAACGCATCATAAATAATTGAATTTAAGTGCATTGATTTTGTTTTTACTTATACTCTTTCTTAAGAGACTGTCAATAGTTATTAACTCAAACATATCCCACACGTGTGAATAAAATAAGAGTGGGAAATTTCTAATTGGTGGAACATAATATAAGCGAAACATTTCTAGCTTAGGGAAGGAAGATAACAATTGTTTATTGATTACTGATGGAACTAATGTTACCCATTAATTTATCTGGGCACATGGCGAGTTACTCATAACTATTTCCGGTGAACACTAATTGCATATAAATGTTCTTTTTTGGGATGCAGTCCGATTGATAATTAAGAAATAATGTCGAAAGTGGTCACTTAGCTATTGATGATAAAAACCACATAATTTTATTATGGCATACTTATATCATGGTATTCTTTATTATGGTATTTTATATGGTGATTTATTTGTTATAATTAATCTTATTTTCTAAAAAAAAACACTGATTGTTCGATAAATAACACATATTAAATTTCATAAATAATTATTAAATATATGGTTCATTAAATATAATTTTCAGCTAAATAATTATTAACACGCTAAATTCTAAAATTGGTAAGCAAAAACTAATGGAAAAAACAGAATATTTTAAATGCAATTATAGTTTTTTTAATATGTAAATTAATTGAAGTAAAACTACTAAACTCAAACACATTCACATTCTATTCTATTTTTTTGAGTAGCATATAACGGAAAGTTAAGTGAATATAGTATTATTTTAATGTGGTGTCTAGCATTACGCAATACATTTGAGAAAGAGCAGCTAAATTTTACCTGAAACTTAGTAAATTAAATTAAAAATGTAAATAGGTCAAAAAATCGAGTAGCGTTGATCCATTTTTTAAAACAACCGCCAAGTAATATGTCGTGTTCAATAGTTCTCACAAGGGGAAAAAATTCTGGTAAAATTACGGTATTGTATGATCTGGATGTTTCTGGTAAAAAAAAGTAACATTGATTTTGGTACTAAAAATCAAAATATACGGTTTTTAACCACTCTTTCGGTAATTTTCCTTTCATACGGTAATTTCAGTTCACGAAATTATTGTTCTTATTATCACGCGCTCAATAAAAAAATACTGAATTGAAAAATAAATTTAACCGAATAAACGGTTTTTATATTAGACTCTGTATAATGATAAAATTACAAAATTTTACCATATTTATCAAATTTCATCTTGCATTATAAAACCATATTTTATAGTCAATTTTATCAAAATCAGTACCAAAGTGCTTCAATAAAAATTACCGATTTTTTGGTGTTACCATAGCCCCTGAAAAATGGTAAATTTTACCATATTTTAGTAGTTTTGATCAAATTGTATGCAAACAACTGTCATAATTTTGGAAATTAAAGCTTCGTATTAATTGCTTGATCTAACAAGTCTTTTGTTAACTAAAGCAATACTGTCTGAGTTACGAAACTTTTGTCAACATACAAAATTTTGTCAAAAAGTAATAACACACTGGGCAAAATGATAAAAAAAATAAATAAATGAAATAAACGAAGCAACCGGAATAAGTTTTGATTTAGTGATTGGATCTTCACGTATTATCAATCTAGATGGTTTAAAAGAGTGATCTCAAATATGCTAATTAATTACCATTTGATTGACGAAAGCGTTTAAACCAAATAATCTGAAATTTGAAAAATTTTTCTACTAAAAACAAAAAAAACTTGAATGAAAAATTAAGTGCGTTTACGACAACTGTCCACTTTTAGAGTATTGCTAAAAACGAAACTTTTGACATGGTCATTTTTTAGAGATGATTATCAAGATCTTTTCAGCTCTGTTCCAATATTTATCTTCGTTTGTATCCACTTAGTCCATAAAAATATTAAATATCATCTTGGGATATATAATAATATTTTAAACATTTAAGGTATACCGTATGATGTATTGACAGATATTCTCCAAGTATCGTTCTTAGAATAAGTCAAGAAGAGCACAATTCACGCTTTTATAACGGTTTTACAAAATTGATTCTGGCATTTGCAATTCTGTTGACTCATAAATTTCACTTTCCTATTCGATTTTAAAATTGCCCTTTCATTTTTTTTTGCTTGCGTCTGACTCTAGGATTTGATTTTCGACCTCATCTTCTGCAATATGTCTTTCACAAATAACATTTTACAGACATCGAAGGGAATAATAGGCTCTACTTTATTTTCTTTTGTTTTCCGTATCAATTAAATCTATTGATTCATCAGGATTTAGCAGACAAATATTTATATCTTCCAAATCTGAATCAGAGAATATTTCTAACAAGGCCATTGTTTGTTGTATTGTTATGCATCTCCTAGACATGATGCTACTAATACAACGAAAAATTTGTAAATAACACTAAGAAGGACACTTTTCTGCAAACCATTCCGTAACGACTAGTTTATGATGGAAATAAAATAAATCACAAGTGTCAGAAAGTAAAAACTGTCAATTGAAAGAATCTATTCAATACTGTTGTTGTAAATAAGCTGAAAAACCTTTCGGTATTAAATTTTAACCCCATTGTCAAATAACACGAAAAAGTAGATCAATCCCCTGGAAGTCATTACTTCGTCAGAAAGATTTTTTCTAATAGTTAGAAATCTAATAAAAGTGAAAAATAGTAAGTAGAAAAGAAGATTGCGTATCGTGCATTATTTTCTAAGTATTCGGTCACTACTACTCTATTATGAACCACCAGCAAATTCATGTTAAAATAAATTGAACCTAAACACATTCATTCCCTTTTTCCATTAAAAACATCAATACTTATCTTCAATAAGTGCCATAATACCGATTGAATGGAATGCAAACAGCATTTCACAAAAATTACTTGAAATTTGAAACTAGACACGAACTAATATTTATATTTTAAAATTTTAAAAGAAATTTTAAATTTGGAGCCTATAAGAGAGACTTTATTAATCGTTTAAAAGCTTGTAAGTATTTTTATCCTATTTTTACAAAAAATGATTTTTGGTAAATTGTATTATAAGCAAGATAAAAATTTATAAATTGCATTAGCTTAATAAAATTAATAAAAAATCGAATAATTGCGGAAGTGAAGCCAAATTATGCGCAAAAATACTTCATAAAAATACTTCCTGTTAAAATACTTCATAAACTTCAAATGTATGAAATATTATTTAGACTTGAATTACTCATTACATTTAAGCTTAAAGTCGGAGCTCAATTTTTGGAGCATTGGCATATAAACTGTTAAGCTACAAAATCAGGCAGAAAACGCGATAAAATATTTTCAACGTATTTGTTTTTCTAACCCTCAAATTATGGTGAGTAAACGGAGAAATATGGTTTCAATAGTGTGGTCAGAAGAGCAGCCTGAAGTTTGGACTCATTAATCTTAATTTTACTTTTTGCGTGTTTCACTATAACTCGATAACTTTTTTGGCGAATTTTTGCACACAATTATGAAATTCTTTTGTCCACAGACAAGTTCAGGCAGAATATAACTTTTACTAAATATATTATTTTTTATCATTAGATTTAAAAATTGTCAAAACAATTTTGAATTGTAAGGTACACAGTATCTTACATCATTTAAAAGAAGGTAGTTTTACTTAGCAAAATACGTAATTTTAATGAAATTGGTTGAATATTTCCTGAGTATTTTAGAAAAGTCGTATAGTTAAAATTTGATTTCTCGATTTCAGTCAAAATTTGTATTTTGCCATAAGAAATTACTTACTTAAAAATGATTTAAGAATCGTATACCTTACAACTCAAAAATTTTTCCACCATTATTAAATAAAATATTAAAAAGAATAATAAATATGAATTCAAATTTATTTTTTGATAAGCGAACTTCATAAAAATTGCAAAAAGTTTTAATTCGCTGACAAAATTTGCGAGACATCGTAAGAAACCGCAATAAGTAAAATTGGCATTAAGTGGCCCGAACTTTTAACCTTTCTCTTGACCAAACTATGTGGAAAATAAACTTGATTGTGGCTACATCTTTTATTTTGGGGGTCAGAAATCTGAATCAGTCACAATCTGGTTTGTTTATACGGAGAAAGTACGTATTTTGTGTCTGATTTCATAACTTAAAATATCATCTGCATTAATTAATTACTTTATTTGACGTCACCCTATTTAATCATTGAGATTTAGTCCTAGAACGTGAAGATCCAATCATTAGAACAAAAGTTATTCCGATTGTTCCATTCATTTTTTGCGCACTGAACAAAACAAATGTATTTTGTTGGCTGCTCATTTTTTAAAAAAGAGGCTTTAAAATTCAATTTTGAGTTTTTGAGAAGTATAAATTATAAAGATATTAATTATATCTATCTATCTATCTACAAATTATATCTATCTATCTATCTATATCTATATCTACACATATTTCAAAAATATCATGCATTTTTACCAATAAGAAATATGATTTATTTAAACTTTAATTATTTTTTTAATAATTAATTTGTAAAAATATGTAATTTCATTTTATGTAACAGTATAAAGTGGCCAAAAAATAATTATCACAATAATCGAGTTGTTTTTATTAAGTCAAACAATTTAAACATGCTAATGATAGCTATTTCGTGGCAGATTGGTCTCAATTCTTCTCAGTCGTGCATGTGGTTTCTTTGTGGAATTTAAGTATAATTTTTTGGTACTGTGAGACACGTTCTATCTAATTTGGATATGAAGAAGGGATGTTTATCCCCGAAAAATAAATAAAATTGTTTAGAAAAAATTGATTTATTCTATAAATCTTATTATGATAAACATGGCAACATTCGCAATTATAAAATAAGCAAAGAAAGTCCCTTAAAGGGATCAAGAGCATCACTCTTGTTCTCTTCCATAATTTCTGTGAAGATAACAATTCAAAGGTTGGAACTAAGAGGCGGAAGAGTAAATGAATTGCTCCCAACGGACAGTTAGGAGCATTGGAAGAGATGCATGGTTGGCGATTTATCGAAAGAAAGCCTATCCAGAGATAAAGCCAACCCCTTAGAATGAATATTGAATGACAATTTGGTGAAAGCGGAGCGCCAAAAAGACTGTCAGAATTGGTATAACCATGTAACTGAAACATTTTTGTGTTAGAAATAGAATAAAGTGTAATGTAACGAATAAAGAGTTAAAGTTTTATTTTATTTTCGATTTAGTTTCAACAGTGCATTATTGAGTCGTACATTTGTATTAAAATAAAAAGTCTGCCGTTACATTGATTGTTTAAAGAAAAGAATAAAATATTATATTAGCTTTTAATAAAAAGTAATAAAAATTAAATAATTAGTTTAATTTAATTAAAATTCGATACAGAATGATTAAAGAAATAGGTTTACGAAATTAAAGAAGTTTTAATAGCTAGGAAATACGTAATTCTTATTGCGGCATCACAAGCTATGGTAATTACTTTTCAAAAAAGCGAAAATGTCTTTTTTTCCATGCTGGTTTTGGCGAGCATACTTCAAACATAAGTTAGCAAAGTGAGACTGTAAAATATTTTTTTAAGATTTAAATAAAAATTAACTCGGGAAGTTTTCCTCTATTTTCAATCAACAGGATATCTTTATTAAATATTTTCCTCAATTTTTATCCATAAAAGAATCAGCTTCTATTGAAACATTTAAAGAGAGTTTTTAATTTTGAAATTCTATTACGAAAATTAAATTTAATGTTTGTAAATATATTCATTTAAAAATTGGAGCTTTTTTAAATTGTTATTATTTACTATCCCATAAATTATAAACACCGTACGTAAATTACTAGTCGTAAAGGGATTAAAACATATTATAAAATTAGCGTACACACATTATTCTCTTTATAAAAAAAACATATTGACATCAAATTTTCACAATTATAATTCATATAATCATGCATTAATCGATAATAATCAATTAATCCATAATAAATCAATAAGTAAATTTTATCAAATAAGTGGTTTTTGTGCTATGCTTTAAGGTATTTTAATAAAATTACCAAATTTTACTCCACTTATAAAATTTTATCTCATATAATTTTGTGCATAATTTTGTAGTTTTGAATCTCTATTTTGCAATTAATTTTACCAAAATTATTACCAAAGCGCTTATGTAAATATTAACTTGCTTTTTATGCTCCAATAGAGCCAGAAACATGGCAAAATTTATTATATTCTGGTAGTTTTGATCATACTTTTTTTTTCTTAAACTGGTAAAGAATTTTAAAAACGTGGATAAGTACAGGTGAATACAGGTACAAAATTTGCGATTCTTTTGAGATGATTACTTAATGTAAATTAAATGATATGATTGATTGAGTAATTTTTCTATCTGTGCATTGGTCATAATGTTATATTTTTGATGTCAAAAATGAAATTAAATATTTAAAACACCCTATATATGGCCATTCAATATTATGCATACAATATTTATTTTTTACAATATTATACCAACAATATTTCGCATACAATATTTAATATAGAAAAGAAATAAATATTGTATGTGTAATATTGTAAAAGAATAAATATTGTATTATTTAGTAGTTTCTTCTCATATCGAAGAGTAAAAAATTTAAAGAAATATTTTTTTTGAAATCACAAAAGAAATTACACACATTTATATTTTGCTTCATTTAAGTGTTTTCATTTACTATAATAGTTATGTTTTGAACAATAAATATTGAAGTATTTCAGAATAAAATTTTTACTGAAAACGCACCCAGCATTTTATTTATTTTTTTCCGACAAATTTTTCATTTCATTCTATGCTTCTGGGCCAAGGAATGAGTGTTGGATCAAAAATAGGAAAACTTTTTATCTTTCAGTGCCAGCTGTGAAGCAAATGCATTTTTGAAACAACTAGTTTTCTTAAAGAATTTTGAACGCTTATTTTGGCATAATATTACTGCTTTCCATTTTTTTTAAATGTCGAGAAAAAATTCAATTTCGTCAGTGTATTACAATTCAATAATGAAACTTTAAAAAAGGATTTGTAGGAAAAACTAACAACAAACGTCAATTTTAAAATTAAGCAGATATAATTTAATTATTTAAATGTATTTATTTAAAAAGGCGTTATTTTTTACACTTTCAACTGAATTCTTTTTTTCTGAAAAAGTAAAAATCATAGTATTTTGAAAACTTGTTTTCACAAAAATATTTAGAAATTTTTTTCCCAATTGTTATTAACTTTTGTTAACACTTTTGTGTAAATAAATTATACATTGTATTAAAATACTAATATAGTTACCTCAGAAAATAATATTCTGAATAATTTGAAATGAATTATGTTAACTCAATATCAGTAAACGTGTGAGAATTTAAATACAAGTAAAGCGAAATCTAACGATACGCATGTAATCAAAAACGAGGCTTCATCAAGGGACACATCGCCCTGCCAACATTCTGAAGGATCCAGAAAGGGCTCCTAATTTGACCAAAATAAATAAATAAAACCAAAGAGGTATAAACCAGTCATACGGAAATGGTTTCCGAAAATTATCCTTATCAAACTTATATTACTCAACAATTACAAATATTTTGTAAAGACACAAAACTGTACTGTAAATTTTACCAAATAAGTAGTTTTTATGCCATGCTCAAAAGTATCATGACAAAATTACTAAATTTTATCCCATTGAATAAATTTTAAGGAAATTTATAAAACAATATTTATTGGTAATGTTGTTAATTTTACTTGAATCTACTATTTTTTTAAAATCTAAAATTTACTGCATTTAATTAGCACTTTGATAAAAATTGCCTGATTTTTGGTTTTAACATAGAGCCAGAAACATGGTAAATTTTTTATATTCAGGCAGTTTTGGTTATACTTTTTTTTCAGTGCAGTGTGGTTGTGCAACTGCACTTGGAGTACATCAGTTTTGCCAATCTACGAAATCTTACAGAAGAAAATTGACCAATAAATAATAAAATTAATTAAAATATCCACTCTAGCCCTATTTCCATATAAGACCCTATCTCCAACTTATAATTCTATAAATATATAATAACTCTGAAATTCCCATTTATAAAAAGAAGTTTTGTTCCAGAGCATTAAACCATTGTTATTATTTTTCCATAAAACAATAATTTTTGCAACATTAAATAAATTCGATTAAGCTTCACAATAGCGACAAAATCATAAGACAGTTAGATAAAACAAGTAATGCCAAATTTGCAATTTTCTAATAACATTTCAGGTTTAAATTTTAAGTATATCGATTAAATTTAGATTTTAACACGTGAAACTTATCCGGCAAGCTAAAATCTACTTTTCTGAGGAGCTAAAATAAAACTGCGCAACATTAAAGCAAAATGGTGCATCTAAATCAATTAATGTCTTGTTTAACAGCAACTTAGGTCAACAATAAGTTTTAATCACTTTCACCGCAATGAATAAAACAACTTTAACTACTTCTTGGTAAAAAGCAGCGAACGAAATCTTTTTCCTTAACAGACATATCAAGAAAGCTCCCATTCCGTTTTGTTACACCTAAATCTTTCCTTCTTTTCCCCAACCTGACGTATCTCGATGTAATCTAGGTTCTTGAGTCCTAAGATTAAAGTTTCTCCGGAATATCCCAGTTTCCCTGTAGTAATTAGATGAACTATCTTCATAGGAAGATTGGTTTAGGAAAGTTGGCAATGACAGCGTCTTTTAACTGATAAACTTGCTCTTTTAAGTAGCCGAGCATAGTCACCATGGCAATTAAAAAGGATTAATAATAAAATTACATTACGCGATGCTCTAATGAAAAATCTAATTCTAAGTTATTCCTAGAAGTTTATATTTTATGTAAAGTAAATACAAAGCTAACTAATAGTTACGCTGATCTTCAAAACATTGTAATTTGTGTATTAGTTCTATTTATTTTGAATCAGATTATTAAAAATTAAAACTTTATAATGCGAAAAAATGCAAACTTTTTATTTTTTTATGATTCAAATAACACAAAGTCAATATTTTTTACAAATAAAATGTTTAAAAATATTATATATGCAGATTAACAGATTTAAAGACTGGCCAAAAAAAAGCTTAAAATATTATTTAATTAAAAAGCTTCTTCAAAAACGCACTTCAAAAGCTTGTTTAATTAAAGTGCAGAAGATTTCCTTTCAATCAATAAATACGCTTATATTATTTTGCCTGTAGAATATAATATATAAAAGGAATAAAATTCTGTAAGCTTTTTAGTTGAAGTTTTGTACCAAATTAAATTTTCCTTTAAACATTTTATTCACAAAAAGAAAAAAAAAATATTACGTTTTAAAACCAAGATAAAAATTAGGACAACGATTATGTAACTTTTATGTTTTGCTTTATGTCTATCAAGCGTTCAATGCGCACTTTATTTATGAATCAGCCTAACATAGTTGATTTGTGACACTAATTACACTGAGAAAAAAAGTATAGTCAAAGCTACCGGAATATGAGGAAATTTGCCTTGCTTCTAACTCTATGGGAACATTAAAAAGCTCGATAATGATTTTGGTAAAATGAATAATAAAATATGATTTTATAATACGTGACAAAATGTGGTAAATGTGGTTAAATTTGGTAATTTTATCATGGTACCTAAATGAATAGCATTCAAATCATTTATCCAGTTAAATTCATTTTTCAATTGTTTTTTTTTACTAAATAGTTGGTAATGAGATCTATAATACAGAATTTCCGGTAAAAATTACCAAATAGACGGAAAAATTACCAAATGAATGGCTTAAATACCGCATATTTTAGTTTTCGTAATTTAGAATTATATGGGATTTATAGTAAGGTAATTTTACCAGAATTTTTTCTCCGTATGATTTATAGAAGAAATTAATTGTACTCTTATTAGTATTTTGATAGAAAAATTGAAAGAAATACTTACTTTAAATTGAAATTGTTTTCTTTTTCGTAAAATGGCTCCGTTTATTTTAAAATAACTTTAATGAGTTAATTAAGAAAAGTATCAAATCATGTAGTTTCTGTGTTGCGGTTTATTTCTCTTACTATATGTTCAATTTAAAAGTAACTCAATTCGAAAGAATTCAAACTTAACACTTGAACTCAAACTGATAGAGGAATAATTCATTCTAACTAATTCGATTAAACAAGGAGTTTGCTTTGTTCTCATTAGAATTTCATTGTAAAATTGAATAATTATTTGAAATTATTTTCCTATTCGTATCTCTAAACTACGTACGCCTTTAGTTAAAAGACTTGAATTACTTAATTAAAAAAATAGAACGAAGTATGTAGTTTCTATATTCTGGTTCATTTCTTTTTACGTATGCTCGATACAAAAGTTATTCTATACTTTTCGAAGAATAAATCGTTAAAATATATTCAATCTGAAACGTGATGTATCTGTACCACAATTCTGAGGAGAAAATTAAAAATCGCCGTTATTTTAAACTAAAGTTAATTCCTTATTTCTATCTCTAAAATGGTTATGACTTCCATTTAATGAGTCTAAAGACTTAATTAAAAAGCGGAGCATTTTTTTCTTTTAAGTAATTTCTTTACTTGCTTTTGTAATGAGCAGCTAAATTCCAAGATACTTATTTCGAATAAGTACAATTTAGTTTTTAATGTGATGGCGATCACGCTTGAATTTAAATTACACTAAAAAAATATGCTTATTACCCTTTATCTTCAACGGGTATAATGGATTTTTATTTTAATTTAGAAAAAAGAACTCTTTCCACAAAATAAAATATTATTAGAGAAACAAAATCTTAAATTTCATTATCTTATCTGCATTTTAAAATTTTCTAAAATTGTTTTAATCTAAAATTTAGGGGAAAAATTGAATTATTTGATTCTTGGTAGAGATATTCCTTTTAAACTATTTTAATTTCGCAATTTTATTGAAACAAAGGTATACTTTTTATCAATAACTAAAAAATATAAATTGTTAAAAATTACACTAATAAACGAGCTATATGTATTTGGAATTATATTTACCTTTTCTAATGTAGTTTATAATGCGGATTTCAAATCTGAGAACCGTTTTGCTTTATAAGGTCTGGTTTTAAGAAAATTGACAAAAATTAATACTTATGGAACGCCATTTATTTTCATGAATATTATTTAAATTTTATTAATTTAAAGAAACATTGTTTAAGTTTTTTGAATTACGAAAGAATACTGCTTAATCTTTACTAATTTTAATGAAATACTGTTTAAAGTTTAAAAATTTTAATGGAATTTGCTTGTATTGGGTACAACTACAATTTGTAAATTTCTTTGCTGTGAGCAACGTTTTAAGTTGGAATTGCAGGTAAGAAGATCTAAAAAATAAAAGCTCCTGAAGAAAAAGCAGGGGAAAAACGCATTGGAAAAAGCATAAAAACGCAGTGGGAAAAAATCGCTACTTCACTTGGATTTTATTACCGATTCGACTTAGGTCTTTAACCTCGAATTCTGAATATACATTCCTTATTTTAATATATAGATATAGTAAATAGAATTTTTTTGAAAAAAATTTATTGATGTTTTAAGTTAAGAAGCGTACTTCTAATGCATATTCTGATTTTTTTTTAGTTGCACACAACA
This sequence comes from Parasteatoda tepidariorum, assembly GCF_982258835.1. Taxonomy (NCBI): domain Eukaryota; kingdom Metazoa; phylum Arthropoda; class Arachnida; order Araneae; family Theridiidae; genus Parasteatoda; species Parasteatoda tepidariorum. The sequence goes on from NC_141761.1 coordinate 61,210,096, forward strand.
CGATTATACATAATGCATAAGTTGGCGATAGTTTCTCAGGAGCTTAATTTTGTTATAAATTAAAAAATGTTTACAAAAATTAAAAAATGCTTCATTGCAATGCATTTTTTTTCTTAAAAAAATAACTTGCTTACAAAATATTGTAACAATTCGAATTATTATTCAGAAAAATTATTAAGTGTCCTAGAAATTCTGTTAAATAGCATGAAGTGTGTGAAATACTCTTCCTTAGTCATTATACTTCAGTTGATTAAAAAAACTATCTAATTTCTTCAGAAAACAATATTTAATTAATTTAAATTTGAATTTAATCCGCCCACTGAGCAAAACCAAATTGGACGTAAATTAATATAATTTCTAAAGTAGTATTTTTTTCGGTGGCTTTTTTTCGGGTTCATTTCTGTGTATTTTTCCAGTGCACTTATTTCTGTTTCCGCCATCGTGTTGGACGTTCAAGATGTACAGTGAGCAAAATAAATAGGTATCACTCTAAATAACTTTCTTTCTAACGATCGGATTTTCTCGTATTAAGTGTCAATCTCAATGATGTCTGGGGGTGACCTTAAATATGCTAATTATTTATTGTTAATTTTCAATTAAGTTACGAAAAAATCGTACTTTCTCGGAATATTTTTTTTTTTACATATTTGAATTCTTGACCTTAAACAGACTTTTAGTCAAGAGAGCGAATGAAAGTTTGGTCCCCTTATTGTTAATTTCACTTTTTGCGTTTTTAGTCATATTATCAAAACATATTAAGCAATTTTTTAAAAAAATGCACCCACTCATGAAAACCATTTACCCATTTATATAAACAATAATTTTTAATGATTATTTATTATTTTTTTATTTAATTTAATTGTGGATAAAAACAAATCGAATTATGAGACATATTTTATTTTTATACCGTATAACTCTAAGTATTTTTCTGTTGCAAAGCATGAAATTTCAACTGTTTTCATTTCGTAGAATCCGATAAAAGTTTAAATTTATTATTTTTAAAAAAATAATTTGGTGACAATGTATAAATATTTAAATGGAGCTATTAATATTTAAATGTATTTAACTTACGAGGTACTTCACTTAGCGTGCGTAACACGTGTAGCGTAAAATTTCATTCATATTTTTTTCCTGCTGATGGCGGAACGTTAATCAATTTTTTTAATTATGAATTACGATGTTTCTTTTTAAGTCGTCTGAAAATTTATTCGTAATACAGTAAAAAGATTTGAATTAAGCTGTGTATTCAACGAATATTGAGTTTTATAAAAAGTATGTTTCTGATAAATTGTATTTATGCATCTGCATTTTTTATTTTAATTTTTAGTAGATTCATTAAATAAATTATACAACTTCAGTAATATACATGCGTATGCATTGATGTGGAATAACATAATTATCAATTTTTTCTATATATATATATATCATCCAAAAACTTATATATGTAATCCAAAAACTTCAACTTAAATAAAGATAAAGATATTTTAAGAGGTATCGTTATAAATATTGAATGAAATTGTAATATCAACGATGATTATGTTAAATCAAGACATGAAATATCCTATAATCAACAATGATTATAAAATATTTCATGTGACAACAAAGAGAATTGAGTTACCGAATATGTAGCCAACATTTTGAAACATCTTAAAATTTTCCAACATGTTATATATTGTCTTAAACGTCTTAATCATAAATAAAATATTATAATTACCTCGCCGCGCGTGTTTTACAGGACAATTTTACTGACTATTTAATTATATTTTATTCATCAGTCAAAATTTTATTATTTACGCTAGCACATAGATTATTGTTTCAATAATTGATTAATCTATTTTTTAGCCTTTTAATTTAAGTTTTCCCATAAATTAAACTCTCGTTTTTAAACTATTGCAAAGTTCTTAATAAACGAAAGCTTGGAATTGTTCATAATTAAACTTCTTAAGAAATTAATTACATTTCGCGGCTTAAAAATTACTCGATGCAAAACAGCTGTATTTAGTATACTGTTTTTTTTAAAGAAATAAAGATAAATAATTGATTGTTTTATGAGCAACGCAAAAAAGGCAACAGTTTGCATGACACTGTTTTATTATTTTTTTTCGTTTACACTTATTCTCTCCAGCAAACTTTAAGAAAGTTGCCCATTTAAAAATGGTAATGTTGAAACAATTTGCTTAAAAAAGTTGTTAATATTACTTTTGAACTATAGTAAAGTTCACAAAATATTGTTATATCAGAAATATACTTGATATACCTTATTTTGTAAAATAGAAACACTAAAAATAGAGAATTGTAAGAAGATTCCAAGACCGTGCTGTTTTTAGAATCATCCAAAAAAATCGTTCTTTTTTAACTTAAGGTTTTTCTTAATACTAAAAAAAGCATTTTTGGACTACAACCTATCTTAGAAATGTAATTTGTGTGTTCAGTAAATAATTTTAGCATATTTTTGATATATATATATATATATATGACGCCCTTTGGCGGTAGAGCTTCGCGCTGTCGTGCTTCAGGTCCCTGGCTCGATCCTCGGGCCGGGCAAGGTTGACTCAGTGGGTCGATAAATGAGTACCAAGCATGCTTGGGAACTAAACCATGGGGGTTCCGCGTTCGGCAAACCACCTGACCGGAACATCTGCTCCTGCACCCCAGAGCCGAAGGTCAAGAAAACTGAGATGGGCACAGTAGGCCTTGGTCCTATATATATATATATATATATATATATATATATATATATATATATATATATATATATATATATATATATATATATATATATATATATATATATATATATATATATATATATATATATATATATATATATATATATATATATATATATATATATATATATATATCATAACGAAGAATAAAACAAAGAAAAATATATATATATATATATATATATATATATATATATATATATATATATATATATTCTTACACTATCCATAAGAAACCACTGTAATAAAAAATATTCCATTAAGCAACGATACAGTGCGGCAACGAATTAATGAGATGGCTGAAGACGTTGAAGTTTCCTCATGCAAACTTTTGATATCCAACATCAACCGTGTCAAGTTATGGGACCTTGCCAAATACTGTTGGCGTATGTCAGGTTTATGAAGATAGGAAAAATTATTCAAGAGACGCTTTTTGAAAGGAGCTGGATTGTTTTACTAAATGTACTAATTACTAAATTTTACTAAATGTTTAGATACTAAATGTGAATCTATTTTTAATTCTGTGAAAAATTATTTTATTCCACGACCGTTTGCATCAGTCATTGCAATATGTCGATCTCTGCTGTGAACAAAATTCGTAATTATGCTCTCAACGATCGATTATTCAGACAACTAATTAAGAAAAACATTGAAGAATTCAATTGCTTGCTACTGCACACCGAGATTCACTGGATTTCCAAAGGCACCCGTCTCAATAGCTTTTAGAATCTTTTCGACTCTGTGCTGGATTTTATCGAAGGCAGAGATGTATCTCTGAGAGACAGATAGCTAGAATTTAAGATAAACGTTGCATACATGACAGATTTATTTGCAAAATTCAATGGTGTTAATTTACAACTTCATGACGACAAGATCAATTTGATTACTGCAATATCAATTTATGCCTTTATGAAAAAACTCATTTTGCGGAAGGAGAATTTTGATCGGAATGAATGTTTTCAACTAATTCCTAATCTTTCCGGATCTTAAAATGAAAGGTGAACTTTCTTCTGATGATACACACGAATATTGTCAACATTGTAAGAACATATTGCCTTGAATTTTTTCACATGGACTTTTCAGATCGTTTTGAAGATGTTTTGTCCCTGGAAGACGTTCTGTGCCTCAAAGGATTATGAACCCTATTGTGAATATTGAAACAGAAGAAATTCTGATTCAGGACGAATTGGTCAAACTTTCCACTAATAAAGCTTTGAAATGGTGATCGTCTCACAGAATTTTAACTTCAAGGTAACATCAGTCAAAAGAGAATTACTAGATTATTTTTTCTAATTATTAATTATAGTAGCCATTTTTTAAGACTCAATATTACTTACAAATATTATATTATAGTAGGTTATAACAATATAATGGTAATGGCAAATATTTTTTCTGCAAAACTTATTTGAAAAATTGTTCAAACAGTATCACAAGAATCTTCTAGAAGAATAAAAAAAATACAACCTGCGAGAATGGGAGCCTGGATGGAAGATTTTATCACTACCAGTTCAGGAAAAACTGTCATCAACGACAAGTTAGATGAAAAATACATCGCTATTTTTTGAAGTAGTCATGAGTCATTTTTCTGAAGGAGACATCTACATATTGGCACAGAAGATCGTCGAAAGGGTTCAGCGCCGAAGAGAAGAATTGCCTAAGTGGACTGCTGCTTGCAACTCAAAGTTTCCATCAGTTTTCGGAGACAACTGAAAGAATAACCATCAGAAATAAAACAAGTTGTAGGATTCGGCATACATATAAAATGAATAACGTAGGGAATCTTGTACCCCTTTTTGAATGTTTTTGGATTTCACATTCAAACAGAATTACAAATTTGTGATGAAATCTCAAATTATTCATGTTTTAAAAATTTGCGTATTTTGTGAATTTGGCATTAAAAAATGTATCAAAAAAGTGGTGTAATTAAGCACAGAACTGAAAGACTAATGCACTTTGAGTGCCGGTATATTTTAACGCCAAATCCCTTTTTACCATAACATGATGCGAAGGAAAAGAAAAACTGATATACCGTAATTTTAACAGTAATAACTACAGTAAAATGACTGAATCACTTTAATTATTACTGTAAAGATTACGATATAATATTTTACGGTAAAAGTGGTTTTTACAGATGGTGCACACAAATTACCGACAGTTTATATAGTAATTTAATTCGTAATATTTTATAGTGGACATAAATTGTGTTCTTAAACTATTTAGGAAAAATGAAAAAAATAAATATTGAATTTTTAAACATATCTAAACTGCTGTTTGTAGAAAATGCAACACCATGAAGGAATCATCAGAATCAAATGAAATTCGCAGCAAATGTCAATTATAGGATATTATGCAAATTAATAAAGTTTCAGAGCCATCGCGCGTGCGTGGCGCGCGCAGCGCCCTCTGAATTGATGCTGAAAGCGTATAAATAAAGTGCTGTAGCGGGACGTTGAAAATAGTCTATGATTATTTGTTAGTGGCAAACGTTTAGTGAGACCTGAGTATGCCTCCACAACGGAAGAATAAGAAATTCAAGCAACTTACGGAGTTTGAACGAGGGAGGATAATCGGCCTTCGAGAAGGAGGATTTTCCTATCGCGCAATAGCAGCTCGTATGCAGCGGAACAGTTCCACTGTGATGCGAGTTTGGAAGCAGTGGACCGACGAGCACCGAACAACTCGAAAAACAGGCACTGGACGACAGAAGGTGACGTCAGAGCGCGATGATCGACACCTGCTCCGCATGGCGGTGAATGATCGCACAGCTTCCTCCAGGCAGCTGGCAGCACATTGGTCTACTGCTACAGGTGTACAATTGTCGGCTTCGTCAATTCGTCGTCGTCTGCTGCGCCGTGGATTGCGTGCAAGGGTGCCATTATACAGGATTCCCCTCACGGCGGATCATCGACGGCTGCGTCGGCAGTGGGCTCTTGAGCACAGAGACTGGCGAGCTGATTGGCACCAAGTTGTCTTTTCAGATGAATCACGCTTCAATTTGTGGACCCATGATGGCCGTGTTCGTGTTAGACGTTATGCCGGTCAACGCTGCCTTCCTGAGTGTATTATTGAACGACATAGTGGTCGAACACCCGGAGTTATGGTCTGGGGTGCGATTTCGTATCATGGACGATCCAATTTGATACGAATTGAGGGTAATCTCAATAGCAACAGATACGTCCGTGAAGTGCTACAGCCCGAAGTCGTTCCTTTCCTTCAAGGCATCCCTGGAGCTATCTTTCAGCAGGATAATGCACGCCCACATGTTGCACGGACTGTTAGAGACTTCTGTTCAGCACAACGCATGCAACTTCTTCCTTGGCCTGCTTATTCGCCGGATATGTCGCCTATTGAGCACGTGTGGGATATGGTTGGTCGGCGTCTCACTCGTGATCCGCGTCCTGCAGTTTCCAAAGACGAACTTTGGTTGCGCATACAAGCGATATGGAATTCTCTTCCTCAAGCAGATATTCAACATCTGTTTGACTCCATGCCACGTCGTATAGCAGCACTTATTGCAGCGCGTGGTGGCTGCACCAAATACTGATTTCGGACGCTTAATTTGTTTCTTTTGTTTTGAAAATTTCATCATTTATTTGTATCAGTACAAGTCGTTTCTGCATTAAATTTCATTTGATTCTGATGATTCTTTCATGGTGTTGCATTTTCTACAAACAGCAGTTTAAATTATCGTGATACCTGCTGCTCTTAATTCCAGGATTAAAATATGGCATGCGTGACATTTAAATAAATATCTATTTCAAAATATCTTTAAGAATATTACATAACTCATGATGTCCTAGAAATAGTTCGATAAATATTCACAAAATTTGCAAACTTTTTGAGAAATAAAAAAGAATTTAGTTTAGAAGTAATTTATTGAATAGTTTGGGTAACAATCAAGTCTCGTTTTCTTTTTATCAATCGGGATTCCCTTATCGTTTTTAGTTTATTTGACAGGTGGCGTTACCTCTCAACTTAAAAGTCTGTAGTTTAATTATGTGTGTCACTTGTATTGCAATGCAAGTCTACCATTTCAATAAATTTTTCATTATTTTTTAGCATGTTTTGTGTTTATAACATAGTTTTTGCACTAAAACAAATTAAGCCAATGTTGGAACTTTTACGAATAAAATATAGCAAAGCTGACAAAAGCAAGGAAAAGAATGAAACGAAGAAAGCATGCAATGACAATATCAAAAAACGTCACGTGTAAATTTCTTTTATTTTAGAACCGAACGAGATTGGCGTTTGTTTTAAAGATGTTGTAAATTGTTTTGGATGTACTTAATGTGGTTTAATAAATGAATATATTTTTAAATTGTCTCTCTATTTCCATCTGTACCAAATAAAAATTTAGTTAAATCATTGATGATTCTACTAGTTTAAACTCAGATTACTCAACTATTCCCCTGGCAGCAAAATTATTTTAATTTTACCAAATTTTGATATTTGCACCAAATTATTTGAATTAAATACTTTATGATGTCAGAAACATCGTAGTTTTGTTTTATTTCCTTGCCGTAATACATTCATTAAATTCCTAGAATCGCTTAAGAAAATATATAAAGAAAAGTTAAATTTTTAAACATTCCTCAACGAAAAAGAAAACATCGTGATTAAACAGAAGTAGCAAATATTGCGATGTCAGCTACTTCTAATGTCGGGATTAAAATATCGTTCTCAGAATTTTTGGATGCGCGACATTGAAATGAATATTGTTTTCGAAACTTCTTTGAGATTAGTAACTAGCTCACGATATCCTGCTATTTATCCGACTGATATTCGCAAAGTTTGAGAAAGTATCTGATGTAAAAATTATTCAGTCGCTTGAAGATATTTTATTGAATAGTTTGGATAAGTACGAGATCTTAGGAAAATATATTTTATTAAAATCTTCGATAAATAAGAAAAATCATATCTAAAAGTGTTCTCTGAGTTTTGAAAGAAGGCGAAAAGTTTAAGTTTTATACATAAATCTTGAATGATATTTCAGCCTAAAAATATTGTATTGTACTTACATACTTATTGTGGAAAAGGTTTAAGATTTTCTTTTCAAAATTTTCTTTGCTATACGTAAAAGTGAGATCATTAAACTATGTAAAATGCAGATAAACTATTTTTTATTAACTACTACTCAGGAATATCTTGTCTGGAAAGTAAAGAAGGTTAGTGAGAAATGCATTAACCACTTTTTTAAGCCTTGTTTAGTCTGTTTTCTTATTTCCCTTATTTTCTGTATAGTGTACAAAATAGTAAAACTCGGCTAAATTACTTAAATGATATCATATCACATTATCATACAAACTATCATGATGATTCGGTGGTTTCGGTAAAGTACTGCAGTGTTAAAAATTTAGGTAAAGAGTACCTACACTTATTGTGCCGGTATTTTTTACCATAAAATCTATTTTTACCAGCTCATGTTACGGATCTTAAGCTCGGATATACCGATCTGATATATCTTATCTTTAAAAATCTTAAAAGATATTTGAAACTTTTATTTTTTTCGCTGAAATTTTATGTTTAAGATTTAACTTATCTTTGAAAACATTTTGCGCAATCCTGACCACATTATCACCGTGAGGTGGTGATTTCAGCAAACTATTGCAGTGTAAAAAATTTCTGATTAAATTACAGTGAAAAGTACCGGCACTCAGGGTGCCAGTACTTTTTAACCATAAAATCTGCTTTTACCAGACCATGTTGCGGATCAAAAAATCTGATGTGTACTGTATAATTTTCACAGTAATAATTAACATAAAATCCCCGAATCATTCTAATTAAATAGATCTTACAGTAAAAATGATGGTATTATATTTTACGGTAAAAATAGATTCATGGCAAAATAGATTTTACAACTGATACACTCAATCGTTGTATCAAATTTGATACGGAGGTTTTTACAATGTGCTGAGAGAGAGAACTTTGCGTTATTGCAGGCAATATATGATAGACTCTAAAGCCTACTGAAGACAATAATTTTGAAAATTTTGCCGAAACTTTTCAGATTACATTCTGAAAATTTTCTATAAATTTTCTCCGTAAGAAAATTTATTTATTCAGTTAGAAGGTTTGAAATGTGTGCTAAATGCCTTATGGTTTTCATTAAATACTCTACTCAAAATCAGACTAGATTTCACTAGAAAGTCTTTTGCTTTTTTTTAGGGAAGGGGAGAATAATATGTGGTGAGTTATTTTTTAATAAAATCACAACGCCCATCAGGGGAAGAAATTAATTAAAATTTGTGAGCTTCAGCATAAATTTTCGGAGCGGCTCATTAAAGACGATGAATAAAAAAAAATTCTTTTAGTAAAGAAAGACAAGTATTAATAAAAAGAGAATAGTGCTTCTTATTAATAAATATTAGTAGAGGGATTAATAACTAGATATATGACAACCAAAATATTCTCATTAGTTTCAGAAGCAAACAATTACTCGAAATTTTTTAATTAACTTTCGTTAAAAATAGTTCTTAATACATCAATTAATGAAATATAAAACATTTTAATCGTAATCTATATAAATAAGGAAGTCTTTATTTTAAAATATTCTATATTTTAAAAGCGCAACAGTTAATAAAAAGAGAAGAAATCTAAAAAAATGCTTATGTACTCTTCTTTATACTTGTTTTATTTTTATTTTATCGATAGTCTTTTATTTTACATACATTGAATTTTAATACCACATGACCCAAAATAAATGTTTATTTCATTTTAAAAATATCATTGAGGGGATTTCTTTGCTGCTTAACAGCTGTGAAATTAATTTCAATCAATAAAATAAGTTAAACAATTACATTAAAAAAAAGTTTTCAAAGAGGGGGATTTATGAGTTATAACTAGCTTCTTAATAGCTGTGAAATTAATTTTAAGAAAAAAAAGTAATTTAATAAATTTCAATAGCATTAAGTTTATTATTTAACTATTAATATCTATTAAATTATAACTATTAACGTAATTTCAGTTGAAAAATAAGTTAATAAATTTCAATAAGAAAAAGTTTTTAACAGTTTTAATCAAACCTTTTCTTAGAAATAATTAATGAAGCATAATAAATTTTATACGTAACAAATAAATAGTAAGAGAAAAGGGACTGTTTTAGTTTTATTTTCTCCGAAGAAATATCTAACAGCCATTTTAGGGACTAAAACAGGTGTAATTTCTGCCCGGGATATAAATCTTATCTTGGCAGGTTATGTGTCAAGAAGTTTCACACACACACAGAAAAAAAAATCAATTCAGAAATAAAAGAAGAAAAAGGATGTTGGTAAACCATGAATTGGGGTAGTTTAATCTTTATACTCTAAATCAAAGTGACTTATTTTTCAACTTTCGTTTCGGTACTTTAAGTAGAAAGAAAAGACTTTTAAGCTGCTTTGATAACTCAGATGTTTATTTAGGTTTTAGTTTTATTTTTTAAAGTAATACACTTGTTTTCAGCAAAATAAAAGAGGAATGTATAAATATAAATCTGTTATTGAATTTATTAATTAAACAAGCAAAAACGATTAATTAGTTATACAGCTGTAAAAGATACTATTAAATGGAATTCTTATAAACTCTTAACATCCGATTATGCAAACTTTACAACCGATTACATTGAATGTTTCTTTATTAGGTTTAAAATAATGCTTGAATTCAATTAAACGTTTAAACTACTTTTACAAATTTTTAAATAGTTTTTTCCCTTATAAAAAATAATAACATAAACAGTTTCCAGAATATCAAACAGATAAAGATAAATTTTTAATGTTTTATTAGTCCATGCGAAATAATTGATTTCAATTATTTAAAACTTTATTATAATTAAACACATGCTGCAGACTATATTTTTATAATGCCAGTATTTCCAAAGGAAGTTTGGCACTCTCTTAAATTTTATTAACTACAAAATTAGTACAATGTAAATATTGCGTAGCACTTTTTAAATCAAGAATAAATATTATGATAACTGTTAGGAATTTTTTAACTATGTGGGTCAATATACAAACACTTAATGACATTTATATTTTTGCTAATATTTTTAGTTTACATAAAAACCTAACAATTAAAAAAATAAATAAGTTTGGAAGAGTGCATATTAATTATCCCTGTTTTGTCATGAAAAAAAGTTTTCGAGATGTATTATATGTTACATAGGGCAAATACTCCAAAAGAATTTCAAAATATTATATATTAATATAACCTTTTCATTAGACTTAAATGTCTTATACAGTCTGCAAAATACTTCGTATATAGTTGCCGCATTTTTTTATGTTGAGATAAAACTAATTACTTTTTAAGTACACAGCTGCAGTTACCGTACAAAAAATTATGCAAAATTGAAAAAATGAAACTATTTTTTGACTGAATTAGTGCAAATATATTTATAAAAATGTGCTTTTTTTTAAGTGAAATGTTCTTGCAAAGAAGACATAAATTGATTCTAGTGCCAATGAAAATATGTATTTTCAGAAAACAAACAGAAAAAAAAGGGGGGGATTCTTGCTCTCTTTATTTTGCCAAGATCTGCCATTTTTTTATGTAAAAATATGGCTAAAACTAAATTTTTTTGTGGGCCAAGGATTACGTTTAGATTACATGAGAAGCATTGCCTTTAAAAATTTCGAAATCCGCTCAATGCAATCTTAACCGCGTGAGCTTTTTTATTGTAAATCACTACAATTATGAGCCCATTTATTCAATTAATGCTGTCGGTAATTTCATTTCGATTAGTTTACCGGATAGGCTGCAACAGATTCAAATATAAGGAAAGTTATTTTATGACCACTGTGTATCTACTTCTAAAAAAAGTATATGAAGTGTGAAAAAAAGCTTTTTAACCTACCTCACATGGATTCAACAATGACAATTTTCTGAAATGTCTTTATAAATATCGGAAAACGTTTTTTAATTTTTTAGGTAATTTTTTGAATTTAAATGGTCGAGCCCTGAAATCATCCAAGATTGAACAGTCAATTTTTTAAGTATATCAGATTCGGCTTAAAAAAAGTCCATTCTTACACTCAGATAAAAATTAAGGTAAAAGCTACCAGAATTATGGTAGGATTTAATGCATTTCTGGTTCTATGAAAACGCCAAAATGTTCGGAAGTTTTAACTAAAGCAATTCAATAAAGATTTTGGTAAAATTAACAATAAAATATAGCTTTACAATGAATTAAATTTGGTGAATGGGTCTAAACTTGCTAATTTTATCATGATACCTTAGAGCGTGGAATAAAACAATTTATTCTGTCAAATTCACTTCTCAGTTTTGTATTTCTTACTAAATGTGTGGTAATACGAACAATAATTTTAAAAACCAGAATTTCAGGAAAAACCAGTTGTATATAAACCGAAATATTATCAAATAAATGGTTTAAATACCATATATTTTAGTTTTACAAACCCAAATTATATAATGTTTTAATCACAAATGTCTTTGCGATACAAAATGGCAATTTTACAGATTTTTTTCTTCTCTGAATATATTTATTGTTTATATTGATGTGTAATTTTATAAAATGATTATTTTTTTTTCTTTTATATTATTAATTTTTATTTGATACTAATTTTTATAACCGTTTGTTATTTTTTAGTATTCAAAGCTTGATAAATATTTAAAAAAAATTTTAATATGAATTTTTGTAAAAATGACATTGCTGACTAAGAAATTTAATTACAATGATGTTCAGAGACCTAAAGCATATATCCAAATTTGGATATTTTATTTTACTATATATTGATACTTTACTATATATTGATACTTATTTTACTATATATTGATACTTATTTTACTATATATTGATACTATCAGTTTCTATGGATACTTTCACTTATATTTTAATGGTGCACTCAATCATGATATCACTCAAAACATGAAATTTTAAATCTTCAGAGTGTTGTGGTTTGTATATTGCCTTAAATATCCAAGACAATTGGTAATTAAGTAATTTACAAGGACATTACAAAGACAAATGACGACTCTTTGATCTCATTGTTCAGCAGTTCATTAAGATTCCCTAACCCTTATAAATACTAACGGAATACATTTTTAATCAAAAGAATTTAAAACTTTTCTGAGGATCAAAACTTCAAATTAAATTATCTTTCAAAGAATGCCGTTAGAATTTCCTCGTCTAAAAGCAAAGGTATAAAAAGCTTTTAGCATTGTCAAGTGACAACTAACTTTGGAGCCTAAATTGCTGTAATCAATCAAACTTCGAAAGAACTTTAATTAAAAGTAGAGGGAATCTCCAATTCATAGCGTTTAACTTGCCAGAAACTAGTTCTAAAAGGTCAATTGTTCTTCAAGAAAAAGAAAACTTATTCTACTTAATAATAGCTTTATTGTAACTTTAATGATAAAGCCGTGATTTCAGAAATATTTTGAAGTAACATAATACAAATTTGCACATATTTTATACATTGATTAAAAATAACTTATGCCTTGACTATATTTATGTCTTAATATTAAGCTCACTTTAAAAAAAAGCTGTATCAGTTACAAAACAATAATGTTGATAAAATTGCTCGTATTTTCATAGTCTCTTAAGACCGAGATTACGCGATTACATTTTATTTTATAACCAGCGCTGAACAGCCAACCCAATTCTGAGCCAGCAACTAGTGATGTTCAACTCCGTAACCTTGTAATTTTGAAACAAACCCAGAAGACAAGAGAACTCATGCATCATAAATTGGGACGAACTGGCCTTCGTGGAGAATTTTTTGATGGAACTAACACACATTTTCGTTGTCTGACGAGGAAAACCATGAAAATCTCCCACAGTTCCCCCAAAAGCAAGGGGATTCCAACCCATTATCGATTTACTAATGAGGAAATATTAAGTCGGAACTGTGGTTGGGTCTACCAGGGAGCAGAATTCATATCGACCAACCATTTCTGGGATTCAAATCCGGACTAATATAAAGGCGAAATATAAATTCTCAATAAATATAATTTTCGATTTTATAAACTTGCAAACTGGCATAATTCATAGATGTTACCAATTAAATATAATAAAATATCATTGTGTGCATTAATTTTTCATATTTAATAAGAAGATCTAGAATGTTTTGAGACCTAATACATAAATATTTTTGCTTCGATTTAGACTCTGGGATTTTATTCTTTCATTGTGTGTATTACTTTTTCATATTTAATTAACTGATCTAGAATGTTTTGATGACTATTACATAAAAATTTTTGCTTCGTTTTAGTGGCAGAAATTTTAAATCGCAAGCTACAAAATATAAACAAATTCAATCGAATACTACCTGATGTAGGACAAAATTAATAATCACCACTTATTCATTTGGCGGCAAAATATAATGATTAGCGTTTAAAATATGTTTGTTAAGCCCCCTTTTTTTCTTCCGAAAATTCCCTCTATATGAATTTTTTTCAACTATTTATTGCAAGTGCAAACTGTAACCAATCCCGGAGCGTACAGGCTATTTTACGCTGGTTCAAATTTTCATGGGTCTGAATTTGGTTAATTTGAAATTGGAATTTAACTTCAACATAACTTCATAGTGTTTTTTTCCCTTTTTTTAAAATTGTTTTCTCCATAATATTCAAAAGCAGTCAAATTAATACAATTTCGTCATTGTAATTGAAATTATTTCAAATTCAGTACATAATGAATAAATCATATGATTGTTAATAACATAACTTTTATATAGTTATATTGGTTAAAAACTCCGTCCATTAATATTAGTAGTTGAAATCTTCACAATATTTACATGTCGTATATACCTACTTTTAGAGATCCGAATTTTATTTTTTTCAGCTTAGGAATGAACCCTGTGGTATTTACCAGATTTTGGATATGGCTTCAAGTAGTTCAAAAAGAATACTTTAATAAAAGCTATCGATATTATTTATGTAAAGGCTTAGAATGCTCAATTTTTGAAAAAAATGTCAACATGTTTTTAAAATCTTCCACGACAAAAAATGCTCCTAATGGCCTTTCGAAGATAGCAAGATATATTTATTTTACTCAACAGTACCTAGGAAAAGGAAATTTATAAAAAAAATATTCCTTATTTCTCTTTTTAAAGTGTTTTTTGTATTTCAGAAATTTCGTGAATAAATAAAATGAGAAAAATAAAAAAATAAATAAATAAATATATTTTCACGGAATAATCTTTAATTAAACGTTTCATAAAATTTAAGAGACGCATTTTTCTTTAATTATCTCAAAATGCTAACGTGCATGACGAAATAAACACCAAGCAAAAATATGCATGTTTTTATTATTTGATTTACAAAGAAAACAAGAAAAAAATAAATAATAAAAATGTTATTAACTCCCTGGGAAACTTATTCCCTGATTTCATAGAGATGATTCAATGGAGAGTATTCTAGGAAATCCTTAATATTATGAAATATTTCCTGAAACTAATGGAAAATTTTCTCTTTACCGTGCAGTGTCTGGATGTAGGAAAGAATTTCAAAGTAGTTAATTACGACCGTCGTGGGTTCGAGCATACGAGCACTTAATTTGGTGCGAATTGGCTCAAAATTGTAAATTTTTTTAATAAATAAGCAAACCTATAAGCATTTTATTTATTTAAATATTTACAATATCGCAATATGTTGTTTATGACTTACGTGAGGCACGTGATTCAGTTTTAAATGTTAAGTCTTATTTTAAATCACATATTTAAGCCCTTATGAAGCCATTTTGAACCATTCTTAAAAGAGTGAATGAATTGGTTAAATTTATTTGAAAAATAAATAA
Organism: Parasteatoda tepidariorum; assembly: GCF_982258835.1. Classification (NCBI taxonomy): domain Eukaryota; kingdom Metazoa; phylum Arthropoda; class Arachnida; order Araneae; family Theridiidae; genus Parasteatoda; species Parasteatoda tepidariorum. Next base: position 61,225,555 of record NC_141761.1, read on the forward strand.
ATGAAAATAACGAACTGTTCAAAGGCCTATGAAAAAAACAGTTGGTAAGAGAGTAAGCTCCTCTTACGGAGTATGATGACATTTCTAGGCATAGGTTCTCATGCAACATTAATCCTGCTGAGGTGCCCAACACCCCTAGAAGTTTCTCGTAGCATTTACGCGATCTCTGGTTATAAATAACCTTTTAAGATTTTTAATTTCGGTAAAAATTCAATTTTTAAAAAAAATCTATATTTTGGTAATACAAAACGATTGCAGATTTGAAATCAGAGATACGAAAATATCTGAGATCTGTTAAGAAACAGAGAAAAAAAATCTCCTCAATGTTCCTGAATTCCCACTAATTAGTATAAATATTAATAAATTTCTCTTATTCTTTGGAGATATTAAAAGATCGTTATCCCGATTTAACTTTTTCAATTAATTAAGGTAAGATTTCTATTTAACTACTGTAATCGTTAGTGACATACTTTCGTAAATTAGCAATTGGCTTAGAGGTTGGGTGAAAGGAAAGGATGTAGAGAATTATAGAGCCTCATAATTAAATCCTTATGTTATTTACAGTTACAAATAAAACTTACTTACAACATACAGATATTTTAAAATGTGTGCATTTTATGGCGAAAAATTAAAGGTTGTAATAAAATAAAAATACATAAAAATTGCTGATTTATGAAAACTCGTCAAATTTTTTCGATAAATATTATTTTTTTATAGGCTGAAAAATAATCTGCAAATGAAGCAAAATGCATGAAAAGTGTATTTCGCTGAAATAAAGTTGCAGTTTGCAAAGCAACTGTACACGTAGTAAACCAATAAGAGCTAAACGTACATAAAAACTAAGCATTTTCTTTTATATATTTTTAGATAATATTTGTAGAAGAAAATATATAAACAGAAGAATTTAGGCAATATCTCAGCCCGTCCTAAATATTTAGCAGTTTTATATATATGCAGTTACGAAAAACTATTGCTATAATTTAGTCATATCTGATACAATTGAAAGTAAATAAATATTGTAAAATATGACAAACCTTATTCGGAAAATAACTATTTACGTAGCATTAACTGATATCGTTTTTTAATTGTCTGAGGGAAGACATATATTTTTTATCCACTTTACAATTATTAGCTACTTTTTTTTCATTTTAAATTCTTCAAACTTAGGAATCCGTTTTTGTAAAATCTTTTATTTTATTTAAAATCTAAAGAACACTTTCAGCGGGAAAAAATGTCAAATTGTCTCCCTCCTTAGAAGTTGTCAGCCAAGAGATTTAGTTTTCTACTTTTCTCACAAAGGAGAATGCATGTGATTTCATCAATATCAATTCAAGACGAATTTTGAGAATACCCACTGGGAATAATAAAGAAAACTTACAATAAGTGTTAAAATTTTTCTTTCCTTTTATTTCATCTTATCTGACAGATTCATCACTCTTGTTTATTACTAAAACTTGTTTCATTTAGGGACTAAGAACTATATAAAACTCATAAGAAAGAAATAATCTAAAAGAAAGAAAACTATATAAAACTCAAGAGCGCATCAGCCTCCCCATAGAGGGCCAAGGTCTACTGTGCCAGTTTCAGTTTTTCTGACCTTGGGCTTCAGAAGCAGTTGGTCCGCTTGAGTGGAATCCGAACTCGGTGGATAACTGACTCGTCCTTGCCTGTCAACCTTGCCCGGTCTAATATATATATATATATATATATATATATATATATATATATATATATATATATATATATATATATATATATATATATATATATATATATATATATATATATATATATATATATATATATATATATATATATATATATATATATATATATATATATATATATATATATATATATATATATATATATATATATATATATATAATACTAGAATCAAATTTCTCATTTTCTTTATAACTTTTTTTAGTAATTTAAAACTCTAGGGTAATTCCATTACATTTTTACATACACAATTGTCTTATAACCGGGAAATGTATTAATTTTTAATGGATAAAATTGCGCCAGGTGTTAAATAAGTCTCTCAAGACAATCGGTTATCCTTCCGCTTTTCTCAGTGGTGTGGATGACTAGTCAAATTTTCATTTTAGTTAATTCACTAAGTTTGCCTGTTAACCAAGCTTATAGACAAAACGTAAATATTTTCCTCGTAGAGGCCGTTTCTTTGCTTTGAATGTATAGTGCGGCTTTCAGGAGAACTCCTCCAGTCACCCGTCTCGCGCCGTGGTGGGTACTATGGTTACGAGAAAGGATCACTTCAAATAGGGGTGTAGGGTGAATAGTTTTGTCTTAATCTTAGCGTAGGTCGTCGTGAGTAAACCAATTGACACCTTCTTTCCTCCATTTTACCCCCATTAGAAATGTGCTCTAGCTTGTCACCATGGCATCAGACAGTCGTAGACTTTAAGTCTCGAGGAGTTCTCCTCAAAGCCGCACTCTAAACAAAACCCAATTCTTAAACGTGAGAACAGGTTTATGCTTTCTCGTAAATATACAAAGTAAAGCTCCTTACGTAATAGAACCAGTTGAACCGCTTTCTTTGCTTCGGTGATCTTTCTTACTTATGAGGCGAACGTGAACATCAAACCGAAACAGTTAGGAGTAAAGTTTTGTCAAATATTTTAAAGTTAACATTACTGTTGCTTCTTAGCTTATAGCTCTACTCCAAAAACTTTAGCTTATTGGGTATTCTGTTTTACTTAATTATTTTTTATTCGTTATTCCAGGTTATCTGAATGATTAACGTTATCCTAAAAACCATAAGCGGACTACGTCGCTTAACGTATTAATATTCCTAAGGTTTTCTGAAACACTTGCTTTTTTTTTTAATTCACTTTTTTTTTATAATTATGCTTTTAAAACGTGCTACTGTGAAACTAAACTTAAAATTAACGGTAATTGAAATGAAAAAAAAAGAAAAACAATATTGAAATGTAAAGCTAAACCAAGCTAGAAATGATGCTAATTCATAGAAGAAAAACGTATTAAAGCGTTTATATTATTATTAACGTCAATGGTAATTAACTTGGTAATAGTTACTAATTAAAGTAAGAAATAAGCTTTGTTTTAAAAGCAAAATGGTACTAATTCGCTTAAAAGAGCGTAAAGTCGTTTCACTATTACTGACTCCATTGATCCTTAATTTTGGTTATAGGTACTGTTGGCATTATAGTTGGTAATTAGCGCAGTTTTAATTGGTACCAAATATACTCTTATATTGCTATAAATTATTTTTACAGGTACATTCGATACCAATTACAGCTAAACCAGTACTGCGCATTCTGTTAGATTTCTTACAGCCACTCGAAGATGTATGTACAGAAAAAAGTAACTTGATTATCGTAAATTTTAAATATCATGAATTGCATCTCACATCAGCATTATGTCAGATGATACAGAATACAGTTAATCTTTATTTTGATGGTATGATGTATGGACTACTAAATACGCGTTTTGTTAAATCTAATAAAGTAAAGCAACCAAGAAGGATGTCAAATAATAAACAAAAAATATTGGTATTATTTGCTTTATTATTTCTATCGGTTTTTGTATTACCGTTCTGTCCAAGATTTTATTGTGTTGCTCCATACTGATTTATTGTAGCTTATTTTTCACCCTGTACGAAGAAAAGGATATTTATTCAACTATAAGAAAAATGATTCATGTTTTTAGTCAGCTTTTATTTCTAAAAATTGACTTCCTAAAAGTTCTCAAAATTTTTTTAGGGGGACATTTGATAAACATAAATCTTATTCAATTGTCTTGTTTCAGATCGTGTAAATTAAATACATACTTAAAATCAATGTTTAAACTAAATTATTATTTCTGCATGTAACAATTGTTTTGCTGATTGAAAAGTATAGCCAACACTGAATAAGTTTCCAGTGACACTTAATATTGAAGAGAAAGAAAAATTAATTGATAGCCGATTGCAAATAATGTGCCCTTTGCATGTTAAACGAATGTGCATTTCTTTAACATTTTTCATTTCTAAAAAATAAGACTAAACAGTAGACGTTACAGTAATTACAACACATTTAAGAGATTGAACAGATTGCTGTAATGCAGAGGTTCTTAATTTTGTAAGGTTGTGGAACCCTATATGATTAAGCTTCTTCTGGCGGAACATCAAGCCTTAAGGAATAAATTTCATCAGCAATTTCGAATACATTAATTAATGAAAGACTATTAATTATTTTTAAAATATGTAATGATCTAAAATTTATTAAATATTTTGAAACTCTTTAGTGAATGAATGAAGAATAAAGTTTTTTCATCACATTCTTTTTATCAATATTAGTCTTAAAATTGATTTTATGTCAGACAGTTGAATTCACAGGTCTGAAGTGGTATCTAGTTGAGTTCTTAATTTGCATTTAATGCATGCATGAACTGAAAATAAGTAAAATAAAATATGGTTTATATTAAAAAATAAACAAAAAAAGAAGAAAACTAACTTTCTTCACTAGCTTTTCCTAACTCAACTTTCTTCACCAAAAATAACATAAATATTAAATAAATAATAGTTTGTTAATTGGATATAAATTTAATTTAAGATTTCGAAAATCATTACTGACTAATAAAAAGTTCCAATTTCTTGAAACACCAGTAAGAAATTCCTAACTCTCGGAACACCATTCGGGAAGCGAATTGACAAAACATAACGTAGATTGCAAAGGGTTGGCGAAAATTTCTATTGGCGTTAAAGGAGCGTTCTCGCAAATCGCCAAACAGCTGTGTGCTTATGTTTTTGTTTTGTTTTCGGTATCAAATAACATTCAACAAGTTAGATCAACACCTCCTAGAAAAGAGTAGGCCTCTGCACGGGTTACCATAAATATCCTTTAGTAGTCCAAACGTAATGACATATATCGTATTTTCAACCACTGCGCAGCTTAGTACCCCGAACGTAATGACATCTTTCTTATTTTTCATCAACTGCGCAGTTAACTTCGTCACATCGGACTACTAAATTGATCCGTGCTGAGGCCTTCATACTTCTAGGAGGTGCTGGTTAGATACGGGTGCGACATTTCAATTAAGCGGGTCTTCATTTGATTCTTCTGCATCAAATAAAATATATAGCTTTTTTTTGTTATAGCGCCGACATAATCGTTTGTATCTGTTGACTAAATTGTGTTTATTAGCGTTTTTTAAAAGGTCGTAATAGAACTAAGATAGAAAAATTACACATTATTACATATTCTATAGTTTCATAACTTTCATTAAATGTATTTCGAGTAGTGAAATTCTTTTCCTACTCATCCACTAATTAGAATTAATAATTTCACAATAACCTTTAATCCTTAATAATGAAATGATTATTATAATAAAGTTTGTTTACTTAAAAGATTGAAAAAATTTTTTTTTATTGTTTAGCGGAGACTTAGTTTCCAATTCTATATTCATTAATTAAACTTAATGGTTCTGCTCGATAACCATTTACAATTTTTTAAAAATTTTATTTAATTTTCTGTTATTATGAAATTCTTTAAATATTTTTCGACGTAGAGATTATTTAGCAATAATGCGAAAAGCTGAAATTTATAAATGTATAATATTTATAAATGTTTAAGAGAATTTTTAGCAGCTATTTTGTACTAATTATTTTAATTGAAATGTTCATTACACGCAGTTTTATAATAATAATCGTAAAATTGATTGAACAATTGAGTATTACATTTTAAAATGCAAGTATAATTTAATAATTATTTCATTTTATAACTGCGCAACGGTAGATAAGTAACTTCGTTATAAAGTTTTACATGATACGAGAATATTATACGATTGCTTTATAATGAAAGAAGAACAATTTAAGTTTTAAACTTTTCGTGGAAAAGAAAAAATTGAAAATTTCTCCTGTCATCGTTAGCGATTAGAGAGTCTTTTATCGTATAAATATTAAATCAGTATTGTTCCCTTTTAAATAGAAATGCATTTTGCTCCGAAAAAAAAAATTACTTGAATTTTGTCGATAGAAATTCCCTAATTATAGCAGCAAAAACTTTTAAATTTCTAATCAAACTTTCCTTCATTATAATTTTCTGTAAATAATTATTGTTAATAATATAAATGACTATTGAAAGGAATTAGTTGAGAATGTCCAATTTTAATGAATTAACAGTTCACGCAATCAGATTAATAATTTTTTTTCATAATTTACAAATGGAGAAAAAATCTTGACAGTTTAAAAGTGAAGAGAAAAATATAGTTGAGATTAAATTTATAAAGTAAGCACAACCCGAAGGAGATTGAAGTAATGGCATTAAAATCGAAATTTCAAAAGGAAAAAAAAATCACGTTTTAGTGTACAGTGAGCAGTAAACAAAAATCTAAAACTAACTTTTGCTCTAATGATCAGATGTTTACGTTCTAGGACTCAATCTTAATGGATCGAGAGGGTGAATTCAAATATGTTGCTTAATTATAGCAGACAATATATTTTAAGTTCGGGAATCAGACACTAAAACGAGCCTACTTTGATAAATTTTTTTCCTGCGTATTCGGATTTTTGATCCCCAGTATATAGGGGTTGCCGCAATCTGGAAATATTATCCCAATAGTTTGGTCAGGAAAGCAATGCAATGTTAGGACCCCTTAGTGTTAACTTTACTTTTTGCGCATTTCACCATATCTTGGGAACTTTCCTGTGAACTTTTAAGTGAATTGAAAATTTTTTGCACTCAATGTTTTAATGTTCATTTAATTTAGAATTTCCTTAATTCCCTACCACTATTGTAAGATATTTACTTTTCACCCAACTTGTAAAATTAAAAGTTTAGAATTCCTTACAAAATCACTCAGGCGAAGTGATTGCGTTTTATTTAAATCTTATTTAGAAGGTATTTCTCTAAAAGTATTTCATTTAAAGTTTTTATCCAATTTTTGTTTCTTATTTATCTATAGTAATTGAAGGTTAAGTTGATATATTTTAAGTTGAAATGAATGTCGCCCTGCTTTGCGTAGTTCAAAAATTATTTCAAAGGAAACATAACATATAACACTCAGGACTTTCAATTATAAATCAAACAATCACTACATTTATTTATTAAAAAACACTCTTATGAACTGATAATAAATTGATCTAAGTCCTAAATGTGAGTTCTATAATATATAATTTATTTAAACTCAGTATAAACATCTGACCTCTGTTGTCGCCAATGGCTCAATTTTAAAATATAGTTTTTCTTTTACAAATTTTCAGATATTTTCATATGAAGGATAGTATTAAGTTTGAGAATTAAAAATTTTTGTTTAAAAAAGTTGTTAAAAATTATAATTATTATTAATACTTGACAACAGGAAGTTTTTAATTAAAGGTTGAACATTTTTTTTAATTCTGTTATTTTTTTAATTATGTTTTTAATTACCTAATTCATATAACAGTATTTAGGAATCTATAAATTTATGCTACGTATGATCGTTGCAGAATAACTTGTACACAATATATGTAAATAAAATATATTTTTAAAATTGTGCATTTTCTATTAATTGCATTTATTATTCTTATACTGAAAGAGTATCAAGGTATCCATGACCTCCATAATAAATGAAGTATTTACGGACTTTTATGTATATTAAGGAATTGAATCAATTTTTCACGAAGTTTAAGATCTCATCCCATTGAAAAAAAGTTATTTGATAAATATTTTTTTTTAACAATAAATGCTTCTAGTAATAAAACAAACGCGATATAGGTCATTGAAGAAAAATCCCTTCATTTGTACATTTTTCCCTTCTTGTAATTATTTCACTTTTTTTTTTCACTGGCGAATTTCCGATTACCTTAAAATTTTAAAAATATCGATTTTTTGATTTTCAAGAAATTTTTACTTTAAAGCGTGATAACATTTTTGAATACTCCAAATTTTTTTTCTAATAAATAATATGTCTTTGTTAATTTCTAAAAAAAATTTTCATAAAAAAAGTTTACATTATTCTTTTATCAAGATTGATTTAACAGAGAAAATCACTAAATTAAAACAGGTTATGTTTTCTTACAATAAAAGTTAAATAGAATTAATTCTTCAAAGTAGCGTTCCAATAAAACATGCTATTAAATTGTTACGTTATTTTTTGTGATTGGTTCATTAATAAATTATTTTTATTTCTTCACAAACACAATTCTTGTAAAAAATAATAAAAAAATTAAATCTGTTATATCAAAAAACTAGATCGTTTTATAAAATACAAATTATTGCGCTTAATAAAATATAAATACAGTTTATTTGTAACGTGATCCTAAGAATAAAAAGGTTATTTTCCTTTTTAATTCTCTACTAAAATGAATTAATGAGTTAGTTTTATTCATCATGGCTAGTCGAGAAGGAGGGAAAAAATATCGAATTTCACTGTTTAGGTTAATGTAATTTCGTTCTCCCACCACATTTACGCGTAATCCACCGCCAATTTCACTTGCAATCGCCTAGTTTATAATCTACGGTATGTTTTGTCAATTCGCATTCGGGAACTACTGCTATAATGCCCTCATATAGTTGGGGAAAAAGAATTTTTGTTTAGACTAGTTTATCAATGAATGAAATACACATTCTGTTCGCTAAAATTCAAATAATGGAAGACAAAAATGTTTTGACGTGTTTTGTTTTGAATAGATGCATAATGGCTACAATTCATGAAATTTTAGCGTTCTTAAAATGATTTGCCAAGTACAAGTACATAAGGTAAGCAAGAGATAGTTTTATTTCAAAATTGGTGGTGATCATTATTTACTCGCATTAAGCTGTTGTTGGTTAATAAAGGTTTAAGTAATTTAGTTAGAAAAAGCAATCTATAAAAAAAAGAATAGTAAATGTCCGGTAAGTACGGTGTTTTTTTAATTTTAATGCACTGCAAGTTGTTAAAAAATATGACTTTACCAATTAGGTGTTTTGCTTTAATTTAAACACTGAGTTTAATTTAATGTTTACAGAACTTCTCTAGAACTATTTGTTGTTCACCGGGCACATCTAATGTTCTTAATATGAAATTTAAATTTTGCACAAACTTATGGAATTTTTTCTGATTTCTATAAAGTTATTGACTAAGTTTTATTGTATTTTTGAGGAATAACTAAAAAGATATTTGTCACTTTGACATTAACAACACTAACACTTACTAAAATAAATAGCTTTGACAAAGAGAAAATTTATCAAAGATTTTTTTTATACAAAACTCTTAGAATCATTAGAAAGTTTTCACGAGGTTAATACAATTTTACGACCCAACTTACAGGCAGTTTCTCCATTTGTTACTTTATGAAATAGATGCATTAATCGGTTTTGTGAAATGGTTTTCTTTTAAACAGTCGAAGCTCAGGTTTTCTAAAGTGAGCATTTAAAGAAATGTTGCCACACAAGCCATTTATTTTAAGAGTTACATTAAATTTAATGACACGTGAAATTGGAAGTATTTTTTTTACACTAACTGCATTTTCAATTGGCTTTTCACTTAATTTTTTCTAGAGAAATATTGCTGAAAAAAATCCATTTTAACGAGCATATGCTTTGAAAATAAAAAAAAAGTCTCAGTCAAATATTTAAGTTCTGATTTAACAGTTAGACAATATTTATTTGAAATGTTTTTCATTCTTTTATTTATTTGTTGTTAAGAAACCATCTGGTGGTTTTTTCAATAAATACATTCCTTTGTGTTTTTCACTCCCACCTAGGATTAGGACTCCCATTGAAGAATGTTTTGGAGAGAAATAAACGAACAAGCGAATTTTTAATAATTTTTTATTTCATTCGTGTCCGGTGTATTAAAAATAGTGTGAAAATAGTTGGTAGCATATATGACATTTAAAGATGTTTTTTTTTTTTTAAACTTGCAGAATTTTTATCACATTAGAATAGAATAATTTATTATCAGTAACGGTATTATGGTTAAAATGTTATTTTATGAAGGATTATATTTTGGTACAATTAAAGTTTCAAAACAAATCTTTAGTCCTTCAGTTTTAACTATAATATAAAAATTACAAACGCATGGTATTAATTCAAAATCTTTAAAGGTATCTGAAATACTCGAGCGAGACAATGATAGTGTCAGAGCAACGCACCTAAAATCATTATCAGACCAGTGATATATATATATATATATATATATATATATATATATATATATATATATATATATATATATATATATATATATATATATATATATATATATATATATATATATATATATATATATATATATATATATATATATATATATATATATGAAATAAGTTCATAAAACGGAAAGCTATTTTTAATAGTTTCTTAAAGGTTTATTGAAAAAAATTAAGAAAAGAGAATCTTATTCATAAAACACAATTCTCACACATTCCAATTAGCCTAAGAAAATACAGAAGGCTAGAATTGAGACTGAAAAATAGCAGGAAGGGTAAAAAGTACGGACAATTCTGTTTAAATTAGCCAGATGAATTGCAAAATACCGATAACATTTTGAAAAATATGTTTAAATAAACCCTATGACAATAACATTTGTTTTAAGAAAATATATATTTTTAAAGGATTTAAAGAAAACATTTAAACTTCATTTTCTTCGTTGTGAAAGTTCTACTTTTTCTGTCAAAAATGAAAAAAATTATAAAGAAATAATTAAATAAATAAATAAAAAATAGCAGAAACACCAATCTAAAAAAAAATGCAAAAGATGAAATAGAAAATAATTTATTAATTTCGATTAAAACACTACTCGATTAATTACTTCTTAAAAAATGAAATATGCGTATTATCAAAAATACTAAAACACAATCTACTCTCGTTAATGGCGTATCCTGAATTTCATATATTCTAGAGAAGAGAGAAATATTTCAAGAGATTCCTCTAACATGAAAGATTATTTTTCCCAGTGATTTCTTTTTCATCTTCCAAACATGCTTAAAAGCTGAGTAAATTGAGAAGAGTAATAAGTTAATTAAAAATATGCTAGTGCACTGAACTTTCTGATAAATTATGTTTTTCTTTTCTCTTTGTGATATATATATATATATATATATACTACAGAGAGATAGAGCAGAAATATTCTCGAGCAACACCCAATCATAATATAACTTAAAATTTTAAATAAAAGAAACTTTCTAAACTCTATATACACTACTTTATGTATGAACTCTTATGTACTGTGATCTTACACTACATTAAAAAAGAGATGTCTTTTCAACTATGTTGGCTTCAGATTTATTGCTGATTTTATTGTATTCAATTTTTATTAATTTTATTGATATCGCTAACACTAAATATTCAAATGAATTAACTTTGGTAAAAACTAATCAGTCTAATTTATCTCATCAGACTTTCTTGATTTATTTATTAAATTAAACTCTGCTAAAACTCAAACTGACGTTTTAATAAAAATTAAAAAAAGCTCATATTCAGTCAGGAAAATTAAATTTTTGGCATTCTAATGTGTCTCTTGGTATCTATAGAAACTTATTCTTATCTTTAATTTATCGCATTAAAATTTAATCTGAATAGTGAAGAGTTGATTGCGAATAAATGCAAATCCTTACGCAAATGTCTCACGAGTAATGTTATCCGAATTAGATTTATGGACAGATACTTGATTTCCAGTTTCCATTTTTTATTTTCAGTTTCTATTTATATTTCGAATCTTGCTGTTGACGATGGATCTAGCTCAATTATTTTCTGTTTGTTGGACTTCTGGTCAGGTATTTTGCTGTAAATTACATTTTCTTAAATTACGTTACAATTTCATTAAATATATAGTATATTCAGAGCTGTACGACTTCAAGTCAAGTAATTGTCTGATAACGCTGAAATGGCTTATCCTTAAAGGACATATCTAGTATGTTACCAAAATCAACAATGGTTTTCGTGATTGAGGAGTGGAAGGTGAGATGTGATTGTCGGAATGTGCTTCGATCCAACAGACACATAAAACTAACAGAAAGAGAACAACGAGTGCTGTCCAAAGAAATTCGGGAAATTCACACCAAACCGATGGGCAGCATACCCCAAAAGCTCCAACAAGCATTCGGCACGTTTGTTTTGATGCATACCATCCGCAAAAAAACATATTTGCTTGCTCTCCAAGGTTATGCTGCAGCCCATAAGCCTTTGATTACTAACTCTAACCGTACTACTCAGTATACGTGCTGTAAGGCACGTTAAAATTGTACCGTAGATAAGTAAAAACTGGATCCCTAGAATGATGAATCAATACTCAATCTATATGAATCAGCTGACAGTATCTGAGTTTGGCGCAAGCTTGGAGAACGCCTTTACCTGATTTGCCAGAATGCATTGTACATACAGTAAAGTTTGGTGAGTGTGGGGATGTATCTCGTAGTATGAACTGGGAACCGTAGTCCTAACTCGATTCTCCTATTCCACTATTCTAGACAACAATCTGCTTTCTACGCTGTTGCAATTTTACGGGTTGGATCATTGTTAATTCCAGGATGACAACGCTACTTGTCTTGTTGCAAGGTACACCATAGATTGGTTTGATGACAATGGCATGAACCACATGGACTGGCCTGCCCTGCCCATAAACCAGATCTGAACCCAATAGAAAACCTTGATGACTTTGATCGCTGAATTAAGGGGTGCAACAAATATCCGAAATCGGTGAAAAAGCTTCAATGTCTTATCGAAACTGAGTGGAAGAGAATTCCACTGTCCATTATCCAAATATTTGTGAAAAGGACGCCCCGGTGGATAATTATCTCATGTGGAGGCTCTACCAACTATTATTTGTACTACCAACTATGTAGAGGCTCCACTAACTTTTTTATCACAGATGTCCAATAACTTATTGGTAGATAGTGCATAAGAGGGAAAAAGTAGTATTTTATCAGAAAATTAATTAAATGTGACTTAACTCATTACATAACATGCAGCAAAAGGCTTTCTTATGTTGCATATGGACAAGAAGGATTTGATTTATCTTTGTTTAGAATAGCAGCAACATGTCGTTACAGGTAATAACAGTACATTTAGGTGAAATATATTTCAACTATCTAAAATTCTTTGAAATACATTTAAAATGGTAAAAGAGCTCAGCACCTCGAAAATTTTTCGCACGCCGCATAATTATTATTTTCTTTTATTCCGATTCTCATAGGCATGTAACATATAAATCACATATTTCTAAATTCAATATTTTTCAGATTTTTTTTAAAATTGGGTGTTCTCTTACCTGTTTAGTATAATGACTTCTTGCGGCAGTTTTTTTAAATGGATTTCTGCATTGTTTAAAAATCTAGATCTTTAGCGATCGAAATACAAATTTTAAACAGTGCATTTGAAATCACTTCTCGACGCTCCATCGCGAATTGCCGTTGTTTTTGTTTTGTTGATCGCTTTGTTTGCAGTTATTAATAAGGGATTTTCTGATGGTTTTCAAAATCTTGATGTTTCAATGTGACCTTCATATCACAAATTTCAAACTACGCATTTGAATAATTACTTTTTGACGTAGGTTTGGTGAAGGTTCAGCCACAAATCCACGCGTTTCTGTCTATTGATATTTCGGCAGTAATTACTACGGATTTTCATATACTTTTTAAAATCTTACGTAGAACAAATTTTAAATCACCGATCCGAATAATCATGTTTTGACGCTTTTGATTAGCGACTATTTTATCGTAAACACACTAGTTTTTGTCGATTGTATTGTTCCACCAATTTAACTAATTATTTCCGCATAGCATAGTATTTAAAAACTCGGTTTTTAATGCGATATTAATTTGTCCGATGCTTGTTTGAAATTAAAACCATCCATTTGATTTATCATATTTTTACGCACCCGATTTGCAACGAGTTAACCCTAAATCCGTGTAGTTTTCTAGATCTTAATTTTTTTATTAATTCGGTTTGGAGAATTCTAATTCACTCTTTTGATGTATTATTTTTCACACACTCGATTAGCAACGATTTAAACGGAATTTCGAATTGTACATTTGAAAAAGATATTTTACAATGCGCTCTAGTTGCGACGATTCCATTACAAATCCGAGAAAAAAAATTTTGAAACCCAGTGTGCGATTTTTCGGTGATAGTTATTCGTTTCAAGTGATCCACGAAGAAATATCTCCGTATATATGTAATAACAACAACGATAAAGATTTAATAGCAGCATAAATCAGAGAAAATTCACACAAAAATCGGAAGACGAGAAAAAATCACAAAAAGCGGAAATTAGCGGAAAAACATAATATTTTCTTCCATGATATTTACATGAAGCCACGCAACGTAAACTGACTAATATGTTGAGGTGGTGTGTAATCCTCTACCAGGATTGTAAGATTCAACCACTGCTTCAAACCTACAAGTGAGAATTCTAGAGCTACTATTCAAACAGCCCATATAGACTTAGTCCTGTTTAAGAGTTTGAATAAGGCCGGGATAGCTTAGTTGGAAGGATGTTTGGCCTATGTGCAAGAGGTCATGATTTCGAACCCTGGCGGCCGAAGACTCTCTGTGTTGTAAATGATGACTGGTGTTCTTTAAATTTGTCGGGTTACAAAGTCCTCCAAGTGCCTTTGACGTGTGTGACTGAAGTCGTATTCTTGTTCATAGATAGCGCCATTAAAAAAAATTTAAAAAAAAGCGCAACATTTGCCCTAAATTCACTTGGTTTCACTAAGCAGGATTGCTGGTATTTGCCAAGTAGCATTAGAAACAACAACAGAATTTGAATAAACACTTACCTGGAACAAATATGTGAGGGATTAACGTTTTTTTTTTTTTGAAAAAATTTGTCTACTATATTAAATCAAAATACCTTTATACAAGGTAAGTGATTGCTGTTAGATTAAGAAATAATGCGATATACGTTTTTTTCACTAATAATGTGATTTCCAAATAGTTTTATTTAAAACCTAAATTGCTAGAAAACAATTTTCTGAATCGATTGATTTTTATATGCTAGGCTTTTCATGATTAATATTTAACAATTAGACAATATCGTGATTAATATTTAACAATTAGATAAAACAATTTTCGGAATCGATTGATTTATACATGCAAGGCTTCTTGTGATTAATATCTATACGTTAAAATCACAATAGACCAAAATAATTTGAATTGAAATATTGAAATTTTTTTAAAATTTTATTTTTATTTCAATTTCAATTTAAACTACATTTTAAACTAATAATTAAAATTTAAAGTAAATTTTATAGTTTTCAAAGCACAATTTAACAGTTTCAGTCATTATTTCAAGAATTTTCCATTTTTGTCGGAAACAGTCGATTCCATGACGTTTTGGAGCCCAAAGACGTTTCACTAAAAACTTCTCAATCAATCATTATTATCTTAATAGAATGGTTAAGCTTAACAATTTAGCTGCACCGAAACTTTTGTGGAATTCCAATTATTACTAATGGATCTTTTCAAAAGAAACGTCAACCTTTTTACGACGCTTATAAATGATCTTTCAGAAAGCTTTCCGATTTTCCGTATTGAAAAGTGGTATTAGATTTGAAAACTGTTTCTTTAAATCCTCTCTTTGCTTTTGACGTATGTTTGAATATTTTCACTGAGGATTACGTTAATTATAGATTTCTTCACTGCTTTAAATCATTTCTATTGAAATGCCTATGTAATAAGGTTTGGAGAGTTTTATTTTATTCGAAAATTTTATTATTAATTGATTTTAACGTAATTTTCCCGAGAATTATTTACTCGTTATGCTGAATACCAATTAAAAGAATCATTAAGTTATAAAGTTTGGCGATAATTAAATTATAAATTTATGAAAAACATTATCATTGAGTCGTGCTTTTTAATTTTTGAAAAAAGGGCAGATTTCAAAAAGCATGAATTGTTAAGAGTTTTATTTTCTTATGTGGTTAATTGGACGCTATCAATACTCTGTACAAATTTTAACTTGTACTTAATTTGTACTTAATACAAATTTTAACATTGATGAAGCTAGAACCAAGGTAAGTTGCACAGTATGGCAATTTGATAATTTGAGGAATTGGGATTATATACTAGTTTGTTCAATGAAACTTTTATGGAATTCCAATTACTACTAATGAATCTTTTCAAAAGGAACTTCAACCTTTTTACAAAGCTGATAAATGATTTTCGAGAAAGCTGTCCGATTTTCTATATTCAAAAGTGGTATTAAATTAGAAAACTTTACTTTCTTTAAATACCGCGTTTCTCTTTGTTCTTGACGTATGTTTGAATATTTTATTTAATGGTAACGTTAATTATCGATTTCTTTACAGCTTTGAATAATTTTTTATTGAAATGCCTATTTTATAAGGCAAATGGTTTAGACAGTTTTTTTTGTATGAAAATTTACTGTTAGTTGATGCCAACAGAATTTTCTCTGAACATTTTTGCTCTTTATTTTGGATACCAATTAAAAGAAGCATTCAGTAATAAAGTCTTCGCGCTCTTTAAAAGTTTCTGGCTGAGAATAATTAAAAATTGAAAAGATTTAATGATAAGTTATTTTACTTTTGAAATCAATTATTAGATTTTCTTCTGAATTAATTGTTTTCAAAGAACAATTTAACTGTTTCTGTGATTATTTCAAGAATGTTTCATTTTTCTTAAAAACAATCGATTCCATGATGCTTTTGACCCAAAAAACTTCTCTAAAAACTTCTCAATCATCATTGTCTTACTAGCAGGACTCGAAAAACCGCCCGTCCTCGGAGATCAAAAATTCCCCGCGGACAACGAATTTCTCGAATGCCACGTCCGCGCGGATTGCCATTTTCCCGCTAATGTTCGTGATACATTTTCAATTTTTGTTATCTTACAAGAGTCGATTGAAGAAGTAAATAAAGAAAATTTTTCTCAAGAATGAGGGTCATTAAAATTTAAGATACATAACATCGTTAAACACCCGAAAACAAGATATTTATAAAGACCTAATGCAGCAAAATGACCCACAATACAGCAACATACTGCGCATGGTGGAATTGATGCTTTCTCTGTCTTGGAGTACTGCAGCGGTTGAAAGGGGCTTTTCAGCAATGAACTTATAAAAAAACACATTACGTACTGGTCTTAACAAGAAGAGTTAAACGCAATTATGAACATCTACCTAAATGGAAAACCCTTTTCAGATTTCTGTGCAGA
Source organism: Parasteatoda tepidariorum (assembly GCF_982258835.1). Taxonomy (NCBI): domain Eukaryota; kingdom Metazoa; phylum Arthropoda; class Arachnida; order Araneae; family Theridiidae; genus Parasteatoda; species Parasteatoda tepidariorum. The sequence continues at coordinate 61,242,657 of NC_141761.1, forward strand.
AACCTCTGTAAATCATTGACTTGATTGTGGAACTGGCAAACGTCATATTTGATTCATTTAAAAAACGCTGTACCCTCGAATAAATTGACATTCCAGATAACTTGACCTTTGTCATTTAAATTATTTCATAAAAGAAATACAAGGTTACTATTAGTAACCTAGTATTTCTTTTATTACTGTATAATGTAATCCTAGTAACTACTAATTCATTGTGCAATTTATATAAATGTTTGTAATAAATAAGAGAAAATTCTATTTTTATTTATTTAGAAGCTACGGGTTAGTTTCAAAGGAGGACGGGTGAAATTTCGAAGTTTTTTCGAGCCCTGCTTACTAGCATTATAGTTATCTTACTTACAACTTAAAAATGTAATTACACCTAAACTAAACAGAAAATTGTGCTGTTTTTTTTCTTTTTTTATTTATTTTTGGAATAAGAAAAGTATTATACATTGATTAGCACCAAAAGCGCTGTTGGAGTCATTTCCATCGTTTTTTCGTTATTTCTTATGTTATTTTTAAGGACATGCATGAGCTTCCGAGCTCATTTTTTATTACTTTTTTAAAATCGTTTCTAAGTATACAATATCGAAATTCCATTCCTTTCTGCTAATTAATGAAATAAATAATTATGGAGAAACCTAAGACACCTAATAAGGGTCATTCTCACCTTCGTAGGAGAAACTTTCATTTTTTATGTCTTATTATGTCAGTTGTTTTATGTCTGTTTTATATTTTGCAGAACTTCTAACATTATGAAGACGAATTGTTAAGATATAAATTGGGGTCCACCATGTTAAAAAAATATCACGCGCAGCAGTTTTCTTTAAATTATATGGTATCTTAGATTAGATTACCGAAGTAGTTCGGTTGAGTTGCTATTTCGTTATTGCGTCTGAAAGAAACCATTTAGAGCACATCAAAAAATAAAAACGAACCACTCTGAATTACTTGTGATCTAATGATCGGATCTTCATGCCTTATGACTGTTAATGATTTGGTAACCTCTAATATGTTAATTAATTAGTGAAGACGATACTTTTAGTTATGAAATCCGGCGCCGAAACGTACCCTAGCAGCGAAATAACTTGGGAACTCATTGCGCCAATATTCATTAATCTTGGCCCAACAAGGTTTTAAAGGGCCAATATTGAACCGATATAGAAATGTTCAATTCACCCGATATTTTATAGCCACTATTCAGCGGATGTTTTCCCTATTTACCCAATATCGGCCCTATACGGATTTGTTAAGTTTACGACCCTATATTTTAAAACCATTATTCAGTCCAAATTGGTTCGAGATAGAAGTTTCAGACTCAACCGATGTTTTACTGCCGTTATTCAACCAACATAAGCCCAACATAAAATTGGCCGATTGTCCCGATATTTTGTAGACTTTACTCAACCAATATAGACCATAGATAAAATTGTACGATTCGACCCATATTTTAAAACCGTTACATAGTCAATGTGGTCCCTATATAGAATTGTCCAATTGTCCGATATTTTATTGCCCATATTCCGCCAACATCGGCCCTATGTAGATTTGTTAAATTCCCCAGATATTTTATAGCCGTTATTCAGTCTACGCCGGTTCGATATAGAAGTGACCGACTCCACCGAAGTTTTATAGCCGTTATTTAGCCAATATAAACCCTATTTAAAATTTTCTGATTGACCCGATATTTTATAGCCGTGACTCAACCAATATAGGTCATTTATAGAATTGTAAGATTCACCCATCCGATGTTTTAAGACGTTATTCATCCAATGTAGTCCCTGTTTAAAATTGGCCGATTAACCCGATATTTTATAGCCGCTAAAAAAATCTAAATGGTTGAAAAATAAACGCTTTTCTGTAAAATCATACTTACAAGGGAAACTAGGGAAGTGTGACTCGCCAATTTTGAAATAAACTAGTGGGATGTATGCCTTATGAGGAATAATTTTAGGGGGCAACATTCGTTTCGGCCCATAGAAGGTCCTGTGAGAAATAAAAAATAATTCAATATATAGAAAAATCGGTATTTTATTACTTCAATGCAGAATATTAGTAATTGTAATTGTCTCATAATGCAATTAATTTGTAATTAATAGGATAATTAATTAATTTGTAATTAATAAATTAATCAGAAAGTTAATTAATTACTAATTAATTGTTAATTAATTAATTGACTTACAATTACATACTCCAATTAATTTGGAAAGTGTTTTGAAAAAATTTTTTTGAAAATTAGATGTCAATTTTTTTTTTAAATTAACCTAACAGGTTTTTCTGAAAAACTACAGATATATAAAATTTTCGTAATCAATTTTGACAATAAATATGCATTATATAGTACGTGAAAGTACCACAAAATTAATTGGAGTATGAGACAATTACAATAACTAATAGTCTGCATTGAAGTAATAAAATACCGATTTTTCTATATATTGAATTATTTTTTTATCTCTCACAGGACCTTCTATGGGCCGAAACAAATGTTGCCCCCTAAAATTATTCCTCACAAGCCATACACCCCACTAGTTTATTTCAAAATTGGCGAGTCACACTTCCCTAGTTTCCCTTGTTAGTTGATTTCAAATCTCATGGGCGTATAGCCATCAATATAGCTCTAGTGCTACTTTTACAATAAAATGAAAACAGGCTGTCCAATTAATTTACTTTGAAAACCACGAGCTGCATAGCTCTTGGCAACTCTACTTTCTACTATCAGAACTTGTCATTTTGACCAAGGTAAATGTTTTATTTTAACAGTTGATCCAATTGTGGGCTTACGACAACCAATGTTCAACTCCGTAGACTTGTAATTTTGAACCTAATCCAGAAGACAAGGGAATTTCTGGATCAAGTATTGGCAGAAATTTGCATTCGTGGAGGACTTTTTGATAGAACTGACCCTCAATGCAGCTTTATCATTCTAATTTTTAACACTTGCAACATCAAATATAAATTTTGACAAGAAGCTTGCCGTTTTGACCAAAATGAAAATCAGATCTAGTGATGCCGTAGAGAGAGTGCTTAATCATATTGCGCATGATATCGTCTAAGCCCACTCTAAAATGCAGCCGATAGCTCAAATGCAGCTTTAGTAATCTATTGTTAAACATTCTGCACTATCAGAAATAAGAATACATTTTTAAGGCCCCTTACATCGCTTAGTTTTCTTTGCCAAATCACACGGTATTACCTCCAAAAGCCGTATAATGGGTAAAAGCAATTTTGCCTTCTTAAAATATGTGTGTTTAATTGTTCTATTAATTAATTAATTTTCAAGATATTTGGATCAGCTGACAGTTTCAAGACGCAGTGGTTTTCTTAATTCATAATAAGTAATCCGAAACAAAAATTTTCTTTCAATCCACTGTTTTTCAATTTCACTTTTATCAAAATTTTACATTAACTATCAGAAGTTTAATAGAAAAATAAAGAAAAAATATTTTTTTTTTCAAAATGTGAATGTTTATATTGTACTTACACTATTGTGAGTGAATTAAACAGAAATGTCTTATGAGCAAAAAAGAAAAATCTGTTATAGGTAGATTTGTTTGTATTATAAATCACTTATTAAGGAACTAGATCTAGAAATGGGTATAAATATTTCAAATCTTTCCAGGATCAATAGATGTAATTACAAAACTAGTCCTTAATTACAAGTCTATAATCTAATATATATAATTCTTTTACGTGGCTCCCGAATTTTGGCTGTATTTCTTTTCTGCCGGTGGCAGCGTTTGCTTTGTTTTGTTTATGTTACTATTTCTCTTACACGGCGACAAAAAAAAGCCTCATTACAACTCCCCGAATGGCAACGCTGGAAAATCGACCAATGATTACCGCTAAAAATGTCACATGCCAAATCTAGCTGTGGTGGCTAAACATATAGCTCTTTTAAAAACGGAAACTGAAATAACCAGAGAGCATCAGCTGCGGCAATCTCATACCATTAAGCTAGGCAGAAGTGAGTAGTCTTTGTCGATAGATCTCTATTTTAGTATTTTGTCGAAAGCGCTTTATTTTCACGAATTTATATATTACAAATTTATTTGACGATTTTTGATTTATATCACGAATTATACTATAGCACATTTCTAATAGGTTTAACGAATTACAAGTCATTTATTTGAATTCAAATTTATTTTAATGACTTAGTATTTACAAAAAAGATGCAATTTTTTTTTTAAAAAAAAGTTGTTATATGGATTTGAATGATTGTTTTGAATTCTTAGAATTTTGTGCATTTGCAGTGTACCTAAGTTAGTAGCGAGCGAAGCGAGCTTGGTCTGCGAACCAAACCATATAAGATTGCGTAGCAATTTTCGGGGGTTGGTGAGCGTTAGCGAGCAGAGGGCGCAGCCCACTAGTGTTCTTATATATTTTTAGACAATGGTCTTAGAATGGCATTCGATATCGGATCGAGATTGAGAAGTATAAGTTTTGTAATAATAGGTCCTAGAATGACTTTATATTCCGGCCAAATATTTATTTTTATGTAGGACCTTTATGGGTTTACAATATAGCACCACTATTGGGGTGTCTAAATTTTTATATTGGTTCTCGAATAATTTTGAACATAGGACTAATATTAATTTCTATATAGGTCCCTTGTAGGCTTACGATATAGTGCTTGTAGCATAACTACCACTGCAACTTTTAAATTCCAGTTCCCTAGTATATAAGATATGTTAATGATTCTATCTTGAGTTTCCTCATAACAAATGAGGGTTGACATAGTTTACAACCCAAAGAGGCCGTGCGTCGACAGGTTTGTTTCAACAAAAACTCTACATAGTAGGTGACTTTCGTACATGTTCTGAATACGTGTATCTCGACCAAAATGACCATTACACGATAGGAACACGCATACTTTGATGGATGGAACACTGTGAACAGTTGACTTGCAATTTGTGACTACGACATTGATCTCTTCGTGCTGTTGCTACTCAGTCTGGATCAGACACAATAGGGTCCTTAATCCCAGCGCCACATGGAAGGTGTTATGAACACGCGTACCTCAAACAATAATTAACGAGTCAATATTGGGGCATCTATATTTTCTAATATTGGTCCTTGAATGGCTTTCAATAATGGACCAATATTATTTTCTATGTAGGACCCTGATAGACTTATAATGTTGGGTAAACATTGGGATGTCCAGATTTTTCAATATTAGTCCTAAAATGACTTTCAATAATGGACCAATATCATTTTCTATGCAGGTTGTTTATAGACTTATAATGTTGGGTAAGCATTAGGATGTCTAGATTTTTCAATATTGGTCCCATATAGAAATGAATCATGTTCCAATATTGAAAGCCATTCTAAGACCAATATTGAAAAATCTAAACTTCCCAATATAGGTCCCTCGTTGCATGTTCTTATAGGACCCTTATTAGCCAATTTTGAGCCCGACTGGGGCCAATGTAAAATTGCTGATAGGGTTCTTTCGCTGAATAAACAAAACTTTTTTAAACTTGTTCAGATTTCTGACCCCCCAAAATATAAGGGTAACCTCAAACTGAAAAATGTGGTTTTCATAGTTCGGTTGGGAGAGTGGTCCAAAGCTTGAACCACTTGTCCGACCCGGCTTAATTTTAATTTTACTTTTTGAGCGTTTCGTTATAACTAGAGAGCTTTCTTAGAGAATTCAAAATGTTTGCACACAATTATAAAATTCTTTTATCCGAAGATAATTTCATGAAAAAATATATTTCAGTAAATATTTATTATTTTATTTAATAATAGCCGAAAATTTTTTAAATTGTATGGTGTACAATTTTTAACATCATTTTAAAGTTCTTAATTTTGCATAGCAAATGCAACATTTGAACAAAATCGGTTGAATAGTTACTGAGAAATCAAATTTTAAAAAAAGGCGTATACTTAAAATTCAATTTCTCAGAAACTATTCAACCTCAAATTTTACATTTTGCCGTGTAAAATTATATACTTAGAAATGGGGGCAAATATTGTATACCTTACAATTCAAAAACTTTTCGAGAATTGTCCAATAACTAAAATTTATTTTTGTATGAAATTTTCTTTAGATAAAAGAATTTTACAATTGTGTGAAAAAATTTCATTTCGTTTAAAATGTTCTAGAGATATGGCAAAAGGTGCAGAAAGTAAAACTTGCATTAAGGGTCCAGACTTTGGATGGTTCTCTTGAAGGTATGTTTATCCAGAGAAAGTATTTTTTTTTGTGTCTGACTTCGTAACTTAATATATATAAACTGCTGTTTGTAGAAAATGCAACACCATGAAAGAATCATCAGAATCAAATGAAATTTAATGCAGAAACGACTTGTACTGATACAAATAAATGATGAAATTTTCAAAACAAAAGAAACAAATTAAGCGTCCGAAATCAGTATTTGGTGCAGCCACCACGCGCTGCAATAAGTGCTGCTATACGACGTGGCATGGAGTCAAACAGATGTTGAATATCTGCTTGAGGAAGAGAATTCCATATCGCTTGTATGCGCAACCAAAGTTCGTCTTTGGAAACTGCAGGACGCGGATCACGAGTGAGACGCCGACCAACCATATCCCACACGTGCTCAATAGGCGACATATCCGGCGAATAAGCAGGCCAAGGAAGAAGTTGCATGCGTTGTGCTGAACAGAAGTCTCTAACAGTCCGCGCAACATGTGGGCGTGCATTATCCTGCTGAAAGATAGCTCCAGGGATGCCTTGAAGGAAAGGAACGACTTCGGGCTGTAGCACTTCACGGACGTATCTGTTGCTATTGAGATTACCCTCAATTCGTATCAAATTGGATCGTCCATGATACGAAATCGCACCCCAGACCATAACTCCGGGTGTTCGACCACTATGTCGTTCAATAATACACTCAGGAAGGCAGCGTTGACCGGCATAACGTCTAACACGAACACGGCCATCATGGGTCCACAAATTGAAGCGTGATTCATCTGAAAAGACAACTTGGTGCCAATCAGCTCGCCAGTCTCTGTGCTCAAGAGCCCACTGCCGACGCAGCCGTCGATGATCCGCCGTGAGGGGAATCCTGTATAATGGCACCCTTGCACGCAATCCACGGCGCAGCAGACGACGACGAATTGACGAAGCCGACAATTGTACACCTGTAGCAGTAGACCAATGTGCTGCCAGCTGCCTGGAGGAAGCTGTGCGATCATTCACCGCCATGCGGAGCAGGTGTCGATCATCGCGCTCTGACGTCACCTTCTGTCGTCCAGTGCCTGTTTTTCGAGTTGTTCGGTGCTCGTCGGTCCACTGCTTCCAAACTCGCATCACTGTGGAACTGTTCCGCTGCATACGAGCTGCTATTGCGCGATAGGAAAATCCTCCTTCTCGAAGGCCGATTATCCTCCCTCGTTCAAACTCCGTAAGTTGCTTGAATTTCTTATTCTTCCGTCGTGGAGGCATACTCAGGTCTCACTAAACGTTTGCCACTAACAAATAATCATAGACTATTTTCAACGTCCCGCTACAGCTCTTTATTTATACGCTTTCAGCATCAATTCAGAGGGCGCTGCGCGCGCCACGCACACGCGATGGCTCTGAAACTTTATTAATTTGCATAATATCCTATAATTGACATTTGCTGCGAATTTCATTTGATTCGGATGATTCCTTCATGGTGTTGCATTTTCTACAAACAGCAGTTTATATATATATATATATATATATATATATATATATATATATATATATATATATATATATATATATATATATATATATATATATATATTTACTTCCAATGCGACATAGATGTTCTTTTCAAGCAATCGTCACCAGTTATGAGACAAAACATGGCAACAGATTTCATCTTAGGCTACTGGGGGACATTGAGAATCTGTTTAAGCCATGATTTATTGGAATTACGATTTTTTAGTTCCTCGTGAAACGAGTCCCTGAAGATGTTCTTTATGAGACTTTTGATATTATAGAAAGGGAGTCTGGAATTATATTTCTACTTAAGATATCATCTGCTCTAAATAATTAGAATATTTGAGGTAAATCTCTCGAAACATTAAGAAGGAGTCCTAGATCGTGAAAATCTGATCATTAGATCTTAAGTTATTCATTGTGGTCCACTTTTTGAGCACTGTACATGCTGAATATGATCTGTACATGCTGATTATAGTTTTATATTCCTTGACAAGAAAATATTTTTGTGGAAAAATTACTGTCATGCATTGAAAATGATAGTTTAAATTGAAAAGTTGAAAAGATTTAAGTTGAAAAACGAGCAAATCAACTACTACCTAAGAAAAGGAAAGTACTCTAACAATGCAACAACTCTAAGCGTGGTGGCATTATATCTTTTGCCTCAGTAAAGCATGCAGATAAATTTTTTTCGTAAAAAGAATCTACATTACCGGGATACTACGTCTGTACAAAAGAAAGTTTTCTCCTAATTTCAATGTCACTTCTTTGCCATGACATTCACCTTTTAGTCTGCAAAATAAGAAATATATACTTACTAAACAGAAGCAGAAGAGAAAAAATACCATAATTCTGTATAGTATACAGGTGAATGTGTTTGCAGAAGATAGCACAAAATAGAAGTCAAGAACTGTTACTTAGTACAATAGCACGAAATGTGAAGTTGACTTAGCAGACTAGATGTTAAAGAATTATTCGACAGCAGCAGGTGTTTTGCATTTTCACAACGTTTGATATATATATATGTCCTCAATGCCTGAATTGTTTTCAATGAATCCATTGCCACTTCTATTAATTGCGGATTCATTCTTGTGATTTTTAAGGATTATGGTGTTATGGTTTTGGATAATGGTTTTATGGATCATGTTTTTTTTTTTTGCAGGAAGATTTTTGCCTTGTGTTTGTGAAGATTATGGATGTTTGTTAACTGCAAATTACTACTTTGCGCAGCAGATTGCCCTTAATTTACAAAATTCAGTCTCTAAATTATAAAAAACATGCCTTTTAACATCGCAAGGCACAGAATAAAACGAATGCTAGCTAAGAGAAATGATATCAAACAATTTTTTTGATGTTTTATTGTCACTTTCATTTTATGCCGCTATATTGTATACGCCTACCAACTAATGATAGAACTGAATTTTTCAAACATATTGTGTGCTAATGTGCATTATTTAATTCATATCATTTTCTTATTTTCATATTACGTATGCTCTTATGAAAGAATAATCTGTAATACAATATTACATTATATTGTAATATTGTCATTAAATTAAAAAAAAAAAACGAATTTTTTTAAAAAATCTTTTAAATACAGTAATATTTATTTAAGAGCAGTGATTCAGGGATTTTAAGGTAATTATTACCGTAAAAATTATGGTATATCAGATTTTATTGTTTCGTATCATGTTCCGGTAAAAAGTACCGAACCTTTTTGATATCAATGGGTGTTTAATTTAAAACAATTTCACTGATAGAAAATTGCTATCAAAGGTGTCGCATAGAAAGAAATTGACAATTCGCTAAATTTAAACACTTTTAATTAAGTTCTCAAACGCATCTTAAATTATTACACTTGTAAAGTGTTGGCATGTGTAGCTGCAAAGTCACCTAATATTTAATTTCCTTATTGTTTCCAGCTTTCAAATAAATAAAATAATAAAAAATGACAAATATTTTCCCACTGAGAGCATTTCTCTTATTTTCGTTTATTTAAAGGCCATAAAAATTTTATATATTTTTTTTCAATTTTATATTTATTTACTACAAGCAATATTAAAGTGCGATGTACATTTTACTTTATTGATACATAGATAAAATGTAGGGATCATATATTTGCTTTATATTTGACGGAGTTCTCTTCTTATGTGAAAACTGAAATACGCAAAAACATATTTAAACATTTAAATTGAAAACAGATCAAGTTTAATACCTCACTTCTAGGTAATTCTGATGCATATTTCGTGACTTATTTTTAAAATCTACCATACGAATCATCAAGAAATAAAAAAGCAATGACTTAGAAGCCTAGACAACCTAGACAATGACCTAGACAAGGTATTCATTTCATCACGTTTTTTTACAAATTTTTTATAAATAATAATCTGAATTTTCATTCATTAAAGAAATTTAAATGTGTTTAAACTATTTAAACACATTTACTTTTTAATGAATTTTCACTTTTTTTAGTCTGCATTCATACATATTTCTTAAATGCATTTACATTTCTTACATTTCTTAAATGCATAAATTTAAGTTTTCTTAATGAATTTTCACTTTCTTGAATTTATATTCATGCATATCTTTTAAATTCATTCATTTACTTTTCTTAAAAACGTGCTCCAACGATGTCACTTTATTGACATCGTTAGTTCAAACGATTTTCAACTCCCTTAAACTTTTTCTGACAAATATTAGTTTTAACTAATTTTAAAAAAATCGAAAACTCCTTAACATATGTTTTGTATAACTTTGTTTTTTTTTCTTTGTACGTTTTTTAAAATACCCATAATATTTTTAGTCAAGGTTCCAGTGCAACTTGAAACATACAAGCATTTAAACTTTTTTTACACTATTTTATATAATATTTAAATATTTTTAAACTAGGGTCTTTTAAACTGGTCAACACTCATGGTCTTTTATATTCACTCTTACCTCATGGAATTAAATAACTTCTAAAAATTCGTCTATAATTAAAACGATTTTAGATATATGCTCCCTTATGAAAACATATAAAGGGTGATAATAAATATAAAACATGAAATGTGAAATAAAGTTATTTGAACAGCAAATGGATCGTTATTCTAAAGGTTATACACTCGCGAGTGAGCATCACGTTTCAAGAAAACCCAACTATATAAAAATGTAATTAGATAGTCTTAAAATTTTCTTTTGCGACAACTTCATTCCCCATACGCCAGAATACACTATATCCTGAGCGATATTTGCTGACATGGCAATCAAATTTATATCGGCATCTACTATCATAGCGTCTCTGTTTCTTGCTGGATTTATTAACAGTCAAGGCAGTTTGTTTGAATCTTTCATTGAAGACGTTCAGAATAAATTGCCCACAGGTGAATTCTTAAAACTTTTTAAACTGAAACACGATGACGTAGATCAAGTAGTTCAAGCCTTAAACAAGGCTGGAAGCACATTTGCTGCCACTCTTGAAACTTCTGTGCCGGAAGACATTGTCGAAGAATTTGCGAACAGAGCTGAAAAAATAGGTAATTTAACACCGGAGCAGTTTTTCCGGATCTACGTAGGAGCTTTGGATGGCACTATGGGTGATCAGGGGGTTCTCTATTCTGGAAATAAAGATGAAGTTGTCGATTCATATGTTGATGAACTAAAGAATGCTGCCGATTCACTTGACGGTGATAACATTCTTGACACTCTACCGGCTGTTTCAAAAGCAAATGCGAATATTCTGAAGTCTAAGGGTTTGTCTGGCTTGCAACTGATTCTTATAAACTATTCAAACAACTTGCTTGATGCAATTGACAAGATTGAAAATTAATCACGAACCTGGAAGTTGTTCTTTATGTGACAAAGAAACTGATGACTTAGGAAAATGTACTAGAAAAATGAAAAAAAAACTGTTGTATCGCGACATTTGTGACCAATTAGAATAATGATTTAATATGAGAATTTACATGTATATTCTTTTGAAATTGGTGCGTGCAAATTTTGTTAACAACTTGCAAAAAAAAACTAAAAGCTATGAAATTAAACACTTATAGCTAACCAGTAAAATTATAAATTTGTGATCATTATTCGAATAAAAAAACACAAGAGTATCCAGATAGGGACTGTGCAAGTCTTATCCAAGCATTTTTCATATTCTTATTATTGTATTATTTATCATATGAAGTGTAACAATATGGTTGTGTGTCTTTAAATATGGATCTTTTCAGTATAACGAGGTACAATTTGTAGAATTGAGAAGAAAACGAAATCAGTCAACAAAAAAGGTATAGCAAAAAATTTTACTTCAATTTAGTTAAAATCATTCACATATTTTCCTTATATTCCATATTAATTTAATTAATATCCACATTAATTTTCACACTCATTCTAAGCATTAAATGCTGGTCTAAATCTAGCCTCAACTTTCTAAAGTAAATACCGATAAAAAATATGTTTCAGTAAGCAGTGTTACAAGTCCTTCTAGTCTACGCTTGAAAAAAGTAAGTTTTTAAATGTAGTTTATTAGAACAATCCTGAAAATTTTCTAGAAGAAAATAATTTATTTTACCCTAAAATAGAATGTAATTAAATTAACATTATAAATTATCCAGTTATTTCTTATTGCTTGATTTAATTCAATGTAAATTCATTGTCGACATTTTTTATAGTCTTCATATTAGTAATTATTGAAATCTAATTTTGTCATAAATTCTATAATATTAATTATGAAAAGCATTCTTAGAAATTCTTTAATATTTATAATGTAAAGCATTAGAATCAACATCCTATACGCATATTTTATACCTATTCAAAAAACTTCTAGAATTCAAATGTTGCTAAATTCCTATCATTAAAATCATTTTGATCTTTTCTTTTTCGTACAAAGAAAAAACTATTCATTACTCAATTATTATCACTATTTTAAAGTACAATGTTATTGTACACTCTAAATATCATTCTAAGGTGCAACCATATTTTAAAAATTAAATTTTAGAAATGAGTACAAACTGCACAAGAAGTCGAGAGCATATAATAATTGATACATATATATCTGTGCTAATAGGGAAATTATATTCATTTATCTGTAGCTACATCTAGAAATCTAGAATTATGCATTTATATAAAATATCTTTATATATTCTTTTTTATCCTTTTAAAAGTTTAAATAAGAATCCTAGTAGATAGTTATTGTAGATTATTTAATTATTTCTATATATTTGAAAATATTCTTAAAACAGTTTACGGTGTTAAATTTAGGGCTATATATATATATATATATATATATATATATATATATATATATATATATATATTATTGTTATTATTACTATTATAATTCGCTTTTTGAATAAGTAAAAATGGCTTATCGATGAATAATAAACATTCAATATTCGAAATGAAGGCAATTATTTAAATCAAATATTATTTTTTTAAGCTAAATGTAAGCATTTGAATTTCTAATAACTAAACATTTTTAGACAAAAGAAAACACAACGGGAATTCACAATAAGAAAAGACAAAGCGGAAAAGAATAATAGTTTAATATTTTTATATTTATTCACGACTAAAATGCATAAAATGATTTATATTCTTGAAGTTAGAGAAAAAGTTTTATTTTTTTTAAAAAGAAAAGATAATGAATTTTATAAAAGATTTATGATTCTTGTGAAAATTTTTCCACCTGCTCTTAGTTTTTTTTTAACCAAATTTACATATCACATTTCAGACGTCTCACACCAAAGCGGAATTAAATCAACTTTCCTCTCCGAAAACGTGCGTGGTTTACTGTTTTTAATTTTAGGGGTGCAACTTTTAACTTTCTTACCTCTATCTTTTTATTAATAATTTAAGACCACTTTCAAAATTAAAAATATAAAATAAAAGTTAAATGTCTTGTGCGTGCAGAAATTTATGAACTATTTTTAAGGTGATTTTAGTTGGCATTTTCAAGTAACTACAAGAACTTTTTATCTGTTTTTGTGGATTAATTAGTTAATGGAATTTAAATTTAAATAGAACTTAATATAAATAACTAGTGTTTTAAATAAAATACGATTAGATAGTGAGTATTGCCAAAATCATGATAATAGTGATTTTACTACGGTGATTATCTTAAATAATTTGTATACACTTATTTTTATATTATCTGTGTATAAAATGTCGTACGAAAGAATCTTTGATTTCGATCTTACTTACGTAAAGGAGGTTATTGATGTAGTTTTTGTGTACCGTAGGGTATCTTGTGGCCTAACTACAAAACAAAAACTTTAAATGTATTAAAAAGTACTAAGTGCAACATCTAAAGCAAAATAGCACATAGTGAAAAAAATTTGGTTAAATTACTGTACTGTAAGGTGTGGAAATTTCGAGGAAAAAATATCCGCAAGTTTTGCTATTAAAAACCAAAATGTGTGGTAAACAAAATATGCGTTATTTAACCTTATATTTGGAAATTTTTTCGTTCATATGGTAATGGTTTAACGGAAATCCTGATTTTCAAAGTTATAGTTCTTCTTACCTCGCATTTAGCAAGAAACTGAAAATTAAATAGAATCGAGTAAATTGTTTTTTATTCCATGCTTCAAAACTTACCACATCTATTTAATTTTTTTATCACGTATTACTAAATCAGATTTATTGTTAATTTTACCAAAATCATTATCAAATCGTAGAACCTGTTTGGGTACTCCCATAGAACCCAAGACATGGTAAAGTTTACCATGTTTAGTTTTGACCATACTTTTTTCATAGCGTACTAAATGCAGTGTTACATTTTTATTCGAATCAGGATTGTTAAGTTTTCTGTGCTGGCAAAAGAAGAGTGAATGCTTACCTTTCTCTATCTATACTGTCAAATTTAGAGGACTGCAGAGGTAAATGAAATTCCGGTTATAAAATAAAGTGTAATATTTAAAAAACAATCTGCAAAATGCCTTATCGAAACAAGTATATATGTATCGAAAATACGTTGTAAAAAAATTCAGAACTACATATAGATAATGGAAGATCATTACAGATCACCCTCTGCACAATGTAAATAACTCCGAAGTAAATTACATAACAAGTACTAAAACCTTATGTACAGCATCATTAAAATCTATTATACCTTGAATTTTTTTTAACGAGAAACTCGTTTTTACTGTAAAATCCATTTTTGCAGTAAAATTTTATACCTTACTTTTTACTGCCATAATTATTTATGTAAAATTATTCAGTCATTTTACAGTAAATTTTCCTTTAAAAATTACTTTGTTTTGTTTGATACGGTTAAAATTTTAAACCAAAAATGGAATTTACGTTAAGAAAACCAGTACTCAAAATGCCGGTACTTTTTACCACAATTTGATCTCGATATTTTTACAGTATATAGGTAAAATGAAAATATATACGTCTATGTTTAACTATTTTTTCAAAGAAAAAGCTATTACATAAGCGTGAATTGCAGTTTCAAATTACTTATATGTTCTAAGAGTATGCAGAAATGTTAAATAATGCTTTTTATCAATTTATTAAAGTCCTTGACAATCTGAGAAAGTTAAAATTTAATGCAAATAAAGAGGTAAATCTTAAGAAGCAAACACAGGGAGACCTAATAAATGAGAGCAATTGACTTAATAAAGATAGAAACTTTGAGAGGAAATATATCCAAAAGATACCGAGCTTGTTTATAACTGAATGCATGACCACTTCTTATTAATACTCAGGAAGTAGAAAGGAATATTTCACCACATGCTACAACATAGCCTAATAAACTAGAAATGGATCAAAATGTGGTTTGGAATATTTTACTTGTCGCCGGACATAAGATGAATGAATTCATTTAATTTATAAATTATTATTATCATTTACAAAATAAAGCTACAATATTTATCACTAAAATTAAGTAAATAATTATTATAACTGAAGAGATAAACTTTTATATCTTTATTTTTATAATTAAAGAGATGAACTTTGAGATAGAATTTTTTTATATATTTCATTGTTCACATTCAAGTTTTTTAGTCAGATTAAAATGGTATTAAAAGTTTTAAAAGTGAATTCTCTGGGACAAATAATTTAAATGGGGAATAAATTTGGAAATATATGAGACGGAATATAATCAAGTGAGAACGTTATTAACATTAAATTAAACAATATTATTCAAAACTGATATTAAATAAAGTTTTGTGAAATTTATTTTAAAATATACTTTTTTCAATGATATTTAAATAAAAGATTTAAACAAACATAAATTTTTAAGGAATATAAATTTAATAGATTTACCTTTAACTAAGATAAAAGAGTAATAACAACAACTTTGCCAAAATGTTAATGCCGATATTTCAATTGTATTATTAAAAAAAGCCATCCGTAGTTAAAGCTTTTTATTTTCGAAAGGAAAAAATTTACATCGAATAAAGGTTGAAATTGGAAAAAAATTACACTGGAAAATTTTGATGCGTGCTCGCACTTGAGGAAGAACACACTTTTCGTTTTTAGAAAAAATTTCGTTCAATTTAAGTAGATATGCATATTTATTTTCATATGTATTCTTATAGATATGCATATGTAATTTTCATATGAATTCTTATATGCTTTATATCTAAGATTAAATGAGAAAAGGACAGAAACAGTTATTACGAATTATAGTTCTCCAGTAAGGTAAGAAATATGGCATTGTTTACGTAATCCACGTAATCCAATCGTATTTCAATAATTTTTATCCCATCAAATCTCTGCTTTAAAACTATAAACCACAAAGAATTATTATTCATTCATACTACGAATGTTATTATTAGAAGCAAAGAAAAAACAAGTCAGAGGCACTAAATTATGAAACTATAAAAACTATAAAAATCTATTGCATCGATTAATCGTTTCCGTTTTAGTGTTGCTATAGGGTATCGAACCCTATTGGGCTAAAAGAACCTTTCAGTAAATCTGTGGCAATTATAAAGTATCATTTATAGATTTTACTATATAATAATGACGGTCACTACAAAAAGTTCTATCGAAGACATACATAGATTACGGATATCATAATTCAAATCAAAGAAGGAATGTAAATAAAGATCGTATACATTTTATCACACTTTCAACACCTGCTCTTTTATTTTTAAAATTAATGTATGATATTCTTAAAAATATTTAATTTTGTTTAATGAAGTTCAACTTTAAGTTCATCCGTTTATTATGATTTAAGATTAGAATTTTTGATTATTTAAATTTAAAAAAAACTTAATATTCTTAAGATAATAAATAAGCAAAGTAAAATATCATTTTTTTTCAACAAAAAAAAAATAATACATTTACATTTTTTTGAAAATGTGTTTAATGAATTTTTTCAGAATGACACACGTTTCCAACAACAGAACACATTTCCCAGAATTGAAAGTTTTAACACGTTTTAAAAATTAATCATGTTATGTTCATGGAGAAACAATTTCTGGTAAAATGGTAAAATAAACATACTGTATAGTAATGACAATTCCGGTAAAAAACATAATTTTGGCTATAAACCCAAATTATTCGATATTTAAATAATTTATGTGTGAATGTGTCCGTTTATATAGTAACTATTTACCGAAAATTAAATTTAAGCGAATAAATGGTTTTTATGCGCTGTATTATGATAATTTTACCACAAATATAATAAAACCATATTTTTGTTAATTTTACCAAAATCATTAGGAAAATGCTTCGGTAAAAAGCATTGAGGATGCTGTAGATGCTCCCGTAAATACACAAAAACAATAAATTTTACCATATTCTGCTAGTTTTGATCATACTTTCTTCCCAGAGATTCTTTTTTATTAACTCAAGTAATAGTTCTGCTTTATTTCTTAAAACTTACTTATTTTTATGTAGTTTTTATAACTTATTGTAAAATTCATTTTAATTTATTTAAGTATTCTCTAATAATAAGTGGTATACAAGTTTGAAAATCAACGATATTGAAATTGTTTTGCATCTTGATATGCATGCAAAACAGATAAAAGGTTTCTGTTTCTGTTTTTAATTTTTTTAAAATAAATTCTTTTAAAAAACTAGTCATTGTTACTTACTATACTTTTTGATAAGAACTATAATTACAGGCTTAAATCCATTTTCTAGTTTTCGCAGGTGCATTCCAACACTTAATGGTCTATCATAAAAGATTCGCGGGCAATAAAGACTCTTTATGGAACATTTCGCTTTTTATGAAGGCCAAAATGTACGATATAACAGGATTTGAATTAAATTCTGTAAATACAGCTCTCGACAAAAATACAACTTTTATAATTTTCAATATCTATTTAGATTCTTTTTTTTTTCTGTATCTATTTAGATTTAGAAGAGTTTATTATTATTTCATACTCTCGATGCATTTAGTTTATAGATTCTAGTTTTAATGATTTTAATTTTTATTAAAGTACGAATACGCTTTTATAATTAATTGCTTTTAATCTAATAATTTTTCTATGCTATAACGTATAACTTATGCATATTAATAACATCATTTGAAAGTGCATAATTAACCTTATAATTATGGTCAAGTATTTTTTTATGTTTGTTCGTATTATTTTTTACTTCAGAATAGTTCCTGTTGTAAATATAACTCATTCGTTCTTAAAGGGCAAATATTTTTTTATAAGAGTTTATGCGCAAATGTGATTAATCTATTAAGGTAAATTTTCATGTTTAAAATAACTTCAAGTTTAGCTGGCAAAGTCAACTTCAAATGCAACTTAGTAACGAGGAAGTTATTTTGACTTGAATAAATGAGAGATTTCATTAATCCATAGTAAAAAGAAGAGTTTCTCAAAGCTGAGCAAAAATTTTTAAAAATAGCTCTAAAACTAGCCAAATTTGAAAATTCAGAAAAACAAATGTACCTGTGTGTGTACGTGTGAGACAAGTAATTGTTATCTGCAAAAAGGATTCAAGCCAAAGACATCAGAGTTCGTAGTAGGATGCTTTAACCACCACAGTTGTACACCACAGTCCAGAGAGAGTTAGAAAGCTTTATATAATGACGCATCATGATATACATTCTACTTGGTTAAAAAATTTTGTGATATGCAGAAATAAGCAAAGAGTGAAATTAAAATTACCAACTGAGCTATTGGAACTATATTTTCCAAATATCAACCCTTTGTACATTAAAATTATAAATTAGTGTACCATGATGTGCCATTGCAGAGTCCACTAAATAGAGTTTCATTACTCTCCAGTCACTGGTGTGTTTAACTATGGCAGCGATGGGCAAACTACGGCCCACGGGCCAACTGTGGCCCGCCGGAAGGTTTCATCCGGCCCTCGAATAAAATTTTAACTAGCCGATTCGTGGTTAATATAAACAAGATGCATTGTACATCCATTTTCTTGTCTACTATGTTTAAAGTTACTGATGACCTTTTTACTTTTCCTATTTTTGTTCTACAAAATACAAATTGATGGAAATAGTACAACATGGATAGTACAAGATGGAATACAGTTAGCTTCAATATAAAATGTTGAAAGCAGAAGTTCTTTATTAGAATAGCCGTAGATTGGCTCCATCGAGCGTTTGTCTTTCTCGAGGAGCACGCATATGGAAACTAATATAGGTGAATTGTACTTCACATGTGGTAGACCACGAAATTTTAAGCTCGAAGGGGCGGATTTTTCTACCAGCGCGAGTTTTAACATTATTTATTGCGTATGGAAAGATTGCACACATATCATGTCATTGTGAAACCCAGAAAATCAGGGCTATATTTGCTTCATCTTATATATGTGAGCAAGTGTTTTCAACTATAAACCTTATAAAAAGTCCTTTCAGAAGTGGACTAACAGACAAGCATTTGGCCTCGTTTCTTAAAATAAGCACATCTCACTTCGAACCTCAATATAAGGAACTTTTAAAAATGAATTCGTAATTTCATTAAATATTTAAATTTAAACTTGTATACGTATTTTTTTCTTTAGAAGTATCTACTCGGCCCACCAAACTTTTTATCCACGATATTTTGCCCTCGACCAAAAAAGTTTGCCATCCCTGAACTATGGTAATCCTACTATGAATCCGGAAGCCCTTTGTTCGAAAACTGTTGATAACCAATCAGCATCACTCTCATCTATTTCTTTTTAATAAGGCATTTTTTTCATTTATAAGTATATATGTTACTTTAATTTGGAATACCTGGAGTTTTAAAATTTAAAAATTTAGAACTATCTTGACACATTTTTGCTAAATTGTGATAAATCCTTTTTAACAGTGTTACCATTATGCTACTATTAATGTTACGATTTGTATTCGTTTACCATTGGCAAAACATTTGGTGCTGTTGATATGCATTTTTAGATTCGTAAACTGCTATCTAAGATCCTAAATCAAATTTTTGTTCTGATAATGTACACGTTAAGCAAAATATATAATTCCATCTATTTTAAGAATTCTTTATTCTATGGAATATACTCTATATATTCACTAATAAATGGATATTTACACATACTTATGCGGTCGATACGAAGATTAAGACATTTTAAAACATATAATTAATTCGTTTATGAATGCTAATTATATATCGAAAGATAAATAAACAGTTTAATCTCAGTTGTAAAAGAAAAGATGCGTCATTTTAATGAACTAAATAAAAGTTTACTCTATACCTAACAAAGCACATTCAATACAAATAATTCGGATGATATAAATTAAAGGACAGTTGGATTGCGACATAATTTCCGATTTTCTTAATCACTTTTAAACCTTAACTTATCCCATATTCATGATTTCTCAAACAATCTGAGATAAGACATGAGAGTTCATCGCATACCTATAGGGTCTATAGGGTTACAGTTATGGAAATTGGATGGAGTACCAATTTCCTCTAAGTGATAGTTGCATAATTTAAGGTTCAGTATCTGAAAATTATCTCTCTAGAATTGTTAAACTTAATCAATATAGGTAATATCAATATAGTATCCTTATCAATATAATTCATTCACAAATATTTAGAAAACCTTATACATATTAAAAGTGTTTATGATTAACTTTTGAAATAAAACTTTAGTAAATGTTAGTTTAATTTTATCCGATGGTTAGTTTAAAAAATTTTATTTTATTTTATAACCGGCGTTGGAGAGCCGACCCAATTTTTTGGTTTACGACTACTAATGTTCAACTTCGTAGCCTTGTAATTTTAAACTAAATTCAGAAGACAAAAGAACACTTGGATCAAGTATTGGGAGAAATTTTGCCTTAGTGGAGGACTTTTTGATGGAAGTAACCCGCATTTGCGTTACACGGAGAGGGAAGTCACGAAAACCTCCCACAGTTAGCCTGACGACAAGGTGACCCATGATCCGTCTACAGCTGAGGATATTTTTCGTCAGTACTGTGGTCGGTGTAAAGCTGAATGTGGAATTCATATCAACCTGCCATCACTGGGATTCGAACCCGGTTTACCTCATGGGAAGGCGAACGTTCTATCCCCTGAGCCATCACGACTATTTCAAAAGTTAATAAAATACTACAAGTATCTTTTCAGTATTTTTTTTTATAATTATGTATCTTAAATAAAATGAGAGATAATTTTTTTTCACCCGTGAACTGTTCAACTTAATGTTTTGAATGTAGTATAGTTTGGCATAGGGGAAGATTGCTATTATTTGTTCACACAGATGTAGCAATTAATTTTTGAGTCAAATTGAGCAATAGCGGTAATTTCTTAGATTTGCACGTAATAATGTTTTTATTATTTTTCATGCGACGCACATCTAAACAGAGAAGTTACAATAATAAAATGTTAAACCAAAATGAAAAAAAGCAAGTACAAGTTAATGAAAAAAGCAAGAAATGCTGATATAATTAACACGTTGTTTAACTTTACGGTCAATTAAGTAAATTACCTCGATTATAACAGAATATCGAAATGAATCCTTTTTAGTTTTTCTTTATAAAGAATACATGGTCCAACTTTGTAATTTTTGTAATGGTAGAAATACGTTAAAAATTACTATAAATTAAAAATTACTATTATATTTAAAAATAAATTATAAAAATAAATTATAAAAAACTCATGATCATAAATTGAAGTTGAGACTTCAAGCTCTGTAATGATGCCTTTAAATTATGGTAACATTAAGCTTAACTGATCCTTGTGGTAATAGATTTATCATTTTATAACATAATTTTTATTGACAAATTATAAAAGCATTTGTAGCATTTAAACATATGTAGCAATAAGGTCTGTAGGAAAATAACAACATCCTGTCAGATATAGAGAAATAGTCTCTTCTACAGAAACAATATACGAATGCATATTTATTCACAGAAAAAGAACGTCCATTTCACATCCTGATTTTTAATTTCTATTGCAAATAATACTATGCTGATTACAACTGGCTATCGATTCACCAGTTATAACTGTCAGTAGAAGGAAAATTGTCGTTTTAGCGTGAATGTCTGAAAATACGAGATAATACGAAAAAAATATAATTACGAGATTTCAGATAAACTTGAGAAATAATGATTAATTAATGGGTCATGGTTGTCCGCCTATCATGTTGATCTTTCAGATAATCTGTCATACTGAAAAACAAAAGTTAAATATTACAGAACGTGAAATAAAGAACTTTTTTAACATAAGCTAGCAAACACCAGTGATGCCATCTTTAAAATATTTAACAAAACTAAATCATCTATATATTGTTGTTGTTATCTTAGGCCATTAAGGCAAGGTATACGATTCTTCTTGCTTTCCAGTGGCGCCATCTGTGGCTGAGAATTTGAATTTCACCTCACTCATATACCTGAACCAGAGAACGATCTATCTCCTACTCAGTACCCCTGATGAAAAATTTGTAACGGGAACATGAAGGATTTTGTGACCCGACTGACATAACGTGCATCAGTCACTATTTACGGCATGGGAAGTCTCTGCCCTGCTTCTCACGAATGAGAGTCCAGTACCTTGCCAACCAGGATATCCCGGTCATCTTAATATTGATTTAAAACACTGGCTTTGGCTAAACAAATGAGAAAATTTCATTTTTTTAAATGCCTCTGAAATAAAAATCTAATTAAATAAAATCGAAAAAAAGGCTTCGTAAGAATTGAATGTCGTATCTTTAATGGTTACATTATACCCGCAATACAGCGCAGATAAACACACAAATTCGTTATATTAAATATGTAAATAACATAGTTTAAGATAATAACAATTGATTCGTAAACCAATACTCATATTTGCTTCTCATTTCCATGTTCATCAATTTTTGATATCTAATCTCTGTGATGCCTCACTTAACTGTCATTTCCAATTTACAGAGCAGATTCTAAATGGCATTGCCTTACTAATAGGATTCATCACTCATCTGTAACTATCGAAATACTCCACATTTAGTAACATCTCAAACTAAATACATAATAGCTTATATTAATACCTGAATAAAGTGAGCAGGAATTGTAAGCTACAGAATATTATCTCAAATCATTTATAAAATAATCATTTATTTGAAATCTCGAATGAAAATTAAAAATTTTTAATACAATTATTAAATCCTAATAATCATGTATGATATAATAAAAATATTTTTAAACATTAACCTCAAAAACATTGTTTTAATTAATCAAAAACATAAACAACTGTATTCTTGAATTAAGAGTATTTATATTTCTTTTATTTTGCTAAAAATTTATAAGTATCCGCAAAATAGTATTTTGGTAAAGACACTGATTAATCTACAAGCACTTTTGGAAGCCTTTATTTACCATCTTTCCAGAAAAAAAGAAGAAAAAAACATACCCTCTAGGAAATTTTGCTATACATCCCTGACGTCATAGCAGAACAAGACTATTTCTTTTTTTTTTTTTAAATGTTTTACTCCATTGCTGTATTCCTTTTTTCTTTAATGCGTTTCTCCATTGAATTCGGCTTGATAGGTATTTAGAGAATTTATACATCTTAATCCCAGGTTACAAATTATTGCATCGACGCATAGCTCTATCAAAGGTTCCACCACTACTATAAATATATATAAATAAAGTTGAAATTAATACAAACGAATCTTTTACTGGACGTTGAAGCAAACTCCGCAAATACTTTCCATACCGTTGAGAACACAAAACTCGGTTGAGAATAAAGTGAATAGTACTAGAATTCTAAGAATTTTAAGTGGTAATAAATCTAAATTTGACAAGATCTTAAAAGTGATCATTATTATTATAATCTCATATATAGTAATAAGTATTTCTGCACAGTATTTCAGACTAACTGTCAATTCTACAAAAAAATCATAATTTTTACAGAAAAAAACTGTTTAAAGATACACATTGTTTTTGTTTTTAATCGTTACCCGCGTACTGCAATTTTTTTACAGACTTGCTTCATATATTTGACATTTCAAAGCTGTTTCTCACAAACAGTTTTCTCTGTTTTTCAACCTAATCATAAACGGATTAAAATTGTCTATTCAAATTCTAATTTTTGCCATGCAGCTTTACTAACCGTAATCCTTTTTTTAACAGTAATCCGTTTCTTCTTTCGCAACTTAATCTTTTTTTAAATAATTTTAAGATTATTTTCCATTCTTGCATTTCAAAAATTATTCTATGGTTTTGAACACAGTTTAAATAAAATTGCTATCCATTTTCATTATTAAATTGATAGTCAGCCTGATTATTATCTGTCTTTAGATACAAGTTGTCAGTAAATTAAAATGTTAACAACTTTCATATGAGTGGAAATTACAGTTTTAAACATTTTTACACTTAAATATAATTTTAATATATAAGACTTTTAAATTAAAGAGTGGTTTTTTTTGTAACCAAACATATGAGATGACATTGTTCAGAAAACATAGCACTCTCTTCCAAATGTGGTGCCCCGATTTCGAATCCCGGCCTTGCCTGGTCATGCGAAGTTTTCTCTCAGCTTAACACAATGCTGAAATAGTTGTTTTTTAATGTTTTTTTACTAAAATAGCATTACTTATCTGCTTAAAAACTGGAGTCCGTTTTAAAATAGCAGTATTTTTTTGCGGAATAATCAGCTTTATGCTGGAACACTATCAGACAGTTTTTACTGTAAATGTAACAGTTTCTTAACATGTGTACTTGTGCTTAACATATGTAAATATTGGCTGGGAAATCCATTTTTTTAGACTCTAAGACTATTTTTAGAACGCAACTTTTTGCTTTTAAACATCATAGACTAAATATTTAAAAAGGAAACGTTGTAAAAAGAAAGTGCGTATCATATATTTGAAATATACCACGTGCGAAATGCATTATATTAAATATTGATGGATATATTATAGTCAGTACCATAGCAAATATAAAATTATTAATATAAATACAGCATCTATAAAGTAATTATTGAAAGATTGAATATTGAATCTTTCTATTAATGCAAGCACTAAAACGTTAAGTATCAAATTATGAAGAGTTATATTCCTTTATTAAGTATCAAAAATACTATAAAAATTTAAGATTTTACAAATGCGTTCCCTAATTAGGAAACTGAAAAGTTAATTCATAATTTTTTATTGGCTTGAATGAATGACTTGAAAAGCTAAATTACTATCATCGAATTTCTATTTGTGAAGAAATAAGTAACTTTCTAACGCATACGTGGTTAATTTTGTCTTCATCTTCGAAGATCAAGCAAAAACGAAAAACTATAAAATAGGCATTTATTTTTAAATTTATTAATATCTTCACTAATCCTATATATAATAATGTTGTGACATAATTTATTGTTTACCTTTTCAGTTTTCAGAAATCGCATCATATTTTTATTTCAGAAATTTTGAATGTAAAAATCTAAAAATAAATTCCATTTGTAGAAGTTATCCTGTATAAACCTCGGTATTTTCCTTTAAATGGACGTCAGATTTAAATTCTTGAATCATTACTGTGACTGTTTCAAAAAAATATGCACTTTTTAGAACTTTACTACCATGTTTTTCTTGCAATTCTTCCTATTATAAATAAAACGTCTTCACTCATAGATATAATATTAAATAAACTTGTAACTATTTACTAATAATTTCAAATTTTACAAAAGTAAGAAAATAAGTCGGTTAGTCTGAACTCAATTCATAGAAAAAAAAAATTAAAATCTAAGAAAAATCGTATTTAAATATTTCTCTGATGAGGAATTTAAATAAATTAAGAAATGCTTAGCTAAACTAATCGACAGAGATCATTCATTTATCATTACTAATCGATTGTAATAAAATCTTTTCGAAGGTAAATGTCAGTAGAATTGGATAAATGTCTCAAAATCAGATATTCAAAGAAGTATGAAAAAAGCTTTTTTAGAATAAAATATTCCTGGTATTGTAACTGCAAATAGCAAAATACTGATTTTTAGGCCTTATGGTCGAAACATTGATCGAAAATGGGTGTAGTTTTTATGAAATAAAAAAAAATCCATGAATGCAAGCAATATTTCTTCGTATTTTAAGAAACCCATATCGAGTTTTTACTCTAGCTCTAATATTGATGATGAAGAAGATTTGGTTTCAGTAAAAAAGTGCATTACAAGAAAATCTTTAAGAAAGAAAGAAAGCAATAAATATGATGTACGTATATTTTAAACGTTTTTTCTTCAAATGTTTTGATCTGAGTAAATATTGGGTGATTGATTTCCGATCTCATTATGTAAAACACAGAAATACATTAAAACATTTCTTGCAATTTTGTTTGAAGGAAATAAATAAGATTTGTTTGACTATATTTTTCATATCAGAACAGTAGTTATATTTATCAATATTATTGAATAAATATGCACTGCTTGCATTTATGCATAAGTTTATTTTATATTTACATTGTAAACAGAAAGGAAATAAAATTAAAGTCATTATTTCGATAATATCTTTATGCATAAATCAATAGGTTTCAGAATAAAACCTGAAAAAAGTATTAAAAAAAAATAGTTATATCTACTTGCTAATTTTAGGTAAACAAGTTTTGTTTCAAATAAATGTTCACAGCTTTTAGTTCTTTGTAGGAAGGTTTATTATTCATTTACATTGTAAGCAAAATATGAATAAAATTAAAGTAACTATTTTGATAATATCTTTAGGTATAAATCATCAGGTTGCAGACTAAGACCTAAAACAGGAACTTTAAAAAATAGTAATGTTCTCTTGGCATTTCTAAGTAAAAAAGTTTCGTGTAAAATATCAATACACAGATGAAAGTTCTGTGTAAGACGTTTTGTTTCATGTTTACATTGTAAACAAAATTTAAATCTAATTTGTTATAAACTAATAATAATAAATATAAACATGATACAAATATAAATATAATTAATTAATATAAATATAAATTATATTATATATGCACTATATACTATTATTTAGATCAGTGTTTCCCAAAGTGGTCCATATAGACCCCCAGGGGTCCATGGTCCGTGAAAAATAATAGCTGATTTAGGGGTCCCTGAACAGCGTCAGGGGGTCCGCGTGAGGTTTAATATAAAATAATAAAATTGTGATTGGTTTTTATTATTATGGAATTTAACACGTTCACGCCGGTGTTGCGCCTGTAAGCGGGACGGAAAAGAGAAAATACTGGTAGAAGAACTATTTCAATATTAGATAATATTCGGCAGGAGTTAATCTATTCTCAACAAAAACAATTCACTGTAAGGAAATTTATCACGGCGAAGAAGCAAATCAATATAAAAATTGCATCCGTTAAAAACAATTGGTAGTTATGGATTTTTATTATTCCCGGAAAAAAACTAGAAAATGAAATTTATTTGTTGACAGTTTTTACTCCGGTGCGCCGCCCGATGAGACAATCTAGCGTGACCCACCGGTGGGTCACCCCGGCGTGAACGCGTTAAGATAAATGAAATAATAGCGATTTTTACGTCCTAGGTAAACTCTAAATAAAGGTGGGTGCTTATAATTATTAACAGTGGTTTGTTACAAATTAAACAGTTGATTTACAAATTATCTTATATCTTTTGTTCCTTTTTCAAGAGATAACAGTATGAATGAGTCGAAGAAAAAACGCCGAAAATAGAGTGCAGTATATTTGAAGTGTGTCTTTATTTCGTCACCAGGAAATAGTACTTATCTATGTGTCTTCTATGTAATAAAACTATAACAAGTGATTCAATGAAACATTCCAAGCTTAACGAACAATTTCTAAAAATCCATAGTGACAAAAAAGATAAATATTTAACTATTTTTCAAACAGTCAAAGAAAAATATCTGAAAACACCGTCACTGCAACAACTTATAGGGACAACATCTAAGCGAGGTGACGATGGATTGCATGTTTCTCATAGTTTCGCATGATTCTATATATTACATGATTGTAAAGTCTGGAAAGCCTCACACTATTGAAGAACTTATTTTACTAGCTGTAATTGAGATACTACTCACCGGGTTGCACAAACCAGCTTTTAACGTTGTAAAAAGAATTCCACGGAGTAATAATAATGTGCAAAGAAAGATTGACAAAATTTCTCAGTGCATAGAAAATTCTTTATGTGAGTACTTAAAAATATCTGAATTTTCTATACAACTTGACGAGTCCACTTATCCAGAAAACAAAGCTTTTACTTTTAGCTTATGTAAGATTTGTAAAAGAATAAAAATTTTACCAAGAATTGTTATTTGCTAAATGTTTGGAACTAAATTAAAAACTATACCCATGCCTAAATATCCGTTCTGTAGCTACTGACGGTGCTCCGGAAATGGTAAGAAGATGTCGAGGTTTTCAGGCTAACTTAAAACAAGCTGCAGCGAATGTATTTTCAGTACATTTGCCAAACTTAACGAAACTTATTTGAAACTACAAGATGAACAATTAAATTTAATCAAAACTAAAATCGTAAAACAGCGTTTGTTGCAAAACTTTTTCTGATAAAACAAAACTGGGGATGAGGATAGTGTTCTCTCAGTTTCAGTGCCGTAATGAACATCATCACAAATAAATAAATAAATAAATGATTAGAAATTAGTGCTCACAAACATAGAGCCGGACATAAATACACTCTTACAATCTCATCACGTTCATTCAATTCATTAATTTGTTTATTTTATTTTAAACAAAATATATAATTTCAATAAATAGTTCTTCAACAAAATGTTTTTTTTTTAATTTGTAATTTTTATACCGTACGCATATGCAGTTTTTCACTTGGGGGTCCGTGGGCAAGTTTTGACTATAAAAGGGGGTCCATGGGTCAAAAAAGTTTGGGAACCACTGATTTAGATAATATCTTTAGATATAAATAATCAGGTTGTAGACTAAAACCTCAAAAATAAATAGTTATCCTTTGCAATCCTAAGTAAACACGTTTTCATGTATGTGTTACCGGCAAAGTATGAAATCCGGTATTATATAGAATGCCTAGGCATTGTATATAATGACTAAAACTTGCCGGCAAAGTATGAAATGATTTATATTTCACACATTGATTAGGTATTCTATAGAATGCCAAATGCTATTTAGGTAACGTATGAAATAAACGTCCTGATGAGGTTATTATGTAAATGATGTGCATGTTACTGTGAATGGCCGAAATCGGTGGTTGTTGACTTTCACACGTGAATGTTGACAATCACCTCGTCGCTTTGGTGAATGTCCGAAATATTTATTACATCCAATTTGATATTAATTTATTCATGGATGTAATTACATTTATTCGATATTTTAATACTTACTTTAGATTAGAAGAAACAACAGTGTTAGGAGTATCGGGCAAATGTATTCTGGGTAATGGCACTTAACTAGACATAGTACGACTAGACTTTTGATAAATGTCCGAAATATATACTAGGTCGAGTTAAGTGCCACTGCCCTTTATATTCTAGGCTGATGGTTTTTAAGATTCAGAGCCACTGCCCGGTATACCCTACACTGATGATTTTTTAAGGTCAAGTGCCATTGCCCGGTATACATTTGCCCGGCATATCCTACACTGATGTTTTTTAAGGTTCAATTCCCCTGCCCAGAATACATTTGCTCGGTGTACCCTACACTGATATTTTTTTAAGATCAAGTGCCATTGTCCGGTATATATTTGCCCGATACTCCAAATACTAATGTTTCTTCTAATATATCGTCAGTAAGTATTAAAATATCGAATAAATGTAATTATATCCACGAATAAATTAATATCAAATAGGTTGTAATTAGGACTGGGCTATAAATCGATGTATCGAGATATATCGATTTAACGCATATATCGGCAAGACGATACAGCGACTTTCATTCAAGGGGATGCATCAAAAATCTGATTTAAGCCGTTGAGTAAAGACAACGAGCGCAAAACGATATAGCGATGTAAGACACGCAAGGATATAAGAACGATATAGCGATATAAGATTCTTCTCTTACGCTCCGATGTCGACTCGCGCTGTGGAAAACGATGTTCGTTTCGTTATGCTGAAATGGCCTTGATTGGTGAGCTGTAGAATCAGAATCAGAGTTTTGAGAACACATATCGTTATATCGCATGTTCCTTTTTGCACCTCTTAGCTTTTTTTTTTTTCGTTGTCGCGACTTTTCTTGTAGATTATTTTCAGTGGGACTAACTTCGTGATCGCCGATGTTACCTTGTTCTGAAGGCAATCTATTGTTGAAAAGAATATATAAAGAAGAGTTTCTTCATTAATTAGATAAGTTTTTTTTTAAAAAAAATTTCTTTTTATTTTTAAATGTGAAAATTATCGGCAATCTAATTTAGGCTCCCATAAAGAATTGAATTTGTTAAGTTATTTTTTTACTTTCTGTTAATTTATTAAAAACTTTTTGGATGAAACTTCTAATAATTTAATGAGTTTTTATTACTGATTTTAAATTTATAAATCTTGTTGTTTTTATTTTTAGAAATAAAGTTAAAACAAAATTTATTTTTGTCATTTGGATTTGGACATAAGTCACAAAAAAATTTGAAAGGTTTGCGTATTTTATTCATTTTTTAAAATCATTTAGCACTTTGTTTTATTAGAGAGTATAATAATTTTTTTTAAAAATATTCTTTTCATATTATTTGTTAATTAGCTAAATATATTATCGAATATCACAATTTTTTTATTTTTAAGAAATTAAATTTTACTTTGTTTTTCGTTCATAATTCGGTCATTATTTAATTTAATTTAATTATTTATCTGAAATGATAAGGTCCCGCAGTGGACTGATCGTTAAGACACGGTTCTCTGCAGATCACCGAAGTCAAGCATCACTGGCTGCGGTCAGTGTGCGAGTGAGTAGCCACTTGGATCAGTCTGCGTAGGGACCGAGGGTGTGCGGTATTGGTCCTCGTTAAACTGTCCGTAAAGTGTCCTACCGTAAAGTGCTCGACTTCGCGTGCAGGTCGTCAAGCTACCGAAGCGGGGGTGCCATCCCATCTGCAGAGGATCAAAATTGTGATGGCATGTCTTCGGACCATCCTCAGGGATGTTTCCCAGATCGTCGCCAATAGCCCATTGTGCAGCTCCAGTGTGACGTAAATGAACTATAATAACTGGAATGATAATAATAAAAAAATAGTGTTTTAAAAGCGTTTTTTTTTTCTAAAATTTATTTAGCACTTAGTTTTAAACATATAAATAATTTTTAACGTTTCATTTAGAAATAGAACATTACGATCGAACTTAATAATTATGTAATTATTTATGCAAGAAAATATTAATTTGTAAAAAACGCTTTAAAAAAGTTTTTAACACCTTGTTTTACGCGTATTATGAATTTCTAAACAAACATTTCAATAAATATTTTAAGTAAGATTTGTACATTGTAGTCAATTTATTTAATATCTTTCTTAAGCAAAACATATATATCTTCAAATTTATAAATTGATTTAAATCAATCTGAGTATGAAGTTTTGATAGAAATCTGACTTTCTGTGCCTTACAAGTAAATAAAATTCAAAAATACTATATCGCGATACATCGCTATATCGCGATGCAAAACTGACGATGCATCACGATATATAATTTCTAATATCGCCCAGTCCTAGTTGTAATAAATATTTCGGGCATTCACCAAAGCGGCTATGTGATTGTCAGCATTCACCGGTGAAATTCAACAACCACCGATTTCGGTCATTCACAGTAACATGCACAACTTTTACATAATAACTTCATCAGGACGTTTCTTTCATACTTAGCCTAAATAGCATTTGGCATTCTACAGAATGCCTGTAATACTTCTCATATTTCATACTTTGTATGTAATACTTCTCATACTTCATACTTTGACAAAAAACTTGCTGCATTATATAGAATGCCTGAGCATTCTACACACTGCCGGCGCTTCATACTTTGCCGGTAACATATGCACAAAAATAGAAGCAATATGCCAATAAACTAGGAAACAATTAAATTGATAATATTTGAAATGTCATTAGGTATAAATCATCAAACTTTTAACGTTTTTTATCATTACAAAGTATATTTCGAGGTGTTAAAATATTAAAGAGGAAAAATTATCGTTCCAAATGCGTGTATAGCTGGGAATTTCAGAACATGTTTAATCAAAATATAATGAACACTCAACATGGTGTTAAGTAAAGCCTATCATCGTGAAAATAAATTCTTCTTAAAATCATGAGAAAAAAACTGATGAATGCAAATAACTAATATGTTCAGTCAAATTTTCGCCAAATTATAGCAGAACCAAGATTGAACGGATTTTTTGGAGAGTCTGAAAATTGTGATTCAGAAATTAAATTTTGATATATAAAAAAATTAGCAAGTGCATTGCTAATATAATATTATTAAGAATTTAGTATTTTTTTTTTGCGTCTCCAACTTAAGTAGCAACGAAAAAATGGCGTTAAAAAGATAATTTAAATTTTAATGATCTTTTATTTTTTTTCAAACTGCTTCACAATAATATAAAATTGCATATAGTTTGAAACTACCTTAGATAAAACATTTTTTTTCCTTTTCCCAAGTGAAATGCAGTTTAAAAATCAAACCACATTTTAATCTTGTTGCTTTTATTTTCAGGACTATAATTACATAAATTGCGATTCAGATATTTTTTTATGCTATTTTTTATGCTATTTTTCTACTTTTTTCTCTAAACATTGAAGATTTCATATTGGAGGCAAACATTATTTTCTATTAAGACATATTTTATTTATAGAATTGTATATCAAGGATTTCCGCCTGATTTCTGTTCAAATGCTTCAAAACGCAAAGACAGAATATCAAAAATAATCCTGGAAAAATCAGTCGAAACTTGCCATATTTCTTTAAAATATAGCATTTTCCACAGCCAAAAGTAAACGTTGCAGAACATTAAATAGAAAACCATACATCGTCGGCTATAATAAAACAGACATCATGGGTCTAGTTTAAGAACATTTAATGTTTTGAAATCCCCAAACATTGAAAAAATGACATTTTTAATAGGCCATGTAAGGATGTACAGCTTTAGAAATGATAAAAAACTTATTTTTTTTGGAAGCAAAGTAATATTTTTTTAAATAAATGTTTTGAAATATTCTCTTTTATGTAATTTTTATGCTCTTTCAACAAAACATGCTATAGCAGTGAGGGTATCACAAAATTTATACATAAATAAAAATCTATCAGCTATTACTCAAAATCATTTAATTTTGTATTTCTTCATTTTTATTTATTCATTTTATATTTATTCATTTTATAACCGGAAATACAAAATTTATACATAAATAAAAAAAGAAAAATCTATAAGCGATTACTCAAAATCATTTGATTTTGTATTTCTTCATTTTTATTTATTCATTTTATATTTCTTGATTTTATAACCAGAAATACAAAATTTATACATAAATAAAAAAATAAAAATCTATAAGCGATTACTCAAAATCATTTAATTTTGTATTTCTTCATTTTTATTTATTCATTTTATAACCAGAAATACAAGAGAAATAATTTGACAGCGGTGTTCAGTTTTTAAAAAATTATCCCACAATTAGAAAACCTCATTTAAAATTGCATCAAATATTAGTTATTTTTTATCCACAATGCTTTTTATGTTTACCGATTTATTTATATCAATCTAATCAACAGCTCATATTACTATATGTAGGTGAACTTTAGAAACAACTATAAAAGAAATTACAGAAAGATTATCTAATGGTCATTTTGGTTTGTTAACATCTGAAAATTTCTGGAAGGATTTAAAGCCTGAAACCGGAAGAAATCAAGTTGAGAAAATTAGCTTATAGCTTGCACAAATTTTAAGGTTTAAAATAGAAATTAACTTTTAAAAAAACTAAAAGTGTTAACGGGATTAATTGGTAAAACAAAAAAGGTTGAAAGAGAAAAAATGTGACGGACAACCATAGCCGTTAGATAAAATTTCATTCATTTTGACAATTCATAATTACATTCATTTATTTCCATTCATTTTAACTCCTTCAAATTTTTAGTTAAAATATTTTAAAATTTAAAAAATTTAAATTAAAATACAATATGATTCAAATATATATTTATCATTTGTTTTTTATAAATATTTAGCGGATACCAAAATACAAAATATTTATTTGGTAAAAGGTAGGCATAGTTTTTTTTTCTATTTTTAATTTTACAAAATATATAATGGAATACAAAAAGCATAAATGTGTGAAGTAATGTTTACCCTTTGTTCTTTAAAAAAAAACTCTCAGTAACAATTGGTTAAAAAAGTGGCCACCACACTTTCATGACGCTAACACAAAAAAAGATTTTTTTTCTCTTTTAATCTGCATAATTGTTGACGATCTATCTTATTATATGAAACGCTAATGCGTGCGTCTGTCTGTCTGTCTGTCTGTCTGCCTGCCTGCCTGCCTGCCTGCCTGCCTGCCTGCCTGCCTGCCTGCCTGCCTGCCTGCCTGCCTGCCTGCCTGCCTGCCTGCCTGCCTGCCTGCCTGCCTGCCTGCCTGCCTGCCTGCCTGCCTGCCTGCCTGCCTGCCTGCCTGCCTGCCTGCCTGCCTGCCTGCCTGCCTGCCTGCCTGCCTGCCTGCCTGCCTGCCTGCCTGCCTGCCTGCCTGCCTGCCTGCCTGCCTGCCTGCCTGCCTGCCTGCCTGCCTGCCTGCCTGCCTGCCTGCCTGCCTGCCTGCCTGCCTGCCTGCCTGCCTGCCTGCCTGCCTGCCTGCCTGCCTGCCTGCCTGCCTGCCTGCCTGCCTGCCTGCCTGCCTGCCTGCCTGCCTGCCTGCCTGCCTGCCTGCCTGCCTGCCTGCCTGCCTGCCTGCCTGCCTGCCTGCCTGCCTGCCTGCCTGCCTGCCTGCCTGCCTGCCTGCCTGCCTGCCTGCCTGCCTGCCTGCCTGCCTGCCTGCCTGCCTGCCTGCCTGCCTGCCTGCCTGCCTGCCTGCCTGCCTGCCTGCCTGCCTGCCTGCCTGCCTGCCTGCCTGCCTGTCTGTCTGTCTGTCTGTCTGTCTGTCTGTCTGTCTGTATGTATGTATGTATGTATGTATGTATGTATGTATGTATGTATGTATGTCTGTATGTCTGTATGTATGTATGTATGTATGTATGTATGTATGTATGTATGTATCAATAAAACCGATGATATTTCTTTTCTCGCGCTGGCAACAGTTTTCATTTTTAATTATTGGATTCGGCGCGCAAGAGCACGTAGTGAGCATCATATGGCTAAAATAACCAGAGTGAGCATTATCAGGTTGTTCAATTCAGATTCATGCACTAAAAACATGACA
Organism: Parasteatoda tepidariorum; assembly: GCF_982258835.1. NCBI lineage: Eukaryota > Metazoa > Arthropoda > Arachnida > Araneae > Theridiidae > Parasteatoda > Parasteatoda tepidariorum. Next base: position 61,277,898 of record NC_141761.1, read on the forward strand.
ATATTTAATTTAAACTCAAATAGGAATTAATTTATTAATTGAAGTGAGAATGCTTTAAAAGGCCGCTGTTGAATTGATATTTTTCTACTGGGAGCTACCTAAACGTCTAAAAAACGTTTAAGTGTTTGTATTGAATGCATTGAATTTTTTTATATTTCGCGTTTATTTATGCATTGAATTTTCACGCTTAAAAATGCAGAATATTAGTGAAGCAATATTTGATAATTTATTTTGCTAATATGTTTCTTATTTATCTAATGTTTTGATTTTTTCACCATGCACAATCTAAATAGCTAATATACTTTTTTAAAAACCAATAAGAACATTGGTTGAATTCTTCTACATAAGTACAATACTATGTCTTTGATGATAAAATACTATGTCTTTGATGATAATATATTATATCTTTGTGCAAGAACATTGTGTTCATTGGCGAGCGAGCGCAGTGAGCTATGGTTCACGGCGTGAACCACATAGATTGCGTAACAATTCTCGGGGGTTGGCGAGCGTTAGCGAGCAGGGGGCGGAGCCTCCTAGTTATTTAAAAATTTCATAAGGATGGTTTCTTGATTCAGAATTTAAATAAATTATTAATTGAACCGAGAAATCTTTCAGATATTAGATAAGAGGTTGCCAATGCAAAATACGTCTGTCACAAGAATCTTATATGGTTTGCTTCGCAAACCAAGCTCGCTTCGCTCGCTACTAACTTAGGTACATTGCAAATGCACAAAATTCTAAGAATTCAAAACAATCATTCAAATCCATGTAACAACTTTGTTTTAAAAAAAATTACATCTTTTTAGTAAATACTAAGTCATTAAAATAAATTTGAATTCAAATAAATAGCACGAGTTGAGGTTTGAGTTCGAGATTTATAGTTTTGCGTTTCCTGAGCTGGCAACATCTTCTTGTTTTTATATTATTTTTATGTAAATAAAAGTTAAGTTTTCAGTTTATTCTACGTGACTTTCAGTCTGATTTGCTCTCAACAAAGTCCAACATTTGGTGCCGAAATAACTCGGTAAGTCACACTGAACTTGTTATAATTACTTTCGTCAAAAATCTGAATTGGACTGGCTACCGGTAGTGAAAAACTTGTAATATTTAAACGCAAACGAGCAACGCTACGTACCGCCATTACGAAACTAACGACGAAATTGAACGATGCTGCTAGTATACAAACTGAAAAAGAATACAACATTGAGCGTTTACAAGATAAAACAAAAGAATTAACCTTGGCAGACGATGAAATACATAATTTTCTAAATGATGAAGAATATCAGGAAGACATTGAAGCGACGTGACATCACTCATCATAATCTGCATTAATTGTTTTTATAATTATTTAATAACTTTAAGTTTGTTTTAACTACAACTTTAATTCCTACTTTTTAGAATTGCTTTTTAATGTTGTTCTATTATTATATCTTTTCTGATTCGCATCTTAAATATTTGATGCCGCATTTAAACTAAACGAATTATGTATAAATTGTAAATAAATGTAAATATTAATTATTCAATGTTTCTGTTCTTCAAACCATTCATTACGCTTCACTGGTGACTTTCGGACGTGATTTTGATAACTCAATTGCAACCTTCGAAAAAGCTATGCCTAATACTGGAGATACAGAGCTCGATAATCCAAGTACTTCTAAATATATTGAAGGCGTCTCAGTAAAACCTCCTCCTTTTTGGAATGAAACTCCGAAATTATGGTTTGCGCATATTGAAGCTCAATTTAAGAATAGTAATGTTTCGGCTGAAATTACAAAGTACAACGTCACCGTTGCTGCCTTGGAACAGAAAATTTTGAATACGGTAAGTGATATAGTTTTATCACCTCCCGAAGAAAATCAATATACCGCATTACAGGAAGCACTTATTGCTCGTTTGAGTGATTCCGAAAGTGTTCAACTAAAAAAGCTCTTCTCCGAACTAGACCTTGGCGATAAGCGCCCTAGTCAATTGCTACGCGAAATGCAAAATTTGGCGATGGGTAAAGTAAACGACAATGTCTTAAAACCACCTTGGTTACAACAATTACCGCAACAAGTTCAAGCCATTTTAGCTGTCAGCACTGAAGCTCTTGATAAACTGGCTGAAATGGGCGATAAAATTTTAGAAACTTGCGGCAGGTACCAGTGCGTTGGCGAATTTTCTGCCAATAGAAATCCAGGAGCGACTAAATCAGAAAGTCTGAATTTATCAACAATATTGGACAAAATTAATGAACTTTCTAAAGAAGTTAGTGAGCTGCGAAGATCACGCAGTACCTCTGGAAATAAAAATCATTTTAATCGCCAAAGTTCCAATTATAGGAACCGATCAAAATCTAGAGAAGGTATTTGTTGGTATCATCGTCGTTTTGGTAAAAAGTCAACCAGATGCACTAAACCCTGTTCATTTGTTGCTAGTTTCGAAAATTCGGAAAACTAATTAGGCCATCGTTGGCGGCGCAAGACGATGGTAGCCAGAATTCAAGTCGCCTTTTTATTTATGATCACTCTAGTAAACGAAATTTTCTTATCGATACTGGAGCTGATGTATCTGTTTTACCCGTTTCTTCAAAACAGAAAAAAAGTCCTGATCCAAAATTTTACTTATATGCTGCTAATGCTTCGCAAGTGCACACATTTGGAACACAGCGACTTTTCCTTGATCTGGGCTTACGAAGAAAATTTTGTTGGACTTTTATTGTTGCCGATGTTTCTAAAGCAATAATATGTGCTGATTTTCTTAAAGAATACGGTCTTTTAGTTGATATTAAAAAAAGAAAATTAATAGATCCTACTACATCTTTAAAATCCTTTGGTCGACTTGCCCATGTTCCGTCAACTAATTTGACTACAGTGTCGTCTAAAACTACTGATCCTAGAATTTACCAACTGTTGAATGAATTCAAAGATATAACTGTAGAACATTCGACAGTCAAAGATATCAAACATGACGTCACCCATCATATTATAACAACTGGTCCACCAGTTTTTTCAAAACCTAGACGTTTGGCTCCCGATAGATTAAAAATTGCACGAAAAGAATTTGAGTACATGATTGAGCAAGGAATCTGTCGGCCATCAAAGAGCGCTTGGACCAGTCCTTTACACATGGTACCAAAGAAAAATGGAAACTACAGACCATGCGGTGATTACCGAAATTTAAATGCTGTCACTATACCTGATCGATATACATTGCCACATATTCAAGATTTCAACAACCAATTACATGGTTGTAAAATATTTTCGACAGTGGACTTAGTCAGAGCTTATCACCAGATACCGGTCGAACCTAATGACGTTGAGAAAACAGCAATCTGTACCCCATTTGGCTCCTTTGAATTCATAAGAATGAGTTTCGGGTTACGTAATGCCCCACAAACCTTCCAAAGATTCATCCATACCGTGCTTCGCGGATTAGATTTCTGCTTTGCCTACCTTGATGATGTACTTGTGGCTTCCAGAACCGAAGACGAACATCTTTCACATCTAAGACACGTTTTTCATAGATTTCAAGAAGCTGGTTTGGTCATCAATTTAGAAAAATGCGTCTTTTAAAATCAAACATTAATTTTTTAGGACATCATATTTCAGAAAAGGCCTCAAACCAACTGATGACCGGATCAAAATTATTGCTGAATATAAAAGGCCAAATAATATCAAAGAACTGCGTCGTTACCTTGGTGTTATAAATTTTTACCATCGATTTATACCGAATGCTGCTGAGAAATTGGCGACACTTAACAGTTTTCTTAAAGGAAAGAAGAAAAATGATAAATCAATAATAAACTGGACGGAAGAAACTATTCAAGCCTTCGAAAATAGTAAGAAAGAACTATGCTCTGCCACATTATTGGCGCATCCAGATCAAAAAGCGAAATTAGCTTTAATGGTCGATGCATCTGATCATGCTATTGGTGGTGTGGTGCAACAAAATATTTCAGGTGTCTGGGAACCACTGAGTTTTTTCTCCAAAAAGTTGACAGACCCTCAAACACGCTATAGCACCTATGACAGAGAGCTACTAGCAGCCTATTCTGCTGTAAAACATTTCAAGTATTTCTTAGAAGGACATAATTTTACCATTTACACTGACCACCGTCCTCTAATTTACGCATTTCTGCAGAAAGGTGATAAAGCATCACCGCGACAAATGAGGCATCTAGATTTTATCAGCCAATTTACAACAGATATACAGCACATTTCTGGTGTAGATAATGAAGTAGCTGATGCATTATCAAGAGTTAAGGAAGTTGTCCTTCCGGAAACGATTGATTTTAGTGCACTAGCCAAGGAGAAAGAAACTGATGAAGAGCTCAAAAATCTCATAAAATCAAATACTAATCTTAAGTTTGAAACATTACCCGTTTTCGGAACCGATGAAGAAATATATTGTGATACTTCTACAGGAAAACCACGACCTTATGTGACAAAGGCATTTCGAAAAGTAATATTTTCGTCAATCCACAACCTATGTCATCCAGGAGTTCGAGCTACAGCACATCTAGTGACAAAAAAGTTCGTATGGCCTTCAATGAACAAAGATGTCAAAGAATTCACTAAAAACTGTCTATCTTGTCAAAGATCCAAGATACAGAGACATGTGCATAAACCAGTTGGGGAGTATGTACCAACCTCAAAAAGATTTGACGAAATTCATCTGGACATAATTGGACCTTTGATAACTTCCGAAGGACAAAGATATTGTGTAACCTTAATAGACAGGTTTACTCGCTGGCCAGAAGCCTTACCGGTGCCTGATATTAAAGCTAACACCGTTGCAGAAGCAAATTTATAGTGGTTGGATTTCTCGCTTTGGAACACCGTCAATAATAATTACAGATCAAGGAAGTCAGTTCGAGTCGTCTCTTTTCACCGAACTTGCCCATCTCTTGGGAATCAAGCGAAGGAGAACTACATCTTACAATCCTGCTTGCAATGGGTTAATAGAGCGATGGCATCGAACTCTGAAAAATAGCATCATGTGCCATAATAATCCTCAGTGGACGAAAGTTCTGCCTACTGTACTACTGGGGCTACGCTCCACTTTCAGAGAAGAATTCCAAACGACTCCATCGGAATTGGTTTATGGCTCAAATATAAGATTACCTAGCGATTTTCTTCATGAGACACAAGTATCTACTGACATTTCTACTTTCGCTGGTCAACTAAGAAAATATTTCTCTCAAGTTAAACCTGCTCCACCTTCACGACATGGAAAATCTCCCATTTTTGTGACGAAAGATCTTAACACTACTTCTCATGTATTCGTACGAACTGACGCCGTTCGTCCACCACTTCAACCCCCATATGAAGGACCTTTTAAAGTACTTTCCAGAAATAAAGATTACTTCACACTATCAATAAAGGAAAAATCTCGAAATATCTCTATTAATCGTTTAAAACCATGCTTCATAGAACAGTCTGCAGACTTGAAGAACAACGCCTCTTCCTTCAGTTCAATGCCTACAGTCGGCACACCTTCAGTCCTTCCAAAAATTGCTGCTTCAAATATCAGGAAGAAAAGAGTTACATTTTCTGACGAACCGCCTAAGAAGTCTTTTTTTAACAAGACATCACGTGTTGGGAGACCTATTAAAGTTCCATCTAAATTTCTCGATTCGTTCGAATGAGGTTCTCACTGGAAGGGGAGTAATGAAGCGACGTGACATCACTCATCATAATCTGCATTAATTGTTTTTATAATTATTTAATAACTTTAAGTTTGTTTTAACTACAACTTTAATTCCTACTTTTTAGAATTGCTTTTTAATGATGTTCTATTATTATATCTTTTCTGATTCGCATCTTAAATATTTGATGCCGCATTTAAACTAAACGAATTATGTATAAATTGTAAATAAATGTAAATATTAATTATTCAATGTTTCTGTTCTTCAAACCATTCATTACGCTTCAACATAATAGAATGCGAAAGATACACAGAATATGCTTATTTGGCGTTATTTAATTTCAAAAGAACAGCGAATCGGAACACGAATTCAATTTCTGAAACATCCAATAAAACAACAATCCGCCAACAGCTGCCAATATAAATAATTTTTCGTCTTCGCCTTCAAGTGTTACAGTAAAGTTGCCTACAATAAAAATAAATACGTTTTACGGCGAAATTGAAGAATTCCATAGTTTTTGGGAGCGTTTTGAAAACTGTATCGACAAAAACGAAACTGTATCGCTGATTGACAAGCATGTTTTTTTGCGGGGATATTTAGATGGAGAAGCAAAACGAATAGTTGATGGAATTAATATAACTGCAGAAACATATGCAACAGCAAAGAATATTTTGAAATCGAAATATGGCGATAAAGATAAAATAATACAGGCTCATCTCGATTATTTAGAAAACCTAAAACCTGTCAAAAATCACTCTCCAGCAGCAATAAATGAGTTATATATTGATTGTAATCGAAGAATACAGGCGTTAGATGCTTTAGGAGAAAAAACTCAATCATACGGAAGAATTTTGGCTCCTAAAATACTTCGTGCTTTTCCTCATGAAATCTGTCGTAACTATCTGTCGTCATGAAATCTGTCGTAACTGTACATGCCAAACGTGAAAATTTTGGTGAAAGCGATATTTCAAAATTAATGAAATTCTTATCAGAAGAGGTCGAGGGGTCAATTACTGCAAGTAATATTAAAGGTTCACTTGCTCCAGACTATCCTATTAAATCCTCTTTAGAAAAGTTTAACGTGAATTCTAAATCAGTTATCAAAAGTAAAATAATGTCACCCTTTTGTGCTTTCTGTGAAACTGTCGGACATTGGCCTCAACAGTGCAATGTTGTAACGGACATAGACGCACGCATACAGAAATTGAAGACTAGTAATAGATGTTTTTTGTGCACTAACCGAGGACATACCAAAAAAAATTGCCCCCGAAGAGAAAAATTTTGCTGTGCCAACTGCAAGAGAAAACACCATACATCAATATGCAAACCCCTAACCAATGAGCAGCCTGTGACTACATCTACAAACAAAATTGATGTATCGCCTTCCAGTTTCGTTCATTTGCAAACTGCACGAGTTTTCATAACTGGGCCCACTGGCATTACAAAACTGACACGTTGTCTTTTGGATGGTGGAAGTCAATCTAGTTTCGTTTCTTCTAATCGTGTGGATACTTTAAAACTTCCAGTAATTTCAACCAGACATTTGGACATTCAAGCCTTTGAATCCCCAGCTAATGTTGGCTACATGCAAAGACAAGTCAAATTTCAGTTATCAAGTATCTGGGACAAATCTAAAGTTAATGTTACTGCATTTGAAAGCTCCAACGAATATGCATCACACCTACCTTCATCAACGGATGTTTCCATCTTTGCTAAAAACAAGCGATTGAAACTTGCTGATCCAGATGATTCATTGTCGAACTTACCAATTGAGATTTTAATCGGTGCAGATTACTACTGGATTATTATGAATTCTGAAGCTCCAGTCAGGTTGTCGGATTCTCTGGCCTTGGTCCCATCAAGTTTTGATTGGGTACTTAGTGGAACTCGATCACACGCAACAGTTTCCTTTATTTCAACGGTTCATAATGTTGATGTGGATACTTCAACTCAGGAATTAGACAATATGGTACGAAATTTCTGGAACTTAGAGAGCATTGGTATACAACCAACACAACAAAAAATAAGTCCTCACAACTCTGAACTCTTAACGAACTTTCATCAATCTTTTGAAATCATCGATGGTAGAAGAGTTGTAAAATTGCCTTGGAAACCAGAAGTTCCACTTTCGTCGAACAATTATGAAGTCGCAATTCAACGATTTAAATCTTTAACAAGGAAACTGCATGCAAATTCAGAATTCAAAGTAAAATATATTGAGCACATGCAAGATTACATTGATAAAAAACACGTTGAAGTTGTCTCAGAAACACATAATGAAGAACGTTTATATTACTTGCCCCATCACGCAGTAAAGAAAATCACTCATGGAGAAACTAAGTGGCGTATAGTTTTTGATGCATCTTCACATTCTCCAGGTCACCCATCTTTGAACGACGCTCTTGAAGTAGGACCAAATCTTCTTCCTGATATCTTAGCCACATTGTTGAGATTTCGACTTTCTAAAATAGCAATCACTAGTGATAGGCGACAAGGATTTCTGCAGCTGATTCTAGCAGAAGAAGACAGAGATGCAACACGATTTATTTGGTACAATACTACATATACTCCTGATGGGAAACTCTGCACTGAAGATAAAATTGTAACCTATCGATTCACACGTCTTCCATTTGGACTCGTCTGTAGTCCATTTTTATTAGCAGCTTCTCTTCGTGAATTGGCTTCAAAACACAAACAAGCATATCCTACAGCAACTGGACACGTTGAGAATAACACCTATATGGATGATTTTGTTACGGGAACATCTACGGATACTGAAGCTCCGATTCTTTACCAAGAACTGCAGAAACTTACATCACTTATTAGCCTACCATTAGACAAATGGACTACAAATTCTAAGACTTTGAAAGATATGTGGAAACAAGAAAACGTCTCGTTTAAGGATATTACGCAGGTCTTGGGTGTTAAATGGGACACTAACAGTGATGTCTTTCAAATTGATGTGCAGACAAAAATTGTTCAAGCATGTAAAGAACCAGTAACAAAACGCTTACTACTGAAGTTGATGTCAAAGTTTTACGATCCTCTAGGCTTGTTTGCTCCAGTTACAGTAGTTGTGAAGATATTGTTTCAAGATACATGGCTCAGTGGTATTCTGTGGGATGAACTATTACCTCCATCTGTAGCACAGCAGTGGCACAAGTGGATAAATGAATTACACTATCTGAATGAAATATGCATCCCAAGATGGATTGGCTTTTCCGAAAATTCCGACGTTACCATACATGTGTTTTGCGATTCTTCGGAATGTGCATATGGTGTTGCTTGTACGCTCGTCACGCAGATGATATTTCTACAAAGATCCATCTCATTTGCAGTCTAAATAAACTAGCCCCAATCAAAAGGGTCACCCTTCCGAGACTTGAATTGTTAGCTGCACTACTAGGAGCTCGCCTACTCCGATACTTTTGCAGGGAAACAAACATGAATTCCCGTAGCTTTAAGTTGGATAAAGGGAAATCCCAACCTTTGGAAAGCATTTGTCTGCAACAGAACAACACAAATCCCTCAAAACACTACTTCAGCACAATGGCGCCACTGTCCCGGTACAGATAACCCTGCGGATCATCTTACTCGTGGTACCTTTCCATCACAGTTATCGATTTTAGAATCTTGGTGGCACGGTCCGAAATGGCTAAAACATGATCCAGAAACTTGGCCTATCAAAGTTGTGTCTACACGTACACAGCCTTTAGTTGAAGCTGAATCACGAAAAACCAAATTTCAATCCTCCTACGTTGCAACTACAGAACTCATCATAGATATATCTCGTTATAGTTCTTACACAAAACTTCTTCGTGTGACTGCCTGGATTCTACGTTTTGTATACAACTGTAAGACACAGCAACGCATAACTCATGAACTGAATTGTAATGAAATAGAGAAAGCTAAAAACTATTGGATACAGACTGTACAGAATCAATGTTTCTCAGCTGAAATAAATGCCTTAAAAGCGGAACGTCCCCTGCCGAAAAAATCCAAAATTTCCTGTTTCAATCCCTTTCTCGAAGATAATTATTTACGCCTTGGGGGAAGGCTGCAATTTTCAAACATTTCTTCTGACACTCGACACCCTTTATTGCTCGATGGTAAACACTATTTTGTCCACCTTTTGATCCAGCATACACACATACGACTTCACCATTTAGGTGTGCGTATAATCCTGTCCGAGTTACGTTCAACCTTCTGGATTTTAAGAGGACGTCAAGCTATAAAGCAAGTTATTCACAAATGCCTACCTTGCAAGCTGTACAAAGCAAAATACGGAAAACAAATCGGAGCTCCTTTACCTCCTGAAAGAGTTGTACCTTCTGCTCCATTTACTATCACAAGAATTGATTTTGCTGGACCCGTGAATATTCGATGTTTGAAATCAAGAGACACAGCCTACATAACACTATTTACTTGTGCAACAACACGTGCATTACACATCGAACTTGTGTCGGATCTTATCACAGACAAATTTCTTTTGGCACTACAACGTTTTGTTGGCCGCAGAGGACTCCCACACACAATCTATACCGACAATGCTACCACTTTTCATGCAGCAAATAAGGACTTGATTCTGTTATGGCAAGTTCTGTCATCAGCTAAAACTCAGCAATATTATGCCCAAAATGGCATAACTTGCAAATTTATCGCCCCACGAGCGGATTGGTGGGGAGGCTGGTGGGAACGCCTAATAGGAGTTGTCAAGCGATGTCTACGAAAGGTACTCGGACGAGCACTTCTTGACGAGGAAGGTCTGTCCACGGCCCTCATTGGAATAGAAGCCGCTCTGAACAGCCGACCTTTGGTATACAAAGATGGAAAAGATGACAGTTCCACAGCCTTAACACCAAGTCATTTCTTGACAGGACGAAAACTAACTGCCATTCCATCCAGCCCAAATAACAACACAAAGCTAAGAAAAATCTACAAGCAGCAGCAGAACTTACTCGACTGCTTCTGGAAAAAATGGTCTAAGGAATATTTGCTTCAATTGCGGTCATTTCATCAAGTTCGTAATCAGGACAATATCATTGACATCCGAATTGGCGATATTGTACTTCTACAAGAAGACGTCCGACCACGTCACATGTGGAAGAAAGCTAGAGTGGTGAACTTGTATGAAGGACGAGATGGAAAAATAAGATCCTGTGAGCTGAGAGCTAATGGTCACAATATAACCCGTCCGGTAGCTCTGGTCATCCCTCTCGAGGTCGACCAGGGTGGGGAGGATGTTGAGGTTTGAGTTTCCTGAGCTGGCAACATCTTCTTGTTTTTATATTCTTTTTATGTAAATAAAAGTTAAGTTTTCAGTTTATTCTACGTGACTTTCAGTCTGATTTGCTCTCAACAAAGTCCAACAGCATGTAATTCGTTAAACCTATTAGAAATGTGCTATAGTATAAAATGTTGAGATGAAATTTCCAAAACTGATATCTCCTTAAAAAGGTTAAAATTTTGGCTATAATTAAGTCTATTAAAAATGAAATTCGGGAATTGCAATGGAAAAACCTGCATAAACAAATAAATTCTAGTAAAGCAAATAAATTCGTGATATAAATCAAAAATCGTCAAATAAATTCGTAATATATAATGAATAAATTCGTGAGAAAAAAAAGCTCTTTCGACAAAATACTAAAATAGAGATCTATCGACAAAGACTACTCACTTCTGCCTAGCTTATGCTCTCTCTGGTTATTTCAGTTTCCGTTTTTAAAAGCACTATATGTTGAGCTATCTCAACTAGATTTGGCATGTGTCATTTTTAGCGGCAATCACTGGTCGATTTTCTAGCGTTGCCATTCGGGGAGTTGTAATGAGGCTTTTTTTGTGGCCGTGTAAGAGAAATATATATATAGATTGTATCAGTAGAACTAATAATTGAATAATTGCGTTTCTTCATGAAGTACAAGATAAATAAAAAATAGCTGAAAATAGCTTGATTTTGACAATACTTTTTTTTTAAAACGCAGCACATCTTCTTCGGAAAATAAATTTTCGGAAGAAAATGTGCTACGTTTTAAAAAAAAGTATTGCCAAAATCAATTTTTAAATTGAAGTTAATTTAATGATCTATTTGAATTCAAATTAAAATTCAAGTTCAAGCTCATTTCAATTCTAGATTCATTTTCATTTCTCACATATAGCTTTTACTCTTAAATTGGAATTCAGGAATTATTATTTTCTCATTGTTATCTAATGTTTAAGGGAAAGAAAGAAGGAGTTCCAAAAATATTTTTCTGAATGTTTTTTTTCTTTATAAATGTATGTCTGACAATAAATTCTAATTTTAATTAAACATTTAACAAAAGCAACGAGTTTTAAATAATGTAGCTTTTTCACGCTGTAGAAATCTATCCTCTTGGAGACCACATTAAGTTGAGCCATTTCTTTTCTATATTTATTCCTTTGTCTTTTGAAACATTTACTTTACGTACATATCTTTTTAATTTTACTTTTTTAAGTTTTTTGGCCCCTTACATGGAAAAACAAACTTCTGGATAGAAAACTTCTGCTAATAAAGAATAAAAACAATGTTTACTTAACTGATTTTTTTCATAGGTAATTACAGAAATTTTATATATTCATAGTTATTTATTTAATTACAACCGTCGTTAAACAGCCGACTCAATTTTATGGGTTTACGGCTACTAATGTTCAACTCCGTAGCCTTGTAATTTTGAACCCGATCCAGAAGACAAAGGAACTAGTGGATCGAGTATTGGGGAAATTTGCCTCAGTGGAAGACTTTTTAATAGAACTAACCTTCATAAAAACCTCCCACGGTTAACCTCACAGCAAGGGGACTCTAACCCATGATCTGTCTACCACTGAGGATATTTCACATCAGCACTGTGGTCGGTTCAAAGCGGATGCAGAATTCGTATCGACTGGGATTCGAACCCGGTTCGCCTCATTGCAAGGCAAACGCTCTGTTGCCTGAGCCATCGCGGCTCTTATATATTCGTAGACAATAGAATTCATATTCATACGGAATTCATATTCATTCAGAAGACAATAGAATTCATACTCATAGACTAAAAATCGCGGCCGCCTTTGGCCACCTGATTGGTCATCTTTCAAAATAATCTTGAACAACATATAAACTTAAGTGGTATCCAAGTCGAATGCATCCAAATGTTTTTCAATATTCTAATCCTTCAACACGTCTTTTAATACTAACATCTTTATTAGTTTTGAACAATATATTAACCAAATTTTTTCACCGTCTAACTGTTTCCCGCCGGAAGTATCTAGATTTTAATTTTAACTATTTTCAAGAGATGTCTGCGATATTTTGACAGTTCTCTATGCATTAAATTTCTGAGATAATTTAATATCTACTAGGCAGCTATTAAATCACACATACCACGTTAAATATGAGTTCGTGATATTGCAGAATAGCAGGGAGCAAAATTATTAATATTATTAAGCTATTTCCCTCTCAGTCGCAAGGTAAGATAAGAAAAAAATAATAAACTTCAACCAAATGCTCAATAGCGTGATGCACTACTTCTTCTCGCACCCCTAGAGCCATAACTCGAGGATGAGCATTCTTTAATATATGTATTTCTATTTGCTCGAAAAAGGCAAGTTCTGACCCCTATAATTTGAATGACAGCATAGCACTGTTTATGTTTAAAACTTTTTAACCATTTTAGAAAGGGTCAAAATCAAATCTAAATAAATACTTCGTAACCAAGTTTTTAATTCCTTAAAATAACAAAATTATTCCAAATAAATACTTTGCGTAAAACTAACAATTTAACACAACTTAAACTATTATTTGCGACTACACAACAAAATGTATCTAATACTTAACGTATAACTAATTTTTTAAAACTGCATAAATTATTACTTAATATAATTTAACAAGAGGAATAATAACTACAGTGTTGCCAATAGATAGAAAAATACCCGAGTTTACGGTATCACATAAGAGAAACATAAACAAAGAATACAAAGGTTTCATGGCATAACCCATAAACAAAGGTTTTATGGGTTATGATGGGAACTTACGATCAACATATTTTCTCCGTTTCTATAACAAGTAGTGTTTGCACTATACAACTGCCTGTGTGTACTCCCATGTGTACCTTTGTGTATGTACACCATGTATATTTGGAGCTTCAAGTACCTTTCAACGAAGAATGGCATCGAATAATATCCTAATTTCCTATAATAAAATTCTTTTGTTCAGCTGAGCTCTACTTCTATTGTTCTATGAAGCATTGGAACGAGTTAAGGTGTTTAGCATTTCTGCTAATGATAATAGTAAAAAACGACTACATTATTGTGGTGAACAATTTCCTAACACTTTTGTATTTCATCCATTTGTTTGAAAAACTTAGTATGCCAGCTGAAGAACATGTCGACCTAAACACTACTCGACTACATTATTAGGTTAAAAAATTTTATAACACTTCTGGATTTAATCCATCTTGTTGAAAAACGTGGCATGCCAGTTGAAGAACATGTTAATCTAAATACAACGTGACTACATTGTTGTGGTGAACAATTTAGTAACACTTCTGTAATTCCTCCATCTTGCTGAAAAGCTTGGCATGTCAGCTGAATAACATGTTGACCTAAACACAACACGACTGTATTATTGTGGTGAACAATTTCGTACAACTTCTGTATCTCATCTATTTTGCTGAAAAGCTTGATTTATCAGCTGAAGAATATGTTGACCTAAACACAATCCGATTACATTATTCTGGTGAACAATTTCGTACAACTTGAGTATTTCATTCAGCTTCTTGAAAAACTAGACAGTTCAGCTGAAGAACATGCTGCCCTAAACACAATACGACTACATTATTATTGGCGAACAATTTCGTATCACTGCTGTATTGCATCAATATTGCTGAAAAGCTTGGCATGTCAGCTGAAGAACATGTTGACTTAAACACAAAAGGCAATGCGACAAATACATAATTACACTGAGGGCCAGTAACATTGATAATACACATAAAACGCTTGAAATTTTGTCTGGAATAATTATTCAGAAAAGATAGATAAATGAATTTAGACGCTTAAGTGTAATGTGAGGGCGTGTCATTCTTAACTGGTGCTGTAATATTTGTAATATCAAAATTCTAAAAAATACGGTTGTTCTTTTAATCCGCAGAGAAATCTTTAATTTAGATTCAATTATTTTATTATTATTACTTATTTTTCGAGTCGTGATTATAGAATCCTTCAATAAAAATTTCAATTACTTTTCAAACACTCAAATCTCTAACATGAATACAAATTTCAGGCACTTCCTGACCTAAAGTTTGTAAAACTCTGCAACCAAATATATACCTAACTAGAGTGCTTAGATATCTACTTGATCACTATGCTTGATGACAATATAAGGTTCAATAATTTTCTGTTCACTACAGGCAGGAATTATTGTCACTTTATAGCCAGTAAGAAATAAACTTCAATAAACTATAGACCCCTTTCCGACTCAATATGGAGCTCAAATTTCTCCTGAAAATCCATGTTTGATGTCAATCCAAGTTAGAGTGATTTACTGACTAGTACAAGAACAATATCACCAATAGCAGTTTTGACAACTTTCCAACACAAACACACACATATAGACAAAACTATGAAGAAGGTAATAAAATGGAATTCAAAAAACACTTTTTTCATGCAAACGAAGAGAGAGAAATTTTTTTATTCACGTTAGAAACGAAAAATGTTGTATGAATCACTTTCTTAATTAACTACCTTCGGTCCCGCAGTGGACTGATTGTTAAAACACGGTTCCCAGCAGATCACCGAAGTCAAGTATCACTGGCTACGGTTAGTGTGTGGGTGGGTGACCACTTGGGTCAGTCTGCGTAGGGACCGAGGGTGTGCGGTATTGGTCCTCGTTAAACTGTTCTACCATAAAGTGCTCGACTTCGCGCAGGTCGTTGAGCTACCGAAGCGGGGGTGCCATCCCCTCTGCAGAGGATCAAAATTGTGATGGCATGTCTTCGGATCATCCTCCGGGATGTTTCCCAGACCGTCGCCAATAGCCCGTTGTGCAGCTCTAGTGCGACGTAAATTAACAATAACTACCTTCGACAGCATAAATTTCCTCACGTCTTTTGAAAGTGATACGTCCAGTGTTTTTTGGACTGTCTGGTATAAATATAATTATGCTCCACTAGAAAGAGTAACTTTCCAGGGAAAGATTAAGTCTAATAGAAAGATTTAATTTTATTATATCAGTATCTCTATTATTAAAATGCAAGTTTACTGCGAATAGTTCCACTGGGTCAGTAGCCATGTTTCTATTAAGTGTTAAATTGGTTTTAAATATTACACTGTATTTTGTAGCAGTAAGGATGCAAATAAATCTTTAAAAAGAGAAAATATAAAAAAATAAAACATATTTATAGAATGCAAAGTCTCATAAAATTCAAAAAAAACAAAGATCAATTTCAAAAGGCATCGAAATATATTTCCCTCATAAATGAGTTTTTTTAGTGATAAACACATGGAATTTGAAAAAAAAGAAAGGGTATTTTATTTCGCTTGAATCTCAAGAATGTTAGATGAGAAAATGATCGATCGAAATTTGATTCATCTTTTTAAATGTAAATTTATATATTTTTACTTCTAAATAAACGTTTCTTTGATACTTTCCAAAGTCCATATAAAATGAGGAGAAAAGCCTATAATTAAAAAAGTATGTTTCTAAATAATTATTTGTAAATTCTTATTAAATTAAACTTTCAAATAACTAAAAAAGAATAATTGTAAACGTAAGGAAAAGCACGAAAACCTCCCACGGTGAACCCAATGGCAAGGGAACTCTAACCCATGATAAATCTACCATTGAGGATATTTAACATCAGCACTATGCAAACTGGTAAACAACGTTAAAGAGTGCAAAAATATTATTAAAAGCAGACAGCTGTTTCGGATGCTCAAAGGGCAACCTTCATCAGTGCAACGGAAAGAAATGAGAGAAAATAGGGTAGAAGGATGACGAGTGAAAGGATGACGACGAATGGGAATCAAGGAACAAAAAGATGAGGGGGGGGTAGTTAGGTTTAATCATAGATTTCCAAACAGGAGAAGGATAAGGAACCCTGGATAGGTCATTGACCTATTCAGTGTTGTGACGTCACCTTTCTCTATATATTTACCCTATTTTCTCTCATTTCTTTCTGTTGCACTGATGAAGGTTGCCCATTGAGCATCCGAGACAGCTGTCTGCTTTTAATAATATTTTTGTGCTCTTTAACGTTGTTTACCTTAGTTTGTATTTTAGCACAAAGGTCACTTGTGTATTTATCAGCACTATGTGATCCGGGGACGGAATTCGTATCGACCAGCCATCGCTGGTATTCGAACCCGGTTCGCCTCATGGGAAATCGAACGCTCTATTTTCTGAGGCACTACGTCTCATCCTTATATGTATAAGAGTGTTTCGCAATAACCACTCGTAATGTACATTTTTAGATTCCTTGTAAATTATAAGGACAACATTTCATATACGTTAGGGTTCAGAAATTAATATTTAAGCAAGGAAACAGTAAATATTTGTCAAATTAATGTCTTTAACGATAGGAGATAACCGAAAATAGGTGACAGGCGGGTGTCAGACCCTTCATCAAATTTCTCCTGATTATGAAGCTGATTTTGATGATCTTTTCCTCCATTTTCCTGACCATTTGTGGATCTGAAAGTTCAAATAATTATTTTATCTTTCGGGTGTATGAATCAAAACCGAGTATAGCTCCTAGTGAAAACAAGTATCAAAATAAATAGTGACTATCAAAATTAAATTAATGAACAAGGTGTTCAGTAATTACATGAAGTCATATATGTTTTATTCAAGAAATTTTCAAAAAATAAAATATACAAACCATAGCTCTTGACCTAATACTTGAGTGAGATGAGAGTTGATCATGAAAGCTGAAATTAACAAGATTAATATGAGATCATCAAAACTGATAATTACAGAGAATAAACTGATAATTAGTTGCGTCAAGCAGGAAAATGGTTATACTTGAAATAAATACTTGTTATAAGCTTATAACTAAATTTAGAGAATAAATGAATTTATGACTAAAATATAAAGTAAATGTAATATAACATTCAAGAATTGCAACATTTTAAAAATTCAATTTAATTTAAGAAAATGATAATCAACGTATTTTCTCAGAATAAAAATGGTTTTTTCAGATTTATGATCCTAATAATTTAAGCACCAGTAGGTTCTAGAGAAGCACCACTTGAAAATTAGATTGCTTATTTCGTTAGATGATTTTAAGAGACAAATACAAAATTTGAATGAAATCAATTTATTAGTTAAAAGTTAAAAAAAATAGTGCGTGGAGTCCCTCCGCGCGGAAGCAGTTAAACTTCGCAACCTGCGACGTTAATTGTAGAAGAATCAGCAGTCGTAGAAGGATCACTAGTTCTATTCAACGACTCTTTCTCCTGTACCACTCGCTTCCGTGCTCTGTAATAACGGTAATATTGTGCATTTTTCCCTCGTGGACCAGTGGAAGTGCTTGTGGTTGCCTCATCATCTCGCCATGGAAAATGTATTTGTATTAATAATGTATGTGAATGCGTCATAATGTAATTTCAGAAGAGAAAACCTAACAATCAATTGATTATTCACAAGTGACGTACCTTGACATAACCTTAAATCCGTCGCATTGTCCGTGGGATTGTTTTCACTCATTTTTTATAATTGTTATCCACTAAATTTGAAAATAAAAAATACTACCCTATTAAATTATATGTGTATCAAACCAAACTAAAAAAATATTTATAGAAAAGCAACACTTTTATGACTTTTATTATTTTTATGCTAGTGAGAACCAAAACAATATGGAAATGAATGAGGGAAAACTAAATCCTTCCACGTGATTTCACGGCCAATAAAAATGTAGCGTTAAACGTTTAACTCAACCTTGTTGGAAGTCGCATAAGAAGTATAACTTCAAAATTGTCAGTGTAGAAAAACCGGGCGTAGCCGGACAATATATCTGTAAAGACTGTCAAGAATATCAGAGAAGTGTATACCAGAAAAAGACTAGTGCATTTCTTCCAGGTTAATTCCAAGCTACTAATAATATTTATGCTTAAGTGATCAAAAAACTTAACTGGCTACAAAAATATGCAGATAAAATCGAAAGACGATTTGGTTCAAACTCAAACAAGCTCTTATTCTCAAGACTTGACAGACGCGATTGAGAAGAGAGAAAAGTTGCGAACGAAAAATCTGAAATATATGTGTAAAACAAAACTAGAAAAACTGCATTTTTTCTAGTTTTTTTTTTTTTTTTTTTTTTTTTTTTTTTTTTTTCAAATCTTGCGAGTGGATGCCTGTTTTTTGCGTTTGAAACGTGTCGACTTATATTTCCTCAGCATATTTTTGAAGCTAATGAAGTTTTTTTAATCAAGTAAAGTCTTTCTTATCTTTTACTTACTGCTTCTGTATTAAATACATAAATGGATATTCTTAAATTTTAAATGCTGATGAATTTGCATAAGCATTTTGGAGCAATTGTAATTTTGCAATATAGATATTTGTAATTCTTTCCGTAATTTATTTTGCAGACTCCATAAATTTATTGAAATCTACATACTTTATTTCCGTAACTGTACGAAATCTTCAAAGTTTTCTATCTGATAATGTACAAAGCCTTGCATAATATTTTTTATGATTATTTTCAGAATAATTTTGCTTTTTATTTGCTTTAATTTTAAATGTGATTCCTGCTAACTGATTTCAAACAGATTAGATTCTTATGCGTTTTCACTGGAATTGTTTTTACAAATCAAACAAAATAAACTAAGCACAAAACAACAAAGTTGACAATGAAATGACCACACGAGTTTTCTTTTCTTTTAAATTTTGATTTTTCTTTTAATCGAAATATTTCCAACATGTATCATAAATGTTTCAGCAAACGCGTGTGCTTATTCAGAAAGCTATGCGTTTTTTAACAATTTGTGTTTTTTCCTGATTTACAGCATATTTCATCTTCAAATCGGTAACCTGAATCAACAAATGGAAAACCACTGCCACAGTCCTTCAGCAGGATACCTATTTGTCTATTACATACGTCCCTGTTGATAGCTTCACACATCAGATCTCCAACTTTTTTTTTACCTCCCTCTATTACAGAGCATAATTTGCCCTCATCTGACAGCAGATCAAACTGTAAGAAAAGGTAAACAATATATATATATATATATATATATATATATAAAACTAAAAAAAAATCAGAGTCGGGCAAAAAAATATGTTAAACCCGGTTCAAGGAGCTTAATTCAGAGAGAATCTGCAACTTTGAAAACAATATTTTTTTTATTTGATTCAATAGCAGAATTTACTCCTTCTTGTCAAGCATGGGGCGATAAAGGATATAAAACTTGATCTAATATTGACAAAAAGACTGTTATTTGAAATAACGATAGATATAAATCTGTTGTAAAATTAATAATGTCATTTATATGTTAACCCGAGGTTTTTGCAATCTAAATATGTTGGACAAACTAGTAGCTCTCTTAACATTAGAAATAATTTACATAATTCAGCTATACACAGTAACTAAATTATCAATAACTTAAAATTGAATCATAACTTAAAATTGAACGACTACTGAAGTATTTTTTTTTTTTTGAAATTTTGCATTGTAAGCAACATTGAAATTTTGTAAGAAATTTTGTACAGATTTCTATGTTGTGTGTACTTTAAAATAAGAGTTAAAAAATAATAAACAATTTTAAGCTTGTAATTTAAATGATGTTTTCATTAAAAAATTTTAATTTTTCATGCAAGGTTAAAAATTAAAATTAATAATATACAATAGAAATACTTAATTATCTTATTAATTTATAAATTTAGAAAAAAATCATGTGGGTCAAATACTTACCTAATTAAACCTGGCACTATTTTCTCTAACTACTTAAATAAAATTATAAACAATATTATTAAAGAAGGTTCTTCTTTGATTACCACTACTAATCAACCTTTTTAAGAATTTATGAATCAAAATAAAACTAAATCCATTACGATTTTATATTTCCAAGATCTCTTTAATAGCACTCCCCTTTCGAAACTAAAAGATTTTATTTTGTAGATGTTTTTTTGTTACTATGATTATGAAAATATCCTTAAACACGATTTTAATTATTGATAGATTCTAATTACTATTTACATATCTGTATTATTAAATCTGTGTATGTTGCATGTTTGAATATTTTTAGATAAAGGAACTCTGTTATGAAATATTTTACAGCAAAGCACAATTTTTTTCATATAATATTTCCCGCTTGATTAGTTTTCTCTTCAAAACAAACATATTTTGAAAAAAGAAAGAATACGCAATGAATTATTTTAAGTAAATTATGTACAGAAATAACTATTCAATTTCTGTTACCTTATAAATGCAGGCACGCTGGCACTTTAAGGTAAGATCAAAATCACAGTTGGTATTCTCTATATCAAATACAAATGACATGGTTTTGGTATCTCTTGTAAAACCATCTTCTCCCATAAGAAAGGTGGTGCACGTACAATTTTCAGCTATGGTCGACCTAAATTAGAAAATGGAGTATTTTATTATATAAACTGTCCCTTAGTATTTACGTTCTTAAAGAACTAATTTATGAATTCCTTTAAAAAGAAATAATCCTCTCTCAAGTAAACTACCTTTTTGAAATAATTTAAAATGTACCTTTATGAAAAAACGTAAATAAGTAATGTGTAAGTTCTGTAATTTTTTTAAAAATATTTCACGATAATGATAATTTGTTTCGATGCTTCCTGATTTTTCAGCAAACGCCATACTCACATCCCTAAAAAATTTATATCAATAATGCTAATTTGGTAAACAAGTAACAGGTATAATTCCTCTGAGAGCTTTAGTAAAAAAAATATTTTTTTCATTTAAACCATTCTTTTAATGACATATTGAGATGAAAGTATATATCATTAATGGAAATTTTTAATTTATGAAAATTAATTCATTATTTGAAAACGAATATCAAACTAATATCAGTTTTGGAAGGTGCAATAACGAATTCTAGAAAAAATTATAAACATATATATATGTAGGTATTAAAATGTGTAACAGCTTATGATAACGATACATGCTTATTTTTCCAAATAAATGCAAGTTACGTGAAAGTGTCATTGTATCGTAAGTATCATAAGTATCATTATATCATTGAAAGTATCATAAGTATCATTGAAATTAATTGAAATATATTAATATATTTTAATTAAAATTATATAATACCTACCTTCTCAATGAAAAAAGCTTAATTTTTTAAAATTATCAGCCAGTCAACGATGGCCTAATTAGATGTCCGATTTTTCGGATATCAGCAACAAATGTAAACTGTTTAGTGCATCTGGTGTACGTTTTACCGAAACGACGACGATACCAACAAATACTTTCTTTAGATCTCAATCATATCCTACAATTGGAATTTCGGTGAATAAAACAAGACTGACTTCTAGAATCGGTGCGTGATCTTTGCAGCTCTCTAACTTTCTTAGAAAATTCCTTAATTTTCTCCAATATTGTTGATAGTTGTCTCTGATATATACCACTTCTGTGTTGCTTTTGGCAGAGAATTTGCCAATACACTAACACCAGCCGCAATTTCTAAGATTTTATCACCCATTTTAGCCAGTTTATCGAGAGAATCAGTGCTGGCAGCTAAAAAAGTTTGAACCTGATACAGCAATTGTTGCAACCAAAGTTGTTTGAAAGCATTATTATTTACTAGGAGACTTCGCCCCCTGCTCGCTGGCGCTCACCAACCCCCGGTACTGCTTTCGCAGTTCATTTCGGTTTGCTTCGCAATCCAATGCTCGCTTAGCTCGCTCATTGGATACGTTCTTAACGTCTAGTTTTTGTATACTTTTTCGAATACTGAAGACCCGAAAACTTTTCACTGTAGAAAATTCTAAACCTGTACATTTCAATATTAATTTGAAATTGCAAACAGTTCACATATTTTTCTTAATCACACTATTCTAAATTTCAGTTGTTGAGAAAAGTAACTGTTGTAAGTTTTGTTTTAAAGTCTTTACCACCAAAGGGCTAAGGCCATGCGTAGTAAAACAATATGAAATAGTAGTCTGCCACTGAACGCCGGATGTAAAGCATCGGCTATGATGAAGATAATTTTGTATTTTTAATTCTCTGAAGAGCGCCACCTTAATAATATGGAATTTGTAAAATAAATGTATATATTTTTGATTGTTGAGGAAGCCCATCATTTTATGTTTTCATCAGTGTTCAGAAGCAGAGCAACTATAAGTGTTTTATTTTATCACAAAAATATAAAATGCATGAAAAACAAAGAAAAGAGTAAGAAAATGAGTATAGTCATAGAAAAAGTTAAAATTATAATATAGTATTTGTCAGTTAAAATAAAACTTTTTGTTTAAGTCATTGCTAACAATTCAAATTTCTCCGAGGCAATTCTAAAGTATAAATTAAGGTAGTATTGTTAAGTTGAAACACAATATTTTTAGTTTTGATGTCAACAATACAATTCAATTTTTCACAAAAACGATTGTTTCCATTTTTAAGTTCAATGTCAACAATTCAAATTTTTCTGAGGCAACTCTTAACCTCTAAATAATATTTTTTTAATGTACACATTTCTAAATGTCAGTATTCAACCACAAAACAACTTAAAGTCCTGAAATTTAGCATGAAGTTGTAAAATGTAATGAAAGAGGGTCAAAGCACTAATGAAAGTAGAAGTAAAGTTAGTACTGTAAAATTAAAACAATATTTTTAATCAATGAGCCAAGTTCTTCAAGAAGCAGTTGTAGAAGTAGGTTGTTTATTTAAAACTTTTTATAGAATTTCTTTAAGAACACAATTGTTAATTTGGGCATTTGGCGATACAAAACTTTTATTATTGAAGGATTTGTTACGTCAAGCGCTCAGGTATCATAATTTTGATCTAGTTGCGCTTCTATGTCATTTTGATTTATGTAGCTAAGTTAACTTTAAAAAAATTCTATGGCTGGCAACAGCATTTTTATTTTTTAAGTTGTTTATTTTTATTTCCTTTAGAATTCGTTATTTTTTTAGCGAAATGTTTTTTAACCTAACAGAATTCTTTGCCGACTGTTTTCTCTATGAATGAAGAAAATAAAGTAAATATTTAACTGTTGTGGAAAGAATCTTATTTAGTTGTACAAAGTACTTCAGCCAAAATTTGGGAGCCACGTAAGAGAATTATATATATTAGATCAGAAACACATCCTTAAAAGGCAGAATGCTTTGGTGTTTTCAAAACAAAGCAAACGTTGCCACCGGCGGAAAAGAAATACAGCCAAAATTTGGGAGCCACGTAAGAGAATTATATATAATAGATTTTGCACTTCGCCAAAATTTTGCATTCCACGTAACAATTGATTTGGACGCTTATTACCATGATCTTATTCGAAGAAGAGTGTACTCATCCGAACACTTTTATAGTCACTCAAATGAGCAACAAATGCTTCTTTTAATGCTGCGTATTTATTTTCTTGAGACAAAACTATCTATAACTCACAATATTCAAAGTTTTCTGATCGATATATATATATATATATATTAATTTACATAGTTGCTATTTATATCGTATTAAAATATGTTTGCTTATCATTGTTACTAACACAAATGAGATTGAATTTCATAAAATAATATGAGGTAAATTACCCAAAGCAAAGAAGTAGAATGCTTGCACAGATGAAGTAGGAATTCATTTTTATTTCAGTAATTGAAATCCAGTAAATGAAAATAAATAATTTGAACTTATATATGCAATGTACAAAGCAAATATTTCACACACAGGTGATAATTTCTCAAAATTGTTATTCAAATTCTTGATAAGACATTCTGCGCATCTGGAAAATTCCAAAGAATACAATGCCATTTAAAGATAAATTCCAATTCTTAGTATTCATATTCTTCAGCTTATCATTATCAATTTGATAAGTTTCTAGGTATTATCTCCTATAATTTAAAAAAAAATGGTATAATCGCTTCTTTTGTATTTCCAAAATACCTTGCACTCTTTATTGCTACACTTTGTGAAATTTCTATTTGTGAAATATGTATCGAGATATAATAGAACTTTGAACAATAACATCGTACAACTTTTTGCCGAAATTTTAATAATTTGTTTAAATGAACCGTTTTTTGCTTCAAGTTGAACCGTAATATCGCGTAATCAAGTTTGAGAAGTACGATAATATGGCTCAATTTACCTTTGTACTTTACAACCAATTAGAACCATTTTACAGCTTAACGTACTTCAAAATTTCTAATTGTTAACATGACAGCTAAAATGTCATAAATATATGAATTTTAATGAGAAAAAAATGATGTTCGTTTTTTTACTCTTGTTGAATCGAATTTAAGTATTTTTGTTCGTGCACTTAAGTGTTTCGTATTCCATTCCCAAGGAAAAGAAAAATAAGACTGACACTAACCAAGATGCCAGACGTAGAAACACACGGAAAAACGTCTGGAAAAATTTCAGTAATGTATCGTTATGATATTTCTGGTTGAATAAAAAACATAATCCCACTTAATAAAACCAAAATATTCTGTATTTTACCTATTAGTTTGTTTCTGTTCATATGGTAAAGGTGCACCGGAAATTTTGATTTCCAAAATTATATCTCTTATTACCACATATTTAATAAAAATACATAAGTAAAAAGTAAATTTAACTGAATAAATGGTTTTTATACCATGCAAAGATGGTTTCAAGAGAAAATTATACGTCTAAAATGTCATAAATATATGAATTTTAATGAGAAAAAAATGATGTTCGTTTTTTTACTCTTGTTGAATCGAATTTAAGTATTTTTGTTCGTGCACTTAAGTGTTTCGTATTCCATTCCCAAGGAAAAGAAAAATAAGACTGACACTAACCAAGATGCCAGACGTAGAAACACACGGAAAAACGTCTGGAAAAATTTCAGTAATGTATCGTTATGATATTTCTGGTTGAATAAAAAACATAATCCCACTTAATAAAACCAAAATATTCTGTATTTTACCTATTAGTTTGTTTCTGTTCATATGGTAAAGGTGCACCGGAAATTTTGATTTCCAAAATTATATCTCTTATTACCACATATTTAATAAAAATACATAAGTAAAAAGTAAATTTAACTGAATAAATGGTTTTTATACCATGCAAAGATGGTTTCAAGAGAAAATTATACATTTCAACACATTTAACAAATTTATAACTTATTATAAAAGCACGTTTTAGTATTAATTTTACCAAAATCATCACCATGGCGCTTTTGTGTAAAATATCGAGCATTTTTTAAGTGTTTCCATAGAGTCAGAAACAAGTTAAATTCTACCATATTCTAGTAGTTTTGTCCAAACTTATTTCAGTTTAATATCCGAGCTGACTTTTGTACTTTACCAGAGAGTTAAAAATGTAAGCCTATTGTGCTCTGTAGCTAATTCACATAACTCTCGAAAAACGTTTAATGTAAATTAAAAAAGACATCGCTTTTTTTTAATTTTTTGAAAGCAGAAGTGATGAACTATAAACTGATGAACTATAAAGTAGTGGTGAATTATAAACTTAAACGTAGATTTTACCTTAAAAATAAAGAACAAAAAATTGAAACCAAATGTCGTGCAGCCGTTTTGATTTAAGAAACTAAAATGATTTGAGCAACTAACTTGATTTAAGTAAGTAACGTAGCAGGCTCAGAAAAAAGTGGAAATATTGACGAGATATATCATACTGCAAGTTAGTACACTCTGTGTTCAGTACTTGACTCGAGACTTATATCAATTGTGATTCTTGCTTGGAGTACCGAAGAGACCTTTTGTGTTTCAAACTTGATTATCTTTGTTATTAAGTATTTAAGTACTTTATTTTCATAATCAAGGCAAAAATAGCCTTTCCCTTAGAGTACTTGTATTGAAACTCATTTTTAACCTTGTCCAATATCGTACGCAAATAATTTTATTGTAGTTCATAATCCCAAATCGGTGGTTCAATGGTTTTGGTTCGTTAAAATGTTGTATTCGCATTCATAACAATTACAATATTTAATGAAAAACAATAACAAGATTCAACAACTCTAAATAAGTTTTGATATGATAGCTTAAATTTTAAGTTTGAAACAACACAGTTTTCATCCGTCTATAGTTCTTAAAATATCAAATTTTAAGATTCAGTAAATTAAAAGTTCCAGCTTTTTTTTAAGGCACTTACAGCACCATCTGTAGGTTCTATTATCAATCAACAAAGTGAAAGATCTTCAACTTTTGATGCAATTCCGTTTTGTTTTATGATTTCAGAGATTATTAAATTTTCTTCCCATTTAGATACTCTATATATTTTTACTCGATATCTTTTTAAATCCATATTTGATTTTGGTAAGCTCTAAAAGCCAATTTATTTCTTTATTCAGTTAATTCATTTATAAATAAATGAAATTAAATTGAAAATTAATTATTTGAAAATTTAAATTCACTAAATACCTTTTAATACCTTCACCTATAATACATATTATACATTTCTGATCTCGTCAGATAACAACTACATTACTATAAAATATTATATTTGACCCTGTCTTAATTTTTTGGAACAAATAATCTCGCAAACCTATTTTCTTTTCTTAGTAAAATCAATGAAGTTTGCCAAAACAAAAGAAATTATTTATTTTAAATATTTTACCTAAAACACCTCTCAATTTGTAACCTCCTATTTATTTCCAACAACAATTAAAAGAAAAGTATAATCGTCGAGTAAAAGTTCTTCGAATTGCGTAAATATTCTTTCTACTCTCTAAGTGATAGCGTGCTCTTTGAAAATATTGAATGAGAAACACTATTTTTAGATGAAATCAGACTGGAATGCAAAGCACGAAAACATATATCCCTAAGTTCTCTAAGAATAATGAAATGGTAAATGAGAAAAATAATGATAAATTTTTTCCGTTTTATACAAACAATACAAAAGAGTGAAAAATTCAAAAATATTGCTATAATTTCCTTAAAGGTATATATTTTTGTTAATATGTTATTTATATATTAAAATACTATTATAATGGTATATATTTTGTACATATTTATAACATTTAATATTATTATATATTTATAATATTTATGTTATTATTTTAGACGATTAAAGAAATATAATCGATTAATCGGATATGATTTAGACTTAAACATGACTACTTTGACTCTCTTGAGAAAAAGACGTAATACATATTTATTGAGAAAGAATTAGATGAAATATTTGTTTTATTGTTAAATAATACAAATCTTGTTATGCCTCTTTTAATGTGATACCTCCTTAACACAATATTATATTTCGTTTCAGTAAATTTGCGAAAAATTATGCTTGAAGTTATGTTTACCTAGTCTTGATGTTAAAGAAATGTAAAAGAAAATAAAAAATAGAAATATTTGTGGGTTTGAATTAAATGTCTGAAATTATTCCTAGATATTCAGAAAAATAAGTTCAACATTAAACTATAATGTACAGTCAGCAAAAAAAAAAGATATCACCCTGAATAACTTTTGTTATAATGATCGGATTTTCACGATCTAAGTGTCAATCTTAATGGTTCTCGGGGGTGACCTCAAATATGCTAATTAATTAGTGCTAACTATTAATTAAGTTACGAAATCTGACACAAAAACGTACTTTCTCTGAATAAACATGTTTTTTTTTTTACATATTTGGATTCCTAACCTTCAAAATATAGGGGGTAGCCGCAATCTGGGAAATGTGGTCCCCATAGTTTGGTCAGGAGAGCGATCCAAAGTTCGTACCCCTTAATGTTAATTTCGCTTTTTGCGTTTTCAGTCATATTTTCAAAACTAATGAAGCAATTCAAAAAAAATTGCACCCACTCATAAAACTCATTTACCCAAAGATAATTTCATAAAAAAAATAATTTTTAATAATTATTAATTATTTTTTATTATTTAATTAAATTGAAGATGAAAAAATTTTGAATTATGAGGTATGAATTTTTTATACCATAATAATCTATATATGTTTCAATAGAAAAATCTAAAGTTTCAACTGTTTTTATTTATTAGAAGCTGAAAAAAATTAAAATTAATTATTTTTAAAAAAATAATTTGGCGACAATAAAAAAATGATTAAATGGGGCGATTAATATTAAAATGTGATAAACTTGCGAGGAACTTGACTTCGCGCGCGTAGTGTAAAATTTCATTCATATTTTTTTCGCTAATAATCGTTTGCTAATCTTTTTATTTTTATTTCTTTCAAACTATAAAATACGATGTTTCTTTTTAGTCATTTAATAATGTATTTGTAATTTAGTAAAGAAATTATGAATAGAACATTTTGAATAAAAAACACTTTATTCAACGAATGTCTAGTTTTATAAAGGCGTGCTTCTGATAGAATATGATTATGCACCAGATTGTGCTTACTTAATGTGATTTTTTTAATTTTTGATTTTCTTTTTCAATAACTGATACAATTTCAATAATATACACACGTATGCATAGATTTGGAATAATATATTTATCAATTTCTTGAATATATATTTTATAATTATTAATACGAATGCGTAGTCAACATTTTTAATCATCTTAAAACTTCCCCCGGTGGCTGAGCGGTAGCGCTTCGCCCTGTCGTTCCTCGGGCCGGGCAAGGCTGACTCAGCCTTTCATCCCTTCAGTGGGTCGATAAATAAGTACCAAGCATGATTGGGAACTAAACACTGGGGGTTCCGCGTTCGGCTGACCACCTGACCGGAACATCTGCTCCTGCACCCCAGAGCCCTAGGTCCAGAAAACTGAGATGGGCATAGTAGGCCTTGGCCCTCCATGGGCTGTCGTGCAGCTGAGTTTAGAGTAGAGTTTTTTAAAACTTCTTTACATCTTATATATCGCCTTAATCTTAAAATAAGTTTGTAAATTACCTGTCTATGCGTGTTTCGCAGAATTATTTTTCTAACTTTTTTATTGAATTTTAATGCAATTTTTTTTTAAAATTCTATTATGTATATTTTTTTCCAATAATATACTAATCAATTGTTTAAGTACTTTAATTTATGTTTTTCTTTAAAATAAAATTACTTTTTAAATTATTGCTAAGTTCTTATTGAAAGAAAACTTAAAATTATTGCCAGCTATCTGAGAATTAAATCTTGTTAAGAAATTAAAAATATTCTACTGATAACACTCAATATCATTCGAAGCAGAACAGCTGACTATTTACTAAAAATACTATTGTTTACGAAAAATGAAGATAAATTATTAATTTTATTTTTTTTATTACTTCTTATTTATTCGAGTAATGAAAAGTAAATGCGTATGTGCGCACAGAGGAAAAATATAACAGATTGTTTTGTTTTTTAAATGAACAAAAAACTATGGGCATGCAATTTTAATTCAACATTCAAAGTTAATCTTGTGCGCTAACCCTTTTAAGTTACCCTTTTGTCTTAAAAAGTTGAAAATATTTTCTTTAAAAGTTGTTTGTATAATTTCTCAACTTTTGCACAGTTCAAAAAAATATTGCTATATCAGGAAAATGTTCGATATGCCTTGTTTTGTTAAACAACTACTAAAATAAAAAATTGCAAAAAGATTTGAAAAATGTGCTATTTTTAGAATCATCATCTCAAAAATTGTTCTTTTACTCCATTTGACTTTTTTCTTCTTAAATAACTTATAATCATAGTTTT
This sequence comes from Parasteatoda tepidariorum, assembly GCF_982258835.1. NCBI lineage: Eukaryota > Metazoa > Arthropoda > Arachnida > Araneae > Theridiidae > Parasteatoda > Parasteatoda tepidariorum. The sequence continues at coordinate 61,308,233 of NC_141761.1, forward strand.
AACACACGTTTTGAAGAAATTATGTATACAAATTTCTCCTAATATTTCGTAATAAGAAAACAAGAATATTAATGATTTATTTATACAGTGAAACCTGCCAAGTTGACCACACTTGTAAGTTTTACACCTGAATAAGTTGACCTCAATTATCAAGAACGGAAATTTTCCTACATAATAAAGAAGCAAAACCTTTGTAACTTGACCACCTGTCTATCTTGTATGTTGACCACTGAAATAAGTTAATTTTGTCTAGGAGTATTATGAAATTCTATTCTAAAACCCTCATAAATTGACCAAAAAAAAAATTCAAAAAATTTTCTGTCATTTCGCAATGTATGTTAATATTTCACTTGTTTGGTGAAATAGTGTAAAAAGCTAATCTAAACCTTTTTGTGAGTTGACCATCTGGGGAAACTGTAGGGAGACAGCTTTTGACCATTTCTTTCATTCATTCATTGAAAACAGGTGTGTTAGTTGAAAAGTTGCTCTTCCAGTTGCAATAGTGAGCAAATAGGCTTGTATGCGTAGTAATAACAGAATAAATTTTAAAGTGTTAAAATAATTTTGTTTTGTTAAAGTTTTCAATGTTTTCGTGTTCTGATATTTTAAGAAATTATTTTTATTAAACACTTCACATGCATAACTAACAAAATAATTTTTTTTTAAAAGTTAGTTAAATATTAAAATTATTTATGTGTAACAAATTGAAGTTCGTTTAGGTTTAAACACATTTCTTGAGATATTCATTTGGCCATTTGCTAAATCAAATTTTTAAGTCAAGTAAAAAAAAAATTTTTAATGTATAGCAACATGTAGGAAACGAAAAAGTAAACAATGTCCCACCCCTTCTATAAGTTGACCACTTGTCTACGTTGGCCACTAAAACAATGCACATGAAGTGGTCAACTTACCCAAGTTTTACTGTAATTGTTTCATTGAACCAGAGTAGTTAATTGTTTTCGTAATAATCGGCCTTACAACTATTTAACTTAGATTCTTTGGACTAGGCGTCACTTCATGCATGTCTTTCGAGATTGAAATTTCAAAGATAAAATGTAAAAATTACAAGAATGCGTAAGCTGGTTTCAACTAACAAAAAAAAGGGACAAAATCGTTGGCAAAAGAAGTTATCTCATGAAAAGAGTGTCAGAGTTGAAAAATTATTGTAAAAACTGTAACAATTGTTACTCTTGTTTAATTAAGGGTATTATAAACCTAATTTTCGTTTAAACATGTTTTTAAAGAACTAACGAAAGGAGTGTGTAAATAACATCAACTCTTTTTACTGCAAACTAAGTTTACTTAATATCATTTGCAAATATTAAGAAGTACAAATTCTTGACTTGCTCCCTAAAATAAAGTTTTATTTTTATCGTAGTTGAAGAAGTACGGATATAGTTAAGGGAGGTATGCGACATTCGGAAAAAAAAAGTCGTGTGATAGAGATAGTTTTAAACAGAACGAATTAGTTCTTTTAATTGAAATGCTGGCAATATCATTACAGCATTTTGGTTAACAAGTGCCATGAAAAAAGGTTCTGAACTTAAGATATGGATTTTAGTATATTTTCCTATTTACATACCTCCTTGATCTCCACACCGTTTTAATATTCTGTAAAGCATAAAATGAAATAATGTTGAATAAAAAAATAGATTTCAAATGAAATATTTTATTTTCCTATATGCAGGGTATCTGTTACATTTTAGATTTTCAAATTCATAACTTTTCATGTCTAATTCCAAGAATTTTCAAGATTTAACGAAGTTACTATTTTCTCCGATAAAAACAGAATAATAAATTCAAAAAGCATTATAATCACATTATATAAAATAGGTATAACCAAAACACTGCAGTAAGAACGCACTTTAATACAAAACCCCTCTATTTAAGCTTTTAGCTTAATTTCCGCTTTTGGTTTCATATTTTGTAATGTGGCAATCTTTTTCGAAAATATTTTAAATAATTCTTTAAAAATTTCACGTTCATGTAATAAGTTCATTTGAATTCGCAGCTCGCTTTATAGATTTTGTTTCATGTTTTATTCTGTTTCTTCTTTATACTTAATTTTCTGATTTCGCTTGATATTTTTACTTATTGTGTTCCATTATGTTTGTAATTTTTTTGTAAAATTTTTTTGAGTGCTTCTCAAACTATTGCATTGATATATTTTACTTTGGCTATATTGATACAATAATAGAAAGTACTATTTTTTTGCTGATATAATCGTGTAAGCTGATGAAAAGATTATATCTTTTATTTTCCGGATATTTTTAGAATTTTTTTTCCGGTTTCTTGCTGTTTTATTTTTTATTATTATTTTACTTCCCCCCTTTTTTATTGTTCCGTAATTTTTCCCAAGTTTTTTCTGCATTTTGAACTTATTTACTTATTTTATGAGTTCTATTTACTTGCAGCTTATGCGCAATAAATAAAACTTATTATTTTTCGTAATTTTCTTCGTGTTTTTTTGTTTTTATTTATTATGATATATATATCAAAATGCTTTTAAAATGCCTTATAACATTTATTAAGTTTTACAATTTTATCGAAAATAAATACCGTGATTTCTATAAAATTTTGCGATTATGCATCAGAATAGCTATCTTTTTTCAGGTCCACCTTTGCTTGATCACTTTTTTTTTCCTTTCCTAAGAAACTCGAAGTGCGGGGCAAAAGCATTTAACCCTACAACTCTTCATAAATTTATGATAACTTATGAAAATTTGGTTTTAATTCAAAACTGTCATACAAATTACGTTAAAACAGCTTTACAAAAATAAATAATGTCAGATAAAAATTCAAAGATTCTATAATCCTGGAGAATCAAAAATAATTTATTAATTTATTTAAATTTCCTTTTTAAAGGAGATTTAAAAAAAAAAAAAAAAAAAGCCCAGAAAGCAACGTGAAAAATTCTTTTGATTGCTTAGCAACGAGAAGCACTATCTTTTCCCATCTTGTCATTCATTCAGTTTCTTTATGGTTGTTATAAATTATTTCCCCTTCTATGGCGAAGTAATTTGGCATATTTTTAAACCATCGCCAGATATATAAATCCCTATTGCGACCTAATTTACAACCCATTTTTTTCGAAATTTTGTCTACCCCCCCCCCCTATTTTAAGGGTCAGGATTCCAAATATGTAAAAAAAAATACATGTTTATTCAGAGAAAGTACGTTTTTGTGTCTGATTTCGTAACTTAATTAATAGTTAGCACTAATTAATTAGCATATTTGAGGTCACCCCCGGGAACCATTAAGATTGACACTTAGATCGTGAAAATCCGATCATTAGAACAAAAGTTATTCAGGGTGATATCTTTTTTTTTTTGCGGACTGTACATAATTGTAAAGGTAATACTAATTATAAGACATGGTCTAGTAGTTACTAAAACACTGTTAAATTATCAGAATTATATTTGACCTCGAATATGAAGAAAAAAAAAGAAGTTTCAAAAAATAAAATTTTTTTCTATCCTATATCAAAAAAATTACCAGCAAATGAATTTTATTATTAAAGTCATTTCAATGATAAATAACTGTTTCTCTTACACATTCGTACTAAACTTTTTCGACTCTTAAAAAATGAAATAAATCTCATTATTTTGAGCCAAATCTCCGAATAAGACTTCACCAGAAAACATTCAATATTCAAAGGAAAAACCTCTCCGCATAAATCTCTTTGCAGCAGAAATTTATACCGCGGGCACAGCGCTTTCATCCTAAACACGATGCCCACTTTCAAACTCCCAATTTCTTTCCTCCACAACAGTTCTTCTAATCTATTCTTGCCTATTTCAAATTTATGTATTCAAATCTATTCTAAGGTGTTACATTAACATAATAATGACTGCCCACAAAAAGTTTCATGCAACAACATTTTAAGAAGTGGATCGTGTTGAAACTTTTAAGTTAAGAATGGCTGTATTTACAGAGAGAAGGGTTCGTGTGAGATAACTTCCAACTGAGATTTGTGAGGATTCTTCATTGCCAGGTTTCATGTTATACAAATGAAGGGAATAAGTCAAATACATAAGTTCTTTTATGCTCGGTATTTTGATTGATCAGAGAATATTAAACAAAGGGAATTTGCTTAAAATTTTAAAGCGCTTACAACTTTTAACTATGGCATTGCGTTTCGTATGTGACACTCAAATGTAAACAAATAATGTTTTGTGGTTTCATATCTTTGAATATGTATCGCGATTACATGATTTCAATTCGAATTTGAAAGGACATAGAAATTAAATCAGCTTTTCTTATTAAATTCCTAGCCAGCGCTGTTTATGCGGAATAAAGTCAAAGTTTCCTTTCTCTGTCATGGACTTTACAAGCAAGTCACGATATTTTGTTATCTGTTTTCTGTGAGTTACTTAATATGCTTTGCCTACTTATTCCAAGATGTTCTTTCAGATTTATCTGAAATTTATAAAAATTTGAAACTAAAAAATTTAATTTTTTCAAGCTTTCTAAGGGCCAAAGTACTTACATCTATAATAATGAAATTAAAAGTTTGTGTGTCTCTCTCATACCATCAGAACCGATTGTGATAAAACCACTTCAAATTTCACTTTTCATTCATCTGTAAAATCTATTAAAACTCCAACTTCCAGTGAAGCAAAATAAATGTAAATAATAAATATTGTTTAATAGGATTGTCCAGAAAGTTCTTTTTCTGAAGCATATTATTGCTATATATATGGAAAATAATTAGAGCTTTCAATGGAGAAACTTTCAGCCTTCAATGATTCGGAATTGCGTTATTAGCTTGTTCAAAAAGTTGCTTCTGGTAAGGATTTTATTGCTAAGGATAGTAATTGTATAAAACAACATAAAGTTTTAATTATCATTCATCTTCAAAATCTATTAAACCTGCAGCTTTCAATGATTGGGAACAAATGTAAATACTAAATATTGCGTTATTAGATTGTTTAAAAAGTTGTTTTGGGGATAGATTTTATTGCTAAGAATTGCAATTGTATAAAACTACATAAAATTTTACTTCACATTCATCTGTAAAATCTATTAAAAGTGCAGCTTATCGTGCATCAGAATAAATGTAAATAATAAATATTGTTTTATTGAGTTGTTCAAAAAGTTATTTTGGGGATGAATGTTATTGCTATGTATACAGAGATACCAACTTGATCCAGACAGCGGATAATTAGTAGCGAGTAATAGTCTTTTAATGTATGTGATTTGTGGTTTAGTAAATAAGATTCATAGTGTTTTTACTCTCCACTAATAATTCTAAAACTAATGCGATACGCCATTTTGTTACTAAACTATGCTGATTCTTGTAAAATGGGGGCAAAATTCACCAATATCATTTTTTTAAGCATTTTCCCGAATCCAGTGCAGTTGGCATCTCTGTGAATAATAATAGTATATAGTAATACCATATAAATTATAACCACTTATAATTTTACTTCTCTTTTTTCTGAAAAATCTATTAAAAGGGCAGCTTCTAGTGAATAGGAATATATGTAGATATCAAGGCTAAAGAGAAAACTATTATCGAAATGCCAGTTTGCGCGATTGCAACTTGCAAAAATTCTGATATAAAAACAAGAGGAAAAAGTATAATTTTTCGCGTGTTCCCTAAAGTAAATGAACAACTATGTAAAGAATGGATTCCGAAATGACAAAGTTAATATAAAACAGCAATACGTTTATTCTGTCGCAAAGAACTTTTATAAAAATTCATTATCTAAATAGAAACCGCCTCGTTACTTCATAAAGAAAGGCAGGTGAAAAGAATTAAAAAATAGATAAAGTCAAAGAAAATTAAAATGTAAGTAAAAAGTATAAATAAAATATATAGTATATAGTTGAAATTCTCCTAATTTCATAACATATTTTTTAATGTAGTTATTCTAAATATTTATGATTTTTTTTAAAATTATATTCTCTTCAATTTAAATATCTATATATTATATCATCGTAAATTTAAATGTCTATAAACAATTGTAAAATTTCTGATGTCATTATGAACCTAAATTATTATTTTGTTTCAGTAATTAGCGTTTAAGGTTGATGTTTCCTAATGATTAAGTATGAACAAATTGCTATTAACGACATATTTTAAAATCAGGGATTCTAAATTTAACTTAACTTATCCTTATAAAAGAATATGTAGATAAAAAAAGTGTCGATATATGCCTTCATTTTTCTAAATAGTTAAAGTTAAAACTGAACTTTTTAAAATAAAGTATTTATCGTGTCATTTTCACCAACTAACAAAATATTTTTATAAGTTTAAAATGGTATTTTTTTAATATAATAACCAAGAAAGTTTTTTTTTGAACTATGTTAATGAACGGAAATAATGTGTTAATTACGTAAAGTTTGAAGGCTAATAGCCAGAAAAAGTCTAACTTATTTTTACAAAGAGAAAGATGCAAAGTTATCATATCTTTGCTTGCGATCTCCGAGATCTGTGGACACAGTGACGTCATGAGGAGGGAAATCGTAGCTTCAGCTCTAAGAGCGGAGTGAACTAGCCCTGTGTAGATATTGCTTTATTTGGTTGTTGTGATGGATGTTTATGCTACTCATAGTAATCTTAAAAAACTACTTAAAATTTTACTACCCATGCATCTGGAAAAGCTATTAAAAGAGTAGCATCTAAGGAATCAGAATAAGTGTTAAAAGTAAATATAGATTTATTTGTTGTTGAAAAAGTTCGTTTTTTTTTCATCAAAAGACTTCATTATATTTAACGCAGTTAACTTCACACTTATATCGCATAACCATTATCAATTTTGAAAACTGATTATAATGCTTAAACGTGATAAGGTTCGATTGATTTTACACAGTAGTTTTTTGTTGGCTTCCTTTCAAATATGGAAAGTAAAATGCTGTATTTTTGTTACATTTCATTTTTTATAATCGAGAAGGTGAAAATGCGGCTGGAGCAAGAAAAAAATCCGGTGTGTACGAAAAAGATATTTGAAAGCCACAGCCGAAATCGGTATGCAAAATTAGGATCTTGCACAAATTTTCAATTGAGATACACTAGACCAGTTTAGACGGTTGAAGACAGAATAAAGGCATTAATTGCTGTAAATTGATAATTAATGACTAATTAAGTCGGTGAGAGATTAAATTTATCAAATTTGACGGTACATGATAGTTTGAAACCTGTAGGTTTATTCTCTAAACTCGCCATTTTGGGTTCCTTTTGTTCCTACGTTTCCGTATGTTGTGCCACCGCCATGTTGCGCCGAACTAGAATTAGGTTGTCTAGAATATTTGTTCGGGTCTATACAAAAGTTTTTAGATCATAATATCTTTGCTGCAAATTAGGTGGGCAAAAGTCAAGTTTTTTGCTAATAAAGAATAAAAATTTCCTGATCTTGGATTCATGCTACCGGTTGATATATGGCAAAAGGTATTGGTCCTGAATTTACAAGACATAATTCAATGAAATATTAATTCAGTGAAAGAAAATTCTATTTCATTTCCATAAGTAAAAAACGAAATTACTTACTAAACAAACCAATCCATTTTCCCATTATTTGGCATATGTGTTAAGCATATTCAAATTCGAAAAATTCGTCGAATTTCGCAATTCAAATTCACCAAATTATGCAATTAAAAGCATTACTTTGTAAAACTATTTGAAAACTATGTAAATAGGCCGACTTAGTCTCGGTTATGCTTAAAAGTTAGTTTTATTGCAAATATAGTCCATAATAACAAAAAGAAGAGTTAATGTGGCTGTGTTTAATCCTAAACCATTTTCACTAATGTCCTGGAACTCCGACTACAGGTTTTAGGATCAATTTTAGCACTCGATTCTTAAAAACCGATTAAAAATGTATATTGGTCTGTTTAAATGGAAACATAAAAAGTAATTCTTCTCTTAGGTTTAGCATTAGGCCTTGTTGAAAATTAAACTTCATGCATTTTTTTTTCTTAAGTGATAAGGTAAGTAAAAAGGTAATACAAATGATGCTTGTTAGTTTACTGCTCTGCGTAATCAAAGTTAGTTCATTGCGCAGCTTTACAGCTTTATTTAAAGCTTTGTGCCTTATTTAGACATAAAGAGTAGGGACTGTATGGCTGCACTTCTAGTCTTGATTTCATAAATTTAAAACACTGTTTTTTTTCAGTCGGAGATAGCTTGGAAATTTACACCTAGTATATAATAGGAAAAAAATAGTGCGTGGAGTCCCTCCGCGCGGAAGAAGTTAAACTTCGCAACCTGCGATGTTAATTGCAGAAGAATCAGCAGTCGTAGAAGGATCACTAGTTCTATTCAACGACTCTTTTTCCTGCTCCACTCGCTTCCGTACTCTGTAATAACGGTAATATTGTGCATTTTTCCCTCGTGGACCAGTGGAAGTGCTTGTGGTTGCCTCATCGTCTCGCCATAAAAAATGTATTTGTATTAATAATGTATGTGAATGCGTCATAATGTAATTTCAGAAGAGAAAACCTAACAATCAATTGCTATTCACAAGAGACGTACCTTGACATAACCTTAAATCCGTCGCATTGTCCGTGGGATTGTTTTCACTCATTTTTTACAATTGTTATCCACTAAATTTGAAAATAAAAAATACTACCCTATTAAATTATATGTGTATCAAACCAAACTAAAAAAATATTTATAGAAAAACAACACTTTTATGACTTATTATTTTTATGCTAGAGATAACCAAAACAATATGGAAATGAATGAGGGAAAACTGAATCCTACCACGTGATTTCCCGGCCAATAAAAATGAAGCGTTAAACGTTTAACGCAACCTTGTTGGAAGTCGCATAAGAAGTATAACTTCAAAAATTAAAAAATCCTACTTCGTTAATACTTTTTTTTTTAAATAAGAAACAAATAACATAATATATCTATGAAATACCTAATCGAAAATCATTAAAATTTTAAAGCTTCGAAATGCTGGAAGAACTTGTTTATAGATTTTATCCTACTGATATTTAGAAAATTTAAATATTTCTATCATCTCGTACATATCTTACCATACGAGTTAATCTAAATAACGAAGATATTTCTAGATTTTCATGATTAATGTTTTTCTTTAAAAGATGAAATTTATTTAAGCTTTTTCTGAATAATATTTTTTTAACAAAAAAATAAATAAATTTCAGACTATATTTGAAAGAACCATTTGGAACTTACAACAAAAGAAGTCCTAATAAGTAAAGGCCTGGTTTCTTAGGACAGGACGCCGTCAGCTGGAAATCAGCGCTAACCTCTGATTGGTCCATTTGTGAGTTTGATAGTATACGTCATCGAACGCTCATCTTGAACTACAATTACCGTCCAGCTCAACTGCAGTTTGATTACAACGTGACGTTACCCACAGAAGCAATGGCGGACAACATCCTGTTGCACATTGAAATCAGCCAAGATTTTGATTTTGACATTAAACATAGCTTCTTCATTAAACATAGCACTCTTCATTTAGCTCAGCTATAATGTGTTTTTTCTTGGACAAAGTCATTATTTGTTCTCTAAAACACTGGTCGACAATAACAAAATCAATACAAATTCGAAATAAATATTTGTTTACGTTATTAACGCATGCGCAATGAGAGATAATGTCTGCGTTGGACCGACTGCTCACGCTGAGCTAACAAAAAAGTATTTTTTTGGCGTCAGATCTACGTCAACTTTCCGCTGACGCCCAGATAAGGCGTTAGTTCTAAGAAACCAGGCCTTGAGCTAACAAACCAGTATTTTGTTGGCGTCAGCGTGACGTTGACGTCCCGCTGACGCCCAGATAAGGAGCTTGTCCTAAGAAACCAGACCTTAAGACAGCATGAATTTCACTCAAAGTTACATAAAATAAAAATTTAAAATGATCCCTTACCGAAGAAGGAAAAAAAATCATTAAATGTTATGGAATTTATCATTATAAATTACCAAAAATTTATTTACAGCCAAATTTTTGTTAAAATTATGTTTCCTTGCTAAAGAAATAATAAAATCTTTATGAGAAAAAGAAAAAAAAGCTTTACAGTTTAAAAGCTGCCGTCATTATCAGTTTTTAAAGTTCTTTTTATGAAACAGCACGTATCTAAGCCATTTTACGCCCATCATGGAGTGTTCTTAACTTAGTTAGACAAAACACATTATAAGGAGACTCAATTTAAACATGAGATTAAGTACGAGGCGTTGGCTTAACGGAAACGAGGATTAAAATATTGTATTTTTCCAACCTTGCATATTCAAAGAAATGAAACTGTGGCGTATTAGGAAGCAAAAGCGATTTATCTACTGTTTTCTTCCTGGAATAAATTATCACTCTTTTGCAAAGATAAACTATTGGCCGCCACGCACATTAAACATAGTTATTTAAGTCCTCCATTAACAATGTTATTCGTTTTTATACAATGTTAAAAAAAAGGGTAGAAGAATATCTGAAACAGATTTATCAGGTAATTCTAACCTCTATATTCGATACGTATAATAAGAATCTATGACAGAAAAAGAACATTAAGAACTTGACGGTATTTTGTTTGCAACATTAAAATATTGTCATTAATACAAATTAGAACACAAGTAAACATTATTTTTTGTTTTATTTATACAAACACTTAAACTTGCCTAATTCAGGTGTGAATCTTGACTAATTTTCTTCCTATAGCAACTAATTTTCTTTAAAATAATATTTTTAGTCTATTTTTCGTCAAAATGTAAAAGTCAAAAAGCGTTCGTTAAAATGATAAAATTGTTCATCAAGAGAATTGCGCAGAAACCCATGCCCGAAATGACATCATAGGCGCATCTTTGTTATGACCTGTTCAGAAGAGCACAAAGAAGCAGTTCATAATAGGGAAGCACCCCTAGGGGTGTATAACAGAATTTCCGGACATAGGATCCTTTGCAATTTTAATCCTGATGATATGCTCTAATTCCCCGAGAAGTTTGTCACAATATTTATGCTACCCCTTATTATATGTAACGTTTTTAAACTTAATGATTTCGACAAAAAATAGACTAAAAGTGTCATTTAAAAAGAAAACAGCAACATGGAGAGAGAAGAGGATCAACGATACTATTTATTAAAAAAATGTCAAGCAAGAGGAAAAAAAAAATTCCTAAATGTGTCCTTTACATATAAGTAAGAACTGCGTAAAAAAAATTAAGGTGATTTTACAGGTGACTTAATAATGCCCGATGATTTGAAAAATGAAAGTATAGAAGAAAAATAGAAGACTATAGAAAAATAGAAATTAACTGTTTGATACGTTCTACAAAGGGAAAAATATGATTCGTTCGTAAGAAATTCCACAACTTTTTGTTTGTAACTTTGTAATCAGATGGCTTTGCCGATTAGAAATTCTATAAAGTAATGTTCTCAATTATTCATCATTTGCAGCAATCATCAAATAGCATTCGTGTAATAATTTACTTTAAATTTTTAATTTTATCCTTATATTAAACTTGTTAAACAAATTATTATAACATGCCAGAAAATGATTTTTGAAATAAAAAGAAAATATTAAGGAAAAAAAAAATTCTTCAAAATTCAAGGCATAATCATGCCATCTTAAATATAACAAAAATTTATTAACATTGTAGGAAATTATAGTTACTACGCATTTTGAGTTGCAGCAATTATATGGAAGATATATAAGAAAATACTAGATACTCATATATAAGACATTATATTTTTCCTTTATATCTATTTCTTTCATACGCAAAATATGAAGAGCAAAATATGATTACGAGGGCCGATTGATCGCATGCCAATCCCTGGTACAGTTAATATTGTTCCCTTCATATTTTTTTTGGTTGCTCATTTTATAAGTTATTTCCGTCTAACTTTGCATAATTTTTTGAAGCCTAAAGTTTAGAATAAATCATTCAAAAAACAATTATACGTACAAAATTTTCAATCTATACATTTCAATATTTATTTTTAATTTATTATACTTCTTACGTAAATTATTGAATATTATTAAAATTTAACTTTCAACGAAGCATAATTTAACTTAAAATAAAACAAAATTTTACTTAAAATAATTACATAATGAAACAGTGTTTACCGGCGTTGTTTTATACTTATACCAATGAGTGAAAAGAAATTTTATCGATTTTATAACAACGTATGTATAAGCGTTTTGTTATAGATTATCTAGACAGCTAAAGCAACTTACGTAGCTTTAGAAGTAATCAATCAGAATAATCTTTATTTATCTTGGATACATCTAAAAACTAAACTAAAACACCAAATTTAATTTTGGATTTTTTATTTCAGACTATTGCATCATATATGCCAATACTTAAAAATAAACATTGTATAGCTTCAGGTTTAAAATTCGTAAATTCCTTTCTCTCTGGGCATTAGTGTTAATTTTCACGAACATTAACTATGCTAGAAAAATATCCTCTCTAGGAAATTTATGAAAAAACATTTTCCTTTTCATTAAACAAGTTTTGATAATTTAAATTTCATTTTTACTATAGAAAAATTCAAAAAATCCATTTATAACTCTGTAACAATACATAGTGCAAGTATTAAAAATTTCAAATAAATTTCAATTCGACTGTAAATAAATTTTTACCAACTTGAGTAAAAAATGTGTTTTTTAAATATTTTTATTCAAGCATTTTAAATTTGATTTAAAACTCAATTTTCATATCAATTTTTTTTTTGCAAAAAGATGCTACTTACTTGTTTTATTTTTAACTTTTTTTATTTATACAGTATATACATTTTCCAAAACTTTTAATATTCTTAATTTATTACGTAATCTTTAGTAATTAATGAACATAACAAACTATGCTGAAGACAAACTATTGCTATATTTATTTTTGACCATAGCCAAACTTAAGCATTATCTAAACTGTTTATGCTACCAACATTGCAGTTTTTTTTAATAAACTGTTAACAGATAATTGTTCTGTTGCTCTATGGTTGCAGGAACAATTCCTACAAATTGAATTCTTTTTCTGTTTATTCAACCTTTTAAAACAAGTTATTTTTTAATCTACATAGAGAAAAAAAATCTGGTAAAATTACCATATTGTACGGTAATCATATTTCTCGTAAATAATGAAACTAATTTTAATTAATAAAGCCAATTATATAATTCATTCGGTAATTTTTACGTCTTTATGGTAACGGTTTACCGGAAATTCAAATTTTCAAAACTATGACTCTTATTACCCCACATTTACTGAAAAATACTAAACTGAAATGTAAATTAAACCAAACGAATGGTTTTTATGCCATGCTGTACTGTATCAAGATAAAAATTACCAAATTTTACCATCTTCATCAAATTTATCACATATTATACCATATTTCATAGTTAATTTGATCAAATTCACTACTTAAATAAAAATTACAGTGGTATTCCCATATAGCCAGAAACATGGTAAATTTTAGTAGTTTTCTAATGATATTCTGATAGTTTTGGCCATTCCAATTAATTGAATTAGGTATGAAATTTTACTATTTCATACTTAATTAACATTTAACATTAATTTAGTGAGAATATTAAATTAAGCATGAACTAGTCTGATTTCATACTTAGTTTAATTAGAATTGCTAAAAAAAGTTCTACTTTACAAGCCTTCTGTGCCTTAAATCACTAAACGCTGAAATACCAGTATACAATGTTTGGTTAGCAGTAAATATCAAGTTTTAAATCATAGGGGAGAGTGGGGTCAATTGTAACAGGGTAAGATTGTAAGGGAGCAAAAATTTCGAGTGTCGGGTTCTAGATTTGGTTCCTAGGTGGTGCACAAGGTGTACTTAACAAATCTACATGTACACCCCTGATGGCAACCATTTTTATGTACTTTTGAAAGAGTTACATCACAAAAGATATTTTCACGTCACGCAAGTACTTTTTTTGGTATTAGAATATTTTATTGTAACAAAGTAATTTTGTTTAAACAAATAAAAATTAGTAACCGAATATGTAAGTGGACACCTTAATTAACATTTCAATAAAAAAAAGATTAGTTTTGCTAATTAACTAGCACTGTTTTTAACAAATCAAGCTGAAATGGCGTCTTGGGGACAATTGTAACAACAAGTAAAGGGACGATTGTAACAGCTGAAAATAAATAATCTTATGTTTACAAACCATTACTTAACTCTTTAAGAACCACCAATAGTTTCCTATAGCATTTATATTATGTTGCATGTGCATTATTTTATTTGTCACCTTTCACAGCATAAATTAAAATTTTTAACCCCTTAAAGTTAAAAGTTTAACCCTTTAGGTCTCTGCTCATTATTATTTTTACTCCTAAAATATCACTACTATTTTGAACAATAAAAAAATATATCACAACTATGATAATATGTATAATTAACTATGTTTTAGTTGAATTTATGAACTGTTACAATTGACCCCGTAAGTGGGGACAATTGTAACAAGTGCACGACTGTCAAAAATTGTTAATAACTAATATAATAATATTTAAAATCAGGTATTTAATTTTTTTTCTAGTAGAGGATAGTCTACTTTACTCGTCTGTCAATTAATACCAATAATATATTGGATTTTTTGTTAGTTAAAAATAGTTAAGTAAAAAATGTTACAATTGACACCACTCTCCCCTACTCATCATCATACACCCTCATAAACATCATACGTCATCTCACTAATCGCACACCAGAAAAAAAGTGTGGTCAAAACTACCAGATTATGGTAAAATGTACCGTGTTTTGGCTCTATAGAAACTCCAAAAAGCTCGGCACTTTTTATTCAAAACTCGGTAATTTCGGTAACCAGAATTATGTCTTTTTACCAGAAATATAATTACCACCTAGAACGGTAATTTTACCAGAATTCTTTTGATATTTTGTAACATTACCATTACCATATATTATCATTTGATATTGTTTTATTTGATTAAATTTCGAGGTGAAAATCAATCCAGCCGGAAGATATTAAGTAATTATAATTTTTATAAAATGATGAGATTCTCTCTTGCTTTTTTCGCTGATTAATAATGCCTTTTTTTCACCGTCATGCTAAAACGCAGAAAACGGTATTAATTTAGTCAATACAATTATTTAAAATTAAATGAAAATAACAGTTGATGAAAACTGTTAATTTGATTGTGTTGTTGTTGTAGATCACGATCAATTATTGAACAGTCATACCGAACCACTAGCATTTAAGGTATATCACTTTAACTTTACCGTCTTTTTACACTAATTTCTTTCTTTTTAAAAACACCACGATGTCAGCAAACAGTTCATTAGTAATGAGCGATAAACGAAGTTACGAAAAAAGAAGGATTTATATTAGGTTCTGAAAATTTTAAACACCTGAGAAGAATAGTAAAGTAGATATTCTTTCTAAAGCGCAACCCTTTATTAGATTGCTTAACGTGATTTCATTGAAGTCATGAAATAGCCGCGTGACTTTCAACTTTAAAGAAAAGTCGCCTATCAACCGAGCAAAACTTTTCATCAAAATGAAGGACACAAAGAGTGTTTCAATCAAGTTACGTTTCGTTAAAGGAAGCTGTTGTCCAAAGGTGAATTATTTTTAAAAGTTAATTAAAGTGCTTTGTATTCACAATCTGTAATAGAGTCAGTTCGTTTTCTGTAAAATTAATTAAGACATTTTTGTTTTAATCAAAACCAGCAGTTTTAATTAAAAATAAAGGAAATAATAATAACTCTACATAATATCAGCATGCATTTTATGATTTAATGAAAAAATTTCACTAACAGATGATGCAAAAGATTTGCAAAATCATAAATGCATTGCATTGTCAAAAATATATCACTATATTGTCCAAATTAATCTAATTTCTACATTGTTGTCAATATTTTTCTTATCCAAAGAATATTTAGCAACATTCACAATAGCGTATTCAATAATTATAAATTATTATAATATTAACAACTTAGACATATTTGATGAACCTATGTGTTTTATCGATCTGTGTTACTAAGAAACTGACACTGGTTGGCGAATTTGGCACCATGGTACAAAATAACAGATAAGTACCATTTCCTTAATAACGTTTGTGATATTTCCATTTTAAGAATAATAATATAAAGCTTAAGATTATAAAAATTCGTATTAAAAAATTAGATTACGTAATTATTATTTTAATAGTTGGTAATAATATAATAATATGTCTTAGCATTAAAATTTAATAAACTTAAAAGCCTTAGAAATTAAAATTCTGTCTGGACGAATTTTGTTGACCGTTGTGCCGTTTGAAAAGTATTTATTTTTGCATGAGAACTGCAAACATCTCTACACTATTATTGCCGCCAATGATGCTTCATTAACTTCGATAATAGACAGAAATTGAAATTAAAAGAAAAGTTTTTTTTTTCCTATAAAGCTAAATTGATGGAGAAAAGATATGAGAGAACTCGTACTTATTTGTATGAGAGCTCTCATGGAATGAGGTATGAGAGAACTCAAACTTATTTGTATGAGAGAACTTTAAAAGATCAAATACTATTATTGACACCGATGGTCAATAATTTTTGGAATAGGTACTACTAGTATTATGTTAAATGGTGAATTTCAGAAGGTGCTAAATATACTGTTATTGGTTCCAAGACACCTACTTCAAGTACTGTGGAAATAATTTTTTATGGTCCATCAAATATACTGGATAAAACTGTTGATTTCGGTAATATCTGACTATCAAAAGTTATCCTCGAGCAATATCATTATGCGAAATGATACTGAATATAGTTGATCATTATTTTGATGGGATAAATTTCCAAAAATATGTTTCGCTTTATCTAATAACGTTAAGACACCGGGAAGGGTAAAAAATAATAATACATTTAAGTAAAATTAGATTTATTTATGCTCAATTTTGTGTCTAAATAAGTGCTTCATATTTGTGATTAATACCGATTTATTGATTTTTTCAGCTTTAAAAAGAACGGGCATTTAGCTATTATTATAATGGAACTGATTGTATATAGTACCTTTTGAAATTCGAGCAACAATCTTGAAATCAGTGGTTCCTAAAAGTCCGATTTTTAATTCACATAGCTCATTAAATGTTGCTCCATATTAATTATATAAATTTAATTTGCTTAAGCGGACTAAAATCGAATTGTCTTGAAGAATTACAATAAATGACGATAAAAAATAAGTAACTTTAACTTATTTTGCATATTTTGTACTAATTTCATAAAAATATTTTTCCTACGCTTTCAATAAAAATAAACAATAAGGTTTATAAAGAACAATTGCAACAAGTAGAGAGAACTGTTTCTCTAAAATATTACGCTGACGCACCTTAATTACACTGATCGGCAAAATCACTTGACTTGAACCCAGTATTAGTATCTGCGTAAGAAAAACAAAATATCATAATCAACCTCTCCATTTGACGCAAATGTGGGTGAAGTTCCTATAACCACGAAGGCAAATACAGTTCACCACGAAGGCAAATACAATTATCTCCCAAAACAAAATTACAAGGCTATCGAGTTAAAAATTAATAGTCGTATACTCAAATTTTGGGTCGGCTGTTCAACGACTGTTATAAAATAAAATATTTTAATAAAATATTGGAAGCAATATTTTTTTCTCCCTAAAATATTCAAAAAGCAGAGAAAAAAATTTCATTTACAGATTATTTATTACTTTACAAGTTATTTCACGGATCAGAAAATCATTCGTAAAAAGAGCGAGTTTTCGCGATATAATAAATGTTATAAAATAAAAAAAACAGCATATATAATGAATTGGTGATCGTTAAAAACTATTAAAAGCCATATAACATGGACTTTACTGGTGTCTTCAGGCATTCATTTTATCTATTTGCATACTTTTATTGTATTGTAGGCTGCAATTTTATTATTTGTTTAACGAATTCATTTATTCATTAATGATCAATATGCTAAATAAGAACCCTCAGAGGAGAAATAACAATATCTCTTCCAGACAACTTGTAACTGATTTTCTCCTTTTGTTTCATTTTTTCAAATATACGTCTCTTTAACGTATTTAAATTGAATAAACAATGAATAAATTATACGTTAAATATAATGATGTTTTGGTTTCAAAACAATTAAGTACTGCTTTTAAATAAATATTTATTGAACTCAAATGTTTGCTCTGTGAAAATCGAATAAAAGAAGCATATTAGTAAATACTTGGTGAAAAGTCAGTTTACTTTTTAAAATTTTAAAACTATTTATAATGAAACTTTGCGGTTTATGCAGATATTTTCAGAAATACTGGCTATTTTTTTTAATAATGAAAAAATAATTTTAATTCCTTTTATATACTTACTCGATTATAAAAATATTTTTAATATTTTTTATTCTATGTTGATCATCTCTGCTACACCATAATTATCTGGTAGTTAATTTTTATGTTATTTCATTCATTGATTCGTGCACTATTATGAATTACAATTATTAAATTCCATTCATACCTTTTTTGAGTTATTGTCATTTTTGTGAATTTTTCATATGTTATGATAACCTGTGTAGTCAATGCCTCACTAAGTTTTTTTAACACCACTTAATTGAATACTTAAGACAACCTAACAAGGAGAAAAATAACTATGCTGCCAGTGGATCAGGAAATACCCGAGTTTATGGTGCCACATAAAATAAATATATATATATATATATATATATATATATATATATATATATATATATATATATATATATATATATATATATATATATATATATAGTTCAAACATAAGTAAAAATCTGTATGTTTATTTTATCTTCGTGTTTTTCAATAGACTTATTTATTTCATTGTTTCACAGAAACAATTTATGGATCTGATCAAATCATTGACTTTGTTTAGAGAAATGAACCCACTGAGTTATAAATATGATACCGACAAAGTACTACACGCCGTCATTCTATAGTATGCCCTGGCATTGCATGTAATGCGAGACTTTTTTATGCGAATGAGAATCAGGACATATAATCACTAAATATAATACCTTGGCATTCTGTAGAATGACAATTGCTTTTTAGGCAAAGTATAAAAAAAGGTCCTTATAAGGCTGTTATGTATGTTACCGGCAAAGTATGAAACACAAGCATGTGACCATCCCGTGTAACTGACATATTCTGAGCCTAAGCGCACGCTAAATTTTGAGATATTATATACAATGTCGGATTTCAAACTTACGAATATATAAAGGAAACGAAGGAAATTAAAATAAAAATATGACCACCGAAGCCGACGTCTTCAGGGGGTACCGGCCCCGGTAGCCATGAAACAAAGAGAAAGAGAGAGAATTTCTCATGCGAGTCTTTCTATATTAACTGATAAGCTTAAAACATATATTTCTCATCAAGTTTAAGAAGTAGAAGTCGGTCTCTCACAAAGAGCCATAAAAAGTCAAGATGAACAAGATAAGGCCAAATAAAAGATTATTTTCTGAAGTTAATGGGCAATAATTCGTCGATGAAATACACATTAAGAAAGTCCCAAAAACTTCCCAGAACCAGAACGGCGCTATCCTTTTAGCGAATCAAAATCTCTAAATTTTATCAATTGAATGACGTTTCATGAAGATAACAAGATTCTTGCAACCACTCTCTCTCAGAACCTCCCTTTAAATTCTCGGGACAGCCAAAAATGCGTGTTTTTTTCATATTTCCATGGCTAGATAAATCTAGGCCAAAAGCCAAACATCCCTGAAATTGGGAAACCATCAATGTAAATATCCCACGAACACTGTTTTCCATACTCCATATAACGTCATAAAATGCCTTTTAAAAAGTAGCAGCCTAAGTCCCTTCAATTATCTAGTCTTTAAAGGCATATATATATATATATGTGAGTGCGTGCGTGCGGGCGTGTGTGTGTGTGTGTGCGTGTGTGAGTTCAAAATGAAGATAAAACAAAGAAAAATTATAGACATATTTAAAAAAAAAACGGAAAAAAAGATATAATCTTTTCATCAGCCCACACGATTATATCCGCAAAACAGAGTGCTTTCTGATATTGTATCAATATATATTTTGCTTTGGCTTTATTGATACAATATCAGAAAACACTCTGTTTTGCGGATATAATCGTGTATGCTTAAGAAAAGATTATATCTTTTTTTCCGGTTTTTTCAATTAAATTTCATCATTTTTTTTCTTTAAACTTTTGTTTGCTATTTTTTTACTTATTATCCCCCCCCCTTTTTTTCATATGTCTATAATTTTTCTTTCTTTTATCTTCATTTTGAACTTATCTAATGAGTTCTGTTTACTTGCAGCTTAAGCGCAATAAATGAAACTTATTGTCTTTCTTCGTGTTTTCTTGTATATATATAATCTCATAGAAATATTTAATTTGAGCACTTAAACGTTAAAACAGTAAGATTTTCCAGATACGTTTTCATATATTTTTACAATAATAGTAACAGTTTTTTTTAATTTAGACGAAATAAACTCTACCTCTTTGTTTGTTTCGTCACACGTAGTTTAAATAAAAATATTCATCATAGATTCAGTCAATAAAATCGCGAGGAGCATCATATATTGAATAACGAACAGATGATTTTTATGGACAGTAGGAATCAAATATTCAGGTAGCCAGTCTCAGGTGTTAGCAACTTATGAATAAATTAGAATAATTTGTATTTAAACGCGTGAGCTAATTAGAAATTCGAGTCATTCATTCAGCTAACGAAAATTTTATGACTTTTGAATATTAAAAAAATTAACTAAAAAAAAGAAAGATACTTCAAAAAGACATTCCATGACATTTTTGAATTTATCCAAAAAATGTTAGAAATTCTGATAAAAGATATAAATATAAATCAAGCACCCTATTAACTGAACTAATGGCATTTTTACGTGTTAAAATAATCCTTCCGTTTAGAAATAAATCATGCATTTTGGCAGTTCTTAATGGAAGTACATGATCCCAGTTGAAGATTCTCTCATATTTCACGGTATCATTCCCTCCGAAATACAGATTCTTAAAGAAGAAGGCATAATAAGATTAATAGTAGTTAGGAAAACTAAGCAGCGTGCTTATTATCAGAATGTATAATTAATTAGTTCAATATATTAAAATTTTATGTTCTGAGAGTAAAGTGGTTTAAAGAGGGTACTTTAATATTTTACATTAATTTCAAAACGATTCTTAATGTTTGCATTAAACTATTTAATGCTTTAACAACCCAATTTAAAATCGAACGAAACTACATGTTCCATTGCTCTTGATCCATTATTTTCGAAATATAGAAAGTCCACTTTCTTCCTATTTCGAGATACTTAGGGGTTATTGTTTGGAAACATTTTAAAATATGGAGAAAAAAAAGTGAATCAATTTGGGTAATGTTATTGGTACTGTGATATGATCAAATTTTAAAATGCAATAATGATTATTAAAATTAAAGATTGTGTTTAGCTCCAATGAACTTATTTCAACAATTATAATATTTACACTCAACCATTATAACTTGAACCTAACAATTACAGCATTTTATAAGAAATAAAAGTGGAAAGTTAAGTTCATATTTTTATAGATATTTACTTTATTAAAATGTATTTTTCTTAGCGTAAAAATAAAACAAATATAACATGTAAATATACGAATAATCATTTTTATTAATGATAACAATTAAGTATTCATGATAAATAGGTAGTACGAAAGGTAATAAACTCTTAAATTGCTGTACTTCTCGCATGTTATAGGACTTGGCGTTGAATTACTATTATCTCGTTCTTTTTTTCAAAAATGAACTTATTAAATTTTCAGGAAAAGCAGCTTATATTTTTAATTATATATTTTGGATACTTATCATATATTATTTTATTGCTTCAACAGCTAATTTGAAATTTTTCACCACTAACATTTATTCCATTAGCACTCTTGTCGTTGGACAAAAAAATGGGAGGTTTTCGTTATTTTTCATCTAATGTAACGCAAATTCGGGTAAGTTTCATCAAAACGTCCTCCACGAAGGTTAGTTTCTTCCAATACTTGATCCAGAGCTTCCCTTGATGTTCTGGGTTGGGTTCAAACTTACAAGGCTATGGGGTTGAACATTGAAATAAAAAACACAATCTCAGAAAGATAGGTTAAACGTTGAACAATGATAACGGTGTCTTAAACCATAATACATGGTTATTCATAATTCCCTCCGGGGTTTCGATGCGTTATAGTAAAAAAACGAAGACAAATATGGCAAAAAACAAGATATGAAATTATTCCGAAA
Source organism: Parasteatoda tepidariorum (assembly GCF_982258835.1). Lineage (NCBI taxonomy): Eukaryota > Metazoa > Arthropoda > Arachnida > Araneae > Theridiidae > Parasteatoda > Parasteatoda tepidariorum. Next base: position 61,330,366 of record NC_141761.1, read on the forward strand.
GTATTCAAGCTTTAATTTAAGCAGTTGCCAGTAAATGGCAGTAACATGTACCACTGAAGACAATTGTAGTAAAGAAAAATGGCTTTCACAGGCGGAGGGAATTATGAATAACCCTGTATAGTTCAATTTTGCTGCAACCTTAATGAAGTGTTGATTTGAAAAAAAAAATTCCGTTTCACTTGAACTCTACTATTTTTTAATCAAGTTTAAGGGGTACGAAAGTGTTGTTCAGTCCTACATTTTTTGCAAATAGGAACGTTATTATTATTTAACAAGCGTCGAACTTATCAGCAAAGTAAGATTATAATTGCTTCTCTCATATTTGAAAACATCTATATTTTCTACACAACAAAAAAAAGTGTTAAAATTGTTCACAACTTGAAATCTAAAGATAAATAATTTGTAACTAAACCAAAACATAAAGCTGTTGTAGCAAATTATTTCAATCCTTTATTGGACTTATATTCATGGATCATGACTTAATTAGAGCTAAATGGATTGGAGCCATTTTTCTAGTATTTTGCCAATATTATAGCCAATATGGAATTACACAATTGACTGCAGATTTTATAATCATTATTCAGTCAATATTGAGTTATAGATTTCACTAATTCAGCCTATATTTTTTCAGCCAGAAGAGAGCCTGTATAATTTTATCTGACTAAGCCTATATTTTATAGCCATTATTTAGCCATGATACGGTCAACATATGTAAATCATCGACATTTTCCCGATAGTTTTAAGCCATTTTTAACCCACCGCATTAAAAAAAAAAGATTTTTTGAACTTATTTAATCTTGAACAGAATTTGCTTGCAAAAATTTTTTATTCATATATGAGCAATTTACTATAATAATAAATTATCAAGTTGAATCTCACATACATTAAAACTATTAATATTGTATTACTATACCATATTTCGTGATACGAAAGAAAAAACTTAATTTTTCTTACATCATATTCTAAAAATGCCGGGATTTCGGAATCGTTTATATTTTTAATTTAATTTTTTTGTTTTGAATAAATTATACATTTAAGATGTAAGAATTTTTTTTAAATAAAATAATCATGTTTGAGACATAAATTGTGAGCGGTGAAAAACCTGAAATGAGGAACGGCAAATTTTTATTATTTTGCTTTCAATATTAGAGCGCATGTATGTTTGAAAATATTAAGAGACTTTAAATTTTAATGCAAAAGGTTATTACAAAATATGATTTTAATATACGTGCAATATTTTTATGACAGTCGCAGCTAATAAAAAAATTTATTTACCACAATATATTAGTACAATAAATCAATTTATCAAATGAATACGGGATAAATAATGATTTTTGTTTTTAATTAATCAGTTTATTGTGGATTTCCAGATTTTCTGTACCACAGCTGCTATGATTGCCAATTATTAGAAATCAACAACCAACTTATATTTTTTCAATACAATACGTTTTTTCCCAAATTTAAGAGAGCGTCAAATATCATTAGCATGTTTAATTTTGTAATGGAGAAAATTTAATATCTCAATTTACCCGTCTTTAAACAGACCTACCTACTTCCGCAGCTATCCTATACCTGCTATAATTACCAGTTATTGCAAAACGGGGGCAGGGATAGCCTGGTCGGAAGGGCTCTGGGCCCATGTCCGAGAGTTCGTGGGTCTTCGGTCGGCGGGGTCCACCAGTCGAAGACTCCCCGTGTAGTAGAGTGATAGATACACGTTAAATCTGTCGAGTCACAAAAGTCCTCCATGTTCCCATAACAAATCAATACCTCTGGTTCAGGACAAAATTACGATCTGTGGATGAATAAATGGATGTATGAATGGGTCCGCCCTATAAACGGGTGTGACCTATAGTGTGGCAGAAGTCGAATTCTTGGCCCTAGATGGCGCCACTGGAAAACAAGAACAATAACACCCCCTCTGCTTAAACAGGCATACGTCAACAACAACAACATTGGAAAACAGAAACCCAATTATATTTTATAATGCATTTTTTTAGTTTCTTTCTCACAAATTTAAGAAAACAGCAAACGTTATTAGAATGTTTAATTTTGTAAGCACTAGTGAAAATTTAATTTCTCAATTTACCCTACTTTAAACAGCACTATACTTCTTTCAGTAGCTATCCTGTAGCTGCTGTAATTGCCACATATTAGAAATCAGAATGTTAATTACAATATTTTTTTAATACAGTAGGTTATTTTTGCAAATTTAAGAAAAAGTCAAGTATTATTAGCATGTTTCATTTTGTAATCACTAGAGACAGTTTAATTTCTCTTACCCTATTTCAAACAGATTCAAAAACGTATATTTTAAATGATGTTATAGCATATAAATGTTCCGAGAAAAATGACTATTCTCAATGCAATCAGGAACTTCTATTTCGGAAGAACAAAAGTCCAAATCATTCTCGAAGATACTTTTAAAAGTTTCTATCAAAGAGATGAAAGAGATTTAGCCCTGAACTAAGATCAAAAGATTTTATTTGAACTGAAGTTTCCAGCTAGTTTTCCTCTGTTTGTTAAACTTACTTTAGATTTTTAAAGTAACTTTGTGCATATATATATATATATATATATATATATATATATATATATATATATATATATATATATATATATATATATATATATATATATATATATATATATATATATATATATATATATATATATATATATATATATATATATATATATATATATATATATATATATATATATATATATATATATATATATATATATATATATATATATATATATATATATATATATATATATATATATATATATATATAAATTGCAGAAATGAGTGATGATGCCAAAGCCAAATGAAAAATAGAAGATCATGATTTAAATTTCACAGATATGTATTGAATGACAAATTAGAAGAAATTAAAAATCTCCATTTGCGTATACAATAAAGGAACTCCTCCTAATTTATTATTAAAAATAAACAAAATTTAGATACAGTTATAGATAAGTTTTCAAGCACATCGTGCATATTTGATTTTGTAGTTGGACAAAATTTTTAATATCAATAGTTTAAAACAATTTAATAGCTTGAACTAATTTAGTTAAAGATTCTTTTTAAAGTATTTAAACATGTCTGTTAGTTAGAACTCAAATAAAGAAATTAAAAACTTGTTTTTCAATTTCGTTACTTGAATAGCTTTTTTTTTTGTACTACATAAGCATTTGTATTGATGTGTTACTATTTATAAATGTCTTTTACAATGGTTAAAAACTAGTGTACTGAGAAAACATATCTTTTATTGTTTCAGCCAGACATTATCCATATGAACAAACGTTAATTTACTTTTATTTTTCACTTCTACTGTCACTTATATTAAATTACATGATTCGTACGTTAAAAACAACTCTTAAGCTTAGATCATAATACTGAACTAGTAGGTCTTCTTCGACATTCTCAAAATCAAATTATTACTCAATTGATACTAATTACAAATTACAATGAAATATTTGTAAAAGCAATTTAATATAAATCACGTATCAATCAGTATCTGATCCAAGTAAGTATTGAAATTTAGCCTGTAGAAAATAAATCAAGTTCTGTGACAGTTCTTATTACAAGTAGATGAGCAGTATGCAATAAATTTTAAAGTAACTCACATCATTTTGGTGATTTATGCGTCGAGTTTTTATTAAAAACATAATTAGAAAACCATTGCTTTGATTTTTCAGGTTTTAACTTTTTAACCAATTATACTAAATAATTTAATCAATTTCAAATTAATGCATTATGTTATGATAATGCATGCTTTTAAACTCATAATTCTTGCAAGTTATATTTTTTTTTCATAATAATCCCACATCTATGGTAATTTATCAACATTAAAAAATTGCACTCTTCTAAAGTTAAAGCATAGAAGAATTAAGCATAGAAAAATATAAACTATAAGCAATTGCAATATTTATAGAAATGATGCCAAAAATTAAATTTTCAAAAGTCAGACTTTCCAAGTTTTGAAACCCTTTTGTTTTAAAATGTGCATTGTACTAAGAAGAATAAAAATAACTGCTCTTTAAATTTTTTCTGCGCTTTCGAAGAAGAGATGTATCGAAAATGACCATTTTAATTCTAGAAAGACAAAAAATTGCTGTTTATCTGGAATGTCGGATGATGCCCTTCCTAAAATTTTCGATATTAGACCAATTATACATTTAAAATGTTAAAATATTTTAAAAACTGAAGAATAAATATGTAACTAAGAACTCAGTTTTTAAATTTTTAAGGTATTTTATCATATTTGGATAGGAAAAACAGCTGATCTAATTTAACATAATGACTATTTTTTATTGATATTTATTTTACATTTGCTTATATTATAGTATTGAGTTTCCACTGTATATATATACTAATTAAGGATATTAAAATAATAAGCTGTACTAATTTAGTTCGAGTAATAAAACTGAAAATTTATGACACTAACCTGATTCATCCTAATTTCTTACAGTTGCCAAACCACTCAATGCACCGCACTTCTCTTATATCACATTTGCAGCAAACCACTCTTTGCAATTGGAAGATGTATTTTGCGTATGGCTTCCTTTACAAGACGTTTTTACCCTATATTTGATTCGTTTTTTTAGAGTGATCCAATCTCTTTTTAAACATAGTTGCATTGATTTCCATTCATTAGCTACATTTCTTGATGACACATATAAAACCTCTTCACCTAACTGCAATATGAAACTTCTGCGACCAAGTTCTTTCCTTCTGGTTACATCTTTATATAAAATTCAAGAATTTATTGCAGATATACCTGAAGCAATAAAAAAATACGCGTAAACGCAGACGTTCCTATTTTAGTGCATAAAGACGTATCATTTCTCCTACGATGTACTTTGTAATTTTTTTTTATTGTAATATGTTACAATTTCAAGTTTTTTAGTTTCATCGTCTTCAAAATTCAAAGTGTTATAAAGCGAGCTAAGCAATAATGTATTTTTATTTTTCTATATTTCAGATATAGTTAATGTTATATCTCTATGTTTTCTACGATCTCTTCTTAATGTTCCAACCAAGCTTTTCTACTTCATTTTTGAAATTTTGACTGAAACTTCGATTTGCCCCCCAACTTTTTTCTTCTCCTTAGGCTCCACAGCCGTTTGCCGGCTAAGACCGTCTCAGTCAGTTTCCGCCATCTGGATCTATCTGATGCTATATTTATATATTTTATAGAAAACAATAATATAACTTCTCTCAACTTTACAGTAGTAAACTAGCATTCAGTTGCCCCATTTTTTCCTTTTGCAAATCAGGCCTTCATAACACCATGTTCATAAACAGCTTGGTCAGCTGGCCGTTCGTTACTTGCACCAGTAAAGGAATTTTATTTTAAACACATTTAGAATCTACGCAAACGAACAGCCAAAATTTTATCTCAAACTTTCAGGCCTAATGGAAATATATCTAGTTCAAGGGCATTTAGCCTTAGAAGAAGTTGCTCATCCACAGTAAAATTAACTCCAGGTTTTTAACAAATTGCACTGTTTTCAACTAAACAGCTCCTTATAACCGACGCTAGAGCAAAATTATCTCTTTTCAGTCACCCTGATACTTCAGTTTTAAGATCAGTTCAGTTTTTTGAAGAGCAGAAAACACAAGATTTCCTTGAAATAATCTCCAGCAAGCAATGGTTTGTGGAAAAATGACAGGTCTCAAACAGTTTGACTATAAATAATTCAAAGAAGTGTTCTTCAATGCAAAAGTATGTCGTGCTTATGAAATTGAAAAAAAAAAGGTTCGAGCTCATAAAAAAAGAAAGATAAAAAATTCATGTGTTGTTAGCTGGAAGACAGCAAGCGTCTTCTTCAGTGCTTTCTTCTATGTAGCACGTTATTTGATTGCTAATAATTAGTTGGCAAGCACTATGTACTGTAGCGTATCAAGCTATATTAAAGAACTGTTCAGTTTTTTTATAAAAACTTTTATTTACAAACAACACAAACAATAACAAATGTGAATTACCTGTAACGGGATAGTGAAAAGATCATAAAACAGCAAGAAAAACCCGTAACGGGATATAAGGAAACTCACCCGTAGCGGGATAGATAAAATATTATAAAACAACTAGATAAAGTGCCCGTAACGGGATATATGAAAACTCAAATTTCACACAAAATTAATTCTAAAAAAAAAAACTTTTTGGTGTTCTAATTTTATCGTCTGCTTTTATTATTCAAATTTATCTTTTTATGTGTTTATTTTATTTATGCTTTTGCCAGCCCGTTAGTTTTTAATATTTTTACTTTTATTCATGCTTCTGCAAACCAATTATCTCTCTTATATTTTTAGACTTTATAGTACATTGTTTTCAAGTATTTCTTCATGCATACCATGTAGGACCTTCAGTTTCGATCAATACGTTTTAGGAAGTCTAGGTGAAAGTTAGTCTAGGTGAAATAATTTTCATAACATACACTTTTATTTTGTATATTTCAGGTTGATCACTAGAATCAATGTTTTTTCGGAACTTATTCGTCTTCTTCTTCTTCTAAATTATTTATATCACTATCACCTAAATTAAGTTCATCAAATCACTGAAATTGTTTCAAAATTTCTTCAGGAATGAGACAACGTGTCCGGCATCTTCTCACTAGACTAAATAAAAATTGAGTAAATGGGGCAAAACCACGACGCAGTCTTATTGCGATAAAATATAAAATTTATTTATTTATTTTTCTAATGCACTAATACACGTCCAGTCGTCTGTACTCAGGATGAAGTAGGAGAATTCTGGCAGTTGGAATTCAAAACCGAATGTAAATAGAGGAAGATCAAACTATAATAAATAGCGTTTTGCAATTGCAGCAGTACATTATTATTAAAAAATACCTTATTATTTAAAAATATATATTGAATAAATATGCATTGAATTGACTTTCTTATAGTGCTATATTATTGAAAAGCACCTAGGGCTACTTTGTTCCCTCCCATATATTTAGATATAAGGCTTAATATTTACTCTCCTATGTAGCTGATACACAAAATGATTGAATAAACACTTAAATTGAATCACACTATGAAAAGCCATGAAAATTAACTACTTTCAGTTATTTATTGTTGACAACATACAACAAGAGTGGCAAAAAAGGCCATATTATTCTTTCTGGGTTAACATGGGGAGATATTGCGCAGTGAGCAAAATCAAGAAGATGCCACTTTAAATAACTCGTTTGAATGATTTGACTTTCACAAACTAAACTTCAATTTTAATGGTTTGAAAAGCTGATCCCAAATATGCTAATTAATTAGTGCTAATTTTTAAATAATTTACAGAAACAGGTACTAAAATGTACTTTCTCTGAATAAACTAATCCTTTATTCGGCAGTCTTATATTTTTGACAGTCTTATACTTTGGCAGTCTGTTTTGGCAGTCTTATATTTGGCAGTCTTATATTTGGCAGTCTTATATTTGGCAGTCTTATATCTGTTTTGGCAGTCTTATATTTTGATTATAGTTTTAAGTTGACCTCAATCTAAAATGCATGGTCCGAATGGTCTCGACAGGCAGGCTGCCAAAAGTTTGGCCCCTTAATGTCATTTTAACCTTCTACGTAATGATTTTGAAAAGCCATAACTCGAAATGTCTTAACGCAAATAAATAAAATGTTTTGCAGACATTTATAATATTTTTTCGCACATCGTGGTAGTAAAACATTTAATTCACCTAAAGAGTTTTGCTGGTTTGGAAGCTCTCATCTAGAGTTACATGAAAACAACTGTCAAGTACATATGACAAGCCTAGAGGGCAGACGAAAATTAGTTCTCAAAAAAGAGGGGGAGTCTTTTTAGTGATCTGGCTTAGAAACTGGTGTTTGCAGGCGTCTAACATCGTTGGAAGCACATTTTTTAAAGATAATAATTTAAAACTCTTCTAACCAATATCAATCGTATGATCAATGCCAGATGTGAAAAGTATTCATATTTGTATAGAAAAAAATACTTTGTATAGGAAAAAGCCCTTTGTATAGAAAAAAATATATTTTTCAACCATTTTTTACCCTTTTTTGTCAAACAGGCGTAAAAAATAGACTTACGTACAAAATGGTTAGACAACAATTTGGTTTTCAATCAATGATTTTCAGAAATAAAAAGCTAAGAAAGTTACTATAGCATGCAAACTATCCCAGCTAGCATTGAAAATGTTTAATATTCTACATTTTGACAACTACGTAAATATCGGAGATCTTTCACTTAAAACATAAAGGCATTTTAATTAACTTTAAACTTAGCAAATTATAGTTTTAAGTTACATAAAATGCTTTTATAATGCTTTATAATTAAGTTATTTATTTTTTAATCTCGTTAAATTTACTTTAACAGATTAAGAAGATATTAGGGAGAAAATAAACAAACTTAAAATATGAAAGATAAGAACTTATCTTTTTTAATTTCTTTTTTTTTTGTCAAAATACTAATTGAAGTTATATGACGATGATGACTTGAAAGATTGATTAACATAGGAGTTTCCTTTTTAAATGTACCTTTCCTTTCAGAACTACTCTGAATGTTTGGTTCTCCTAAACAGAGTTCTTACTTTAAGTCTCTCCAATTATCGGTCTTAAACTATGGATTATATTAAAAGAGAAAATGACGCAATTAATTTAAAATAGCTGTGGAAAAAGAAGGATAAAAGCCTAACTGAATCAGCACCTACCAGAAGAGAGAAGGCCATCACACGGAACGCTTTAGCAGTCCAAATAAATTAACATAAACTGTGAAGTCAGTGAAAAATAAGAAAATGTCACAACTTTCCGACTGCTAAACTGTTCAGTAGAGGAAAAATAAGAAAGGTGTCCCAACGTTCGAACTACTATAGATCGGAGTTTTCGTTTACGGTAACCAATGCAAAGTACTTCTCTCTTCTAGTCTTCTAAATGTTTAGTCTCTGAGCCCCATTGTTTAACAGGAGGAACACCGGTTTCTTGATGCAGGAAAATTTGCAACGAAAAGTTTGGAAAAAGCCAGGACTAACTTTCTGAGGGCTTAGAGAAGTTGCTGAGATGTCGCCTTTATTTGCCTATGACTGTCAGTTCCGTTAGTTACATTGTTCATGAGATCTTCTCACAATTGTAAGAAATGGAAACAAAAACAATGTCAAAGTGCGGGACCTATAATATGATGATAATCGAGATGCCGTTATTGCATGGTACTTCTGAGATACTTATTCCAGATTACCGACTATTTCGAAGTTGTTGGTAGGTCATTAGCTTTAACCATGACTGTTCCTTGTTTAGTAAAAGGAAAATTGTATTAAAATATTGGTTTTGGAACAAGTAGAGAGAAAACAAATTGCCTGTTCAAGACAGTGACTCTTGGTGATCTCAGAGACTATAGCAGACAATAGAAAACTTCAAAGAAACGGTTTACAGATACACTGCAAAATTTTTCTTACTTGATCAGTAATTTTACCTTTTTAATAGCATAAAAAAAATATGTCAAAAATGTTGCTTTTACTCTTCCTATTTCAAAGAATACCAATAAAAAACTATTTCATAGAATCAATCGAACATTTTCACCAGCAAGCGTAAGCTATGTGAGCTGTCAAAGTATATAATGATTATGTGACTTAAGTGTAAAGTTGGCGGTGAGAAAATATAATTACGCCCTCGGTTGGTGAAAAAAATAAATTGTTTTTTGAACAATTCAGTACAATAATTATTCTCCTAATTCACGGATTTCACAATTACCAGCAAGCTGTCGCCCGTGAAAAGAGTAAAAAAAGCATCTAAGACCAGTGCAAACTTCTTCAATTCATGATGTTAAGATGTAACTGCACCCATTGAAGAATGTAGAAATGCTTCATTTATTATAAACTTGAAATAAAGTAATCATCCACACAATGTTTAAAAGTTTTTCAACGCCAAATCAGATAGATATTTCTTCACAGTTTCTACATTAAAGTTAATATGCAAATATTGAATTTGAGTTATAGGATATTTCTTATAAAATTAAAAATACAGCATATTTTTAAGAGTTACACACCACATATACCTCTACAAAATACTTGTATGCATGAGTAATTTTTTCTCCAATTATTTCTTTAATTAAGTAATTTTTTCTTCAGTAGCAGTCCGTTGATAAATATAAACGTACGAGTAATTTCTGAAGCAATTATTTTTTTTAGAAGGGCTGGTAATTAGTAACTGTAATTAAAACTTCGTTTCTACATTAAATTTCGTTGGATAAAAATCTAATTCAAATATTTCATTCTTTTCCATCTTTACGTACGAATTTTAATTACTATCATGAAAATCAAAATACTTATCTGATAGATAATTTATAAATTGCCCATGACATTAAAATTTCTTTTGTATTTTCCTTTCAAAGGATAACACAAATCACCAAATAAATCCCAACGAATAAAAAAAATGAGCTTACATTTTTAAGAAGTTAATAAAATGAAAGCTTAAATTGGTCAAGATGTAATTATATTTCCATATTTGCATTCTTCTTAAATTATATTTCCAGTAAAGTTTCAGATTATCAGTTGTTAAAATCAATTGAAAATGTCATGAATTTATTTTAATTAACAGGAACTTTATTTTGCACTTCAATAATTAGAAATTCCATCGGGATTTCAGTCTCCTTGAAGAATATTACTGGGGAAAATATTCAACATCTTTTAATTATTTCGAGAGCGACTAATTCTTCAGAGGACAAAGAATTCGGCTATTTTGTTTCCGTTATAATTTAAATTAAATGCGTTAAGCCCATAAATCCGGAGATAAAGCTTAAAATGTGGTGCAATAAATTATCGTTAACTTCTGCATTTGTACATAATTAAATGTGTAGCTTTTAGGTGTTTAAAAATTAAAATCGTGATTAAAAATATGGCAAAGGTCATCGCAAAGCTGCAGTTTGTCCTCGCATCCGTTGAGAAATCTCGCTACGGTAAAAATAAATGTAAGTTGATCTGGTTAAACCGTAAATTTTTCAAAATTGCAGAAAAAGGACTAAAACTGGTCTAATTATCATTATACCTTTACTTACACTCATAAAAATTCATTTTATAATCTAGATAATGTACTACAATTATTTAAAAAACAGTAAAATCACGTAATACATGTTTGTTGATGTTTTTCTCAATCAGTCAACTTTGACAAAAATTTAAATTTAAGCTGCCTTTCCTTTAGATTGAACTAAATTGCCCAGGGGGTAAAGACTGCGAGTGAAAATTTTAAGTACTCTTTTAATCGAAGTAGTTTTCAAAGTAGCAGTAGTTTTTAGTGATTTGCACAAATAAACTGATTGTGAATATTTAATTTATTCAGCAGTATCTTTCGATACATGTAAAATACATGAATTTAACTTGAATTTAGATACCATTTTAATTATTTATGACAAAATTATACCAGTACAGTTTTGCGATTAGTAGTTTTTGAAAGGTAGTTAAATAGCAGTTAAATTTTTGATAAATTTCTTTGTTTTCGAGCAATTTACGGTTTAAGAATGACCCAAATCGGTTTTCATCAGTTCATACTGTAATAAAAATACATTTTAAATGAATCTAAAGACTAACAAATATGCAGTTTCAAGTTACTGATTTAAAACCACACATCGCAGTTTTTTAATGCCTTAAAGTTGTAAGGAGAATTTCATGGAAGCTCTAAGAAATATCAAGCTCCATTTATCTTAACCTAAAAAAAACGACCCTTTTAATTTTTATTTTTTTGAAAGTTATTGTGATGCTGATGCATCAAAAGTTTAGAAGTTCATTAAGTACAAACGAACATAAATAAGACGTAAATTCATAAATTTAGCCTAAATCCAAGATTGCACGGGTAGAAGCCCCTTAATACTATACATACCAGCACTGTACAATACAATGCAAAATACAATAACCAGTCTTTTGACCGGTTATGCTATTTAATGATAAGTAACAATCTTATATAGATTTGTTGTCAATTTATGCAGACGCAGTATTAATCTGAGTACATCTTACCATCGATATAAATTTCTAAAATCAGCAGGCAAAGTACGGAATGACTAATATTTTATGTATAGCTTCAGCATTCTAAACAAAAACTAACTACTGGCAAACCAATTATGCGTGAAACAATCAAGATTGCAATTTTTCCCTAGGCATTCTATAGAATGACTTTCAGAAAAAAATAGAGATAATACCCTATGACTAAAGCAACATACACCGAAGAGCCATTACATTATGACCACCTTGCTAATAACATGTAGGACCACCTTTAGCCCTCAAAACTGCTAGCATCCACCCTGGCATTGATTCCACAAGGTGCTGATAGGTAGTCTGAGGTATCTGGTACCAAGCGCTCACCAACTGGGTAGCGTGGCAGCACGAATTTGGTTTTCCAAGTAGGACCACAAATGCACTATTGGATTAAGGTCAGGTGAATTTTGAAGCCAAGACATGACTTGAAAGTCATTGGAATATTCCTCGAACCAATCCATGACGATTCGACATGGTGCATTACCTCGTATGACATGGTGCTTATGACATGATGCATTATCCTGTTGGTAAAAACCATCCCCCGCTGGAAAAACTGTTGCCATGAATGGGTGAACCTGGTCTGCAACTATGTTCAAGTAGCTAACAGACGTCAGGCATTGTTCTGTGAGAATTATGGGTCCTAATGTGTCCCATGAAAACATTGATCCTGGGCGATAAACCATGAAAACCTGGGCGAGCCCATTGTTATAGATGGAGGGTGGTCATAGTGAAATGGCTCCTCGGTGTATATAATAATTTTCATAGTTTGCAAAAAAATGCATGATACTCAATAGAATGCCCGTGATTTAAATGGGAAAATATATACATAAAAAAATAGAAAAATAAATAACTAGGATGGCTTTTTAAAGCCTCACATACCTTTTAATACTTCAAAAAATCGATTTTTTTAATAATATTTTATTCTATTATATGGATCTTTCTGAAAATTTGGGAAAAAAAAGCATAAAAAAATTTACATTAGATCAAAAGTTATCGAAAAAATAAGTCATACATTTTCTTTAATAAAATATGTCCTGTTTTGTGTTTAAACTCATTTATCTCAAAATGCTATTTTTACACCTTGCGCGCACAATATCTCGAAAACTATTGATTAGAATTGCACAAAATTTTTACAGCAGGTCTCAAATACCTGTTTCTATAAATTAACGAAGCCATTTGAAGGTGGGATTAATGTATTGACATTTAAAAAAATGAAATAGCAATTTTTTTTGTTAAAATTTTTTAATAAATTTTAAAAAAATTTTTGCATAGAGAAAAAAGTAAAATTATTTGTTCATTCTTCGTCATTTTAGTTTTACCATATATTTCTATACTCACAAAAAAAATCAAGCAAATATTATGTAAACTTTTTCCAGAAACAGAAAAATTTTATTGAATTAAAATTTCAATTAAGAAATTTCTTAATTTTTGAAAAAAATTTTTGCATTGTTTTCAAAATGTAGACTATGTATAGTGTCATATTTCAAAATTTGGTATTTTTAGAATAATTATTATAAAATTGGCAGATGATTGAAAATTGCTCGTTTTCTCTCATTTTTTACCTATTAAAAGGTATGTGAGGCCTTAATATGATTAGGAAAAATCTGAGCCAGATATCAGAGGTAGAGATCAGGTTTCGTTAAAACCCATCTTTATGTCAAAACCAAAAAAGTTATTTAGTATTAAAAAAGAAATTTAATTCTCAGCACAGTATTTTTCAGACCTGAATTGAATTCATATAGTAAAATAAAGTGATACATTTTAATATTTACATAGGACAGAAAAATTTATGTTTGTATTTATGTTGTATTGCTAAACTTTAAAAATTTTTATGGTGGTTTTGTGAAAATTTGGGAGGCTGATTCCAAAAATTAGATTCAAGTCGAGAAACATCGGAACGGTTTTATCTGAAAATATACTCACTATGTTGAATGTTGTTTTATATATAAAAGCGCAAACTCCCTATTTTTATAACTTGCTTAGAGTTGTACAGAGCACAAATAAATAAACGAAAAACCTTCAAAAAATTTTATCAAATGATCGGATATTTACATACTAGGACCTAATAATTATGTTTTCAAATGTACTAATTAGTGAATGAAAAACATAGTTTAATATGGGGTAGCTGCAATCTAGGAAATATGGTCCCAATATCTTGGTCAGGAGAACGGTCCAAAGTTTGAACCTCATAGTGTTAATTTTACTTTTTGAATATCTTGAGGTATTTTTAAGTGAATTGAAAATTATCTGCCTCCAATTATGAAATTCTATTATCAAAATATAATTCAACGCCAAAATTAAATTTTAATGCCTACTATTTTTTTATATTATTTATCAATATTTTTAAAAATTTTGAAAAGTGACGCATAAAAATTTTTGCATCATCATAAATAACTTAATTTTATATGGCTAAATGAAAAAATTTTTACAAAATTGATAGAATAGTTTCTGAAAAAGCAATTTTAAAAAAGGGTGAAAAAATTTTTTTTGAATTTAATTTTTTAACTATTTGACCGATTATGTTCAAATTTTTTTTTATCACGTAAAATTACATTCCTTAAAATATTGTAAAAAATTTTATTCCTTTCAGTTCAAAATATTTTCGACTTATTTTAAACTAAATATTAAAAAATAAAAATAAACAATTATTAAAAGTTATTTTTGGTGTTGCATTGTTAAATAAATAAATTTTATAACTTTCGTGCAATTATTTTCGAATTCGCTCAAAAATTTCCTGAGAAATGGTGAAATACACAAAAAGTAAAATTATTATTAAGAGGTACGAACTTTGGAACGCTACCATGGCCAAACTATTGGGACAATATTCCCCTAATTGTGGCAACTCCCTATATTTGGGAAGAGTTTACAAATCATAATCCGTCAAAAAAAGTATGCTTATTCAGAGAAAGTATATTTCGTATCTGATTTTGTGTCGTTGTTGTGTTTAATATTGTCTGCATTAATTAATTAGCAAATTTCATATTACCCTCTTGAACCATTAAAATGAAGACCTAGATCATGAAAATCCGACTATTAGATCAACATTTAATCAGGGTGCTTTGTTGTACACTGCTTTGTTGCTTTACTGCACACAGTAAGAAATTTTTGAGTGTATTGAACCATAATATCGTTCATGTATGCAAAGTTTTAGTATGATTCCAAGGTGAACCATATTATCCTACTTCTATAACTTTAATGCACATTAAAATGGTTCAGCTTGTATGGAACCATAGTACAAATGAATTTTTTATTGATATCGCAGCATATTTTTACCAAATTATAGTTCAAGAGTATGGTCCAGCAGTAAACTAATTTTTCTGAGAATGGAAAAAACTGACCTATTGGTGAAAGATATATATAAGTTACCATTTCGTAAAAGAACGACCTTAAGAGTTCTTTCGAATGAATCAATAAATAACCCTCATTAATCAACTTTGCTTTATCATTAAGTAACTAACAATAAACTCGAGAGTTATTTAATGTTAACATAGTAAATTATAATGAGTAAAATCAAATTTGTTGAAAAGTCTGCAAATGATGCAAAATATTTAGAGTCTATCAAAATTTAAAAATAAATCTATCTGTATTAACAAATTTATTATACTGAATAGTTTTTAAAAGATTTTTATAAGCTTAAAGTGATTTTTATATATTTTTATATAAAATAATACATAACTAAATAATTCTTATAACTGAAATTAGTTTTATACTTTTTTTGTGGGGGATGAAATCGATAAGAAAAATCCCAACAATAACAGAAATATTTCAATTAAGAACCAAACTTTCTTAAGAAATAATGAAACTTTAAATCGAACTGTCTTTGAAAGTCTTCAAAATAAGCCTTTGATAGTTGCTTTTTCACAGAATGGAGCAGATATAATTTCAGATCAGAAGTTTCTATTTCCCGCAATTTTTTTTTCCTTTTCTCTAGAATTTATTTTTTGCGGTATTGTAAGTTTATTAAGGACATAGACAAGGGTAGTAAAAAAACAAAGTTTTAATTTTCAAAACTCTATAGAGTAAAAAAGATGCCTTATAAAAATTTATTTATAAATTTTTAAAACTGGTTACTATAATCCGGTTGCGTTATATACTGAAAACTGGCAAAACTAAACATTTTTCTTAAATTTTTTATTATCACTTAAACTTTTACTGCCATCATGCTATGCATTTTTCTACCTATTTTATGGTTTTAATAAAGTGAAATAAGATAAAATATCATCATTGCGTCACTGTATACTTGTCGTGTGATGTGTTTAAGTGACGCGAAATATTTCATTTTATCCAGTTTCTTGCCATGTACTATCATGGTTAATCATCTACCAGACAATGAATCAAGACAGTAAAAAAAGAAAGAAAATTATTGTAAAAAAAAGCATTCATCTCTATAGCATCTACACTGTAAAAAAAGTCGCTCCAAAAATGGTGGCAACTACCTGGCACCAAAGTGGAGTAGTGAAACTCTATGCATAACTCTTGATCTAGTACACCTCACCAAAGTTCCTTTACGCGACATGGTGTAAATTAACCACATTTTTTTTCATTCAAAAATATTAAAATTTATACTTACGGAAAGACATGATACACATAGCAATTATTAATTTTTTTTACAATACAATATAATAAGAAACATTAATTTAGAATGCGTAGGCATACTGATTCTCAAAAAAAGAAATAGCTTGCAAATCAAACATCCGCGTAACACAACGAGAATCCTCAGACGATTCGAATTAGGTTTAACTAAACGGGAATGGATCGAAATAATACATTATAAAATCATTTAACAGTGATTTAAAAATTGAAATATAATTATCCTTATTGCACAGCTAAAAGCACACTTACATATTAAACAGCGATTTGTGTTTCTGTTAATGAATATCAGCGTTGACAATAACAACAAACTCTTGTTAACTTATTCCAGTCAGTAAACTAACTACTCGCTACATTCTACTTGGCGTTTCTTGATACTCAAAGCACGCCAAATGCCTAATTTGGTGTTCTCAGAAGTGAAAATATTCTTTACATGGTATAAGAGCTTGAAAGTTTGATGTAAGATTATTCAATTTTAAGTTCTCAGATTTAAATTTCACTCCTTAAATTGATTATTAAAACTCGATTTTGGGTTAACCCGGAATACAATATACAATTACGGAATGACCAATTTTTTGGATTGTTCAACATTATGTTTGAAGAGATATTACGAAACAGTTTTTACCGTGCAATTATAGAATAGCTCAAACAATATTTTTATCGTAATTCCCAGGAAGTTGCACAATTGTGATAAAGACAATAATTCATCAAAGCAGAAGCCAGAATGTATTTAAAAAAAGAGCTGCTTAACTTCTGTCGCTTCCAAACTCAAGTGTAAGCCTTTTGATTTATTAAATGATATAATATCAACAACATTCTCATTTCAGTTTAATATGTAGCAAATCAAAGATTATTTTAAGGGAAAAGAAGTATTTTATAACTTTTCATTCAGAGGTTATTAAAAAATATCTTGTCGGGCTAAAAACATTTTCCTATACCTGAGTTTACGATGTTTTCTATCGTTTACGAAATTTTCGATACTGAGAAGTCTATTTTAATATTATTACGAAGTTTTGTATTTTAAGTGTGAAAAAAGATAAATAAATGAAATAAAATAAAACATATTTTGCTCAATGATTTCACATTTTGAAGTTTAAATTGTCAAATACCTTGAAGTACACATTACTTTTGGTCGTCATTAAAATATTTATTCCTTCTTTTGTTAAAATATGCATGCGTGTATCATTTTAAAGTTAATGCAGTTGTTTTTTTAAAAGTACATGAAGGTTTGACCTATAACTCTCAATTGACCGCATTACAGCATATGAGTTTAAAATTATTTTGTCGAATAAGCAATTTATTGAAACTGTCCACGCATACAATTTAAATTATAACTATTTTGCAATTACACTTTATAACGATAACCCATTTATAATCAGCGGCATACAGAGTAAAATAATTCGTTATTATAACACGTCTGGTTTTGCCTATATTAATGTGTCTTTATGACAGTTGCTTGAAGTTTTGACCACAAAAAATGAAATTTGATAAACGATAACTTGTTAATCTGTTTTTTTAGACTAGGGATACGTGCGTTTTCGTACGACCATTTTAATGTTTTGTCTACAGTTCTAGTTTCTTCAAAAACAGTTCCTTTGCAATTGTTATTTATTTCACTTTAGCAATTTGAATGACTATTGAAAGCAGGATTAAAGTAAACTTTAGTGCATCAGTAGTTTGCTCTAAAAAAATATATAGGATCTACCTATGGGGCCGATTAAGCAACTTTTGTTTGCATTGCTATGAAGGACAAAGTAAGCAAGAAGGTATCAAATATATAAATTGCACTTCACTACTAACCAACACAGGCTGTGAGATTTTTGGAAATGGTAAAAAAATCAGAGATTATATCACCTAAAATATAATTTCAAATTAATGGAAAACAAATTAAGCAATTTCAAATTAAACTCTTGAACTGAAAACCCAAATCAGTGTGAAATTAAAAAATTTAAATTTTCCAAATGCTTCGGGAAAAATTTTCCGATATTCTTTAATGATCCCTAGAAAAATCCTGGTATAAGAACTTAAAACTAAAACTAAAAAATTATGTTGATTAGCCACGACCGTAAGTGACGCGAAACTTGAAAAAATTGAGATAATTGTTGCTTTTTTTTTCAAAACTACTTGAGTCATAAAATAAGCATCTTGAATCGTAAAATAGTTGTACAATTTTAAAAAGCAGTCAAAATATTAAAAAAAAAATTATTTTGCTAATTTCTAAAAATTTTGAGTGCGATTGCGTGAACGGAAGATATAATTACCGGTCAAAAATACCAATTTTAAAAACTTTAAAATCAATTTTCTTCTTTTTTTTTCTCCATACGGCATCTTTTCTATACTATACTCCTACTGGGATAATGCTCCCTGTAGGATCTACTGGGAGCACTATTGAAATGATCCTCGTATACTTCGGCTTTTTTTGGCCAGCCTTACTACAGAAGAAGTTTTTTTTATTTTTTTTTTAAACACATAACTTAAGATTAAAAGAAATGTGAAACATTTATCTCAACGGACTAACGAATAAAATACAAGCTAGTTGCTAGAATTTTAAAGCAATGTAAGCAGTATTAAATGCTGCTTACAACTATTATGATTTGGCTTGAACGTACATTTTCATACTTCGAGAATATGTTTTTCAAAACAAGAATGTTTTAAAAAAGAACAATTATTTTTGTTCGCTTGTTAATTTTTAAATAGTTTCATTTGATGTAAATAGCTTCAAAACCTAAATTTATATTCTATTATTTTTTAACTGTATGTTTAAACTGCTGTGTCCATCAACTGAGATGCTATGTCCATCAATCAAAAGTTCATCATCTATCGGAAAAGAGAAATGGACGTTTCTAACCATTTCACGGCCAATACGAGTTTCAAGATAAATACAGAATGTTTCCTAAAGACCACTCTTAATATGCATATTTAGAATTCGTATCAAAAACAAAAATAAAGCATATACAATTACAGTCACATATTAATATTTAACCGCGAAAAGAAAACAGAAACGCTGTCTAAAGCGGAATTGGCAGATATAATAATTTTCAAAACAGGTTTAATCGGCGATTAAAGCTTGAAGGTATGCTTTTCAACTCCTGTCCTGTCTTTTGTATCCTGTCTTTTTGTTTAATACCCTCACATTCCTTTACCGTGATTTGTAAGATTTCAATAGCGTTTTTTGTTTTTTCCGAGGCTAAATATTAATTTGTGACTCCCAATGTGATACAGAAAACAGATAAACCCCTAAGAACAGATAATGAGGATGGTATTTACACGACATCCCTTATAATAAGCTTAATAATTATTATAAAAAATTAAAAGCTCAATAATTATTATTTTGGTTCAGCTGTTCCGAGTTTAAAGTTTTCGATATATTACTCTTAATTGATTTCAAGTAATTAAATTGATTAATCTTAACTGATTTTAATAAAAATTTAAGGAAGAATTAGTTTCATTTAAAAATTAGAAAGATTGATTTGAAAATTTCGGAGCATTTTCACCTTACTAATACGTTTTTTAACATGCAGTTTTGAGCCGCGATGGTTGAGGGGATAAAGCATTCGCCTTTCAAGTGAAGTAAACCGGGTTCGAATCCCAGCGATTGATGGTCTGTATGAATTGCTCATCCGTCTTGCACCGATCACAGTGCTGACGTGAAATGTCCTCAGTGGTAGACGGATCATGGGTTAGGGTCCCTTTGCCATCCTTGGTTTTCTTGGTTTTCCTCTCCATGTAACACAAATGCTGGTTACTTTCATCAGAAAGTCCTCCACGAAGGCAAACTTCTCCCAATACTTGATCCAGGAGTTCTCTAGTCTTCTGGATTGAGCTCAAAACTGCAAGGCTACGAAATATGAACATTAGTCGTAATCCCATATTTAGGTCAGCTGTTCAACGATGGTTATAAAATTTTTTTTAAAAAATGTAGCTCTACAAATTATTTTAAAGATTAAAGTAAAATAAAAGAATGATTTAATAGTGTTCTTTCGATCCTCAAATTGTCTTTTTTTTGCGAATTTTTATTTTTAGAAACCTTTTTGCTGCTTAAATTGAATCAAACTGCCTCAACATATATTTTTATTTTATAACCGTCGTTGAACAGCCGACCCAATTTCATGGGTTTACGACTACTTACGTTCAACTCCGTAGCCTTGTAATTTTGAACCAATCCAGAAGACAAGGAAACTTCTGGATCAGTACCCCCAGAGGTACTGATTTGTTGTGGGAACATGGAGGACTTTGAGACTCGACAGATTTAACGTGCATCAGTCACAATTTACTACACGGGGAGTCTTCGGCCGACGAGGATCGAACCCACGACCTCTTGGATATGGGCCCAGCACCCTACCGACCAGGCTATCCCGGCCCCCCGCTTCAACATATAAGTGTAATTAAAGGTATTTATTTCAAACACTTAATTTTTAATCCATCACGATATGGTTTTCCTTTAACATAGAGTTTATTATTACGCTGGCTTGTTGTAACTTTTTTTAAAATAATTATTTAAAATAAGCTGAAATTTGATTTCCGAATCTTTATTTTGAAAATAAAAATAAACCTTACAGAAACATCTCAGAAATCCTCACTATTTTCTAAGCAAACAAAACTAATTTATTTAGCAATAAAGATTTCTTAAATTAGCATTCCATTAACGTAATTTGTTCAAATAACTTTTTCTCCAAAAGACATTAAATAATTTAGAGAGAATTTTTCACTTAGCAAATTACTAAAAGAAACTTAGTTAATTTAAAATTTATTCTGTGCTTTACCGCAAAGATCAAAGTCAAATGTGTTAATTTCCTTCATTTTGAAAAGTAATTACGCTTTTAATGTTTACTCCTTGTAAAGAAAGCAGCATTCAATATTTCTTGCCATTAGTAGAATTATGAAGATTAAAAAGCTTTACTCAGAAAAGGAAGTAACATTGCGATAAAAGACGGCAATAAATATTGAAGTTAATAATTTTTATGATAAGAGCTCATGATGATAATATATTCTGATAAATGAAAAACCGCATTATGAGTGAATTAAAGTTAAAAGGAGAAATTATCCTCAATAACTGAACCATTATTGCGTTATTATAAGGAATTCGAGTACTCTTAATAAGGAATTTAATCGCAAGGCATTGCGTGGCGACTTTTAGGGTCATGTAAATGTATTGGAGAAAATTATGGAAATACTTATATACTAACACATTTTTCAGATTTCTGAAAAAATTATTCTAAAACTTTAGAAGTGTTTAGATCATGCGATTTCTCATACATATCAATACAGTTTAGAGCTTTTAGGGATTTAAGGGGCAGATATATTAAATTAGGAATGAAAAATAGTGTTTTTGAACAACTTATGACAAAAAGACAGAAATAAGCTTATAACTTGTATCAATTACTTTGATAATTAAATACAATAACTGCACAAAATTTCGTAAAACTAAACTCAGTGGCGCGACAGCCCATAGAGAGCCATGGCCTACTGTGTCCATCTCAGTTTTCTTGACCTTGGGCTCTGGGATGCAGGAGCAGATGTTCCAGTCAGCCGAATGATTAAGTTATATGGTTAAGGGTTTTGTATAACCTAGATACATGCCCAGGGCTTGGAAGAAGGGGAAAAAAAAGTCAGCCGAACGTGGAACCCCCAGTGTTTAGTTCCCAAACATGCTTGGTACTCATTTATCGACCCACTGAAGGGATGAAAAGCTGAGACAACCTTGCCTGGCCCGAGGATCGAACCCAGGACCTGTGATACGGAAACGCAAAGCGCTACCACTCAGCCACTGAGCGACCAAAATTTCGTAAACCTAGTCTAAATATTCATAGAGATATGAAAATTTTTATCAAAATTTTTAACTGTAACAAAAATATCCTTTTTAAATGTGAAAAGAATTCGTTTAAAATTGCGCTATATATGAGCATTTGCATTCATCCTTTCACACTGCGTACGTTCGGAAAAAAAAATTTTAAATCGCCTTTTATCATATATTTGTTCTGAATATTATTTGGTAATTTATGGAGAAAAATCCGATTCGAATATCTCGAAAATTTAAAAAGTTTGGAGCAATGTTATACCGAGCTTGTGTAAATTTGAAAAAGAAAGCTTTAAATGGTCAGGGGTTATCCACACATTTTGTTTTGTACTATTAAACAAGATTTTTTAAAAATTATGTCTACATTATATTTTTAACTATTGACTATCGTTTATTTCACATGTTTTCTTTCTTAATACCATCACATTTTGCTGTCAAGTTCATCATTTTAAGGTAATACCATTTGTTAATTAAATCTTTGTACATGATTCAAAAGGAAAATTTTTATGAGACTCCTTACCATTTAAAGCTTTCAGCAAAAAAATTTCAAAAACTACTTAGAGAATAGCTAGAAACTTTTTATGATTTCAATGCACTCAAATTGGACTTTTTTCATAAATTTTCAAATAAGATTCCGAACAAAATTATAGAAAAAAAATTTCAATATTTTTTACGCAAACACAGTGTAAAAATATGACTTTAAATGGCCATATCTTGCTCAATTTGTAATTTTTTTTTTTCAAGTTTTAAAATGATAAGTTCATAATTAATAAAAATTACTCTGTAAGGTTTGCGAAATTTTCTGAATATTTCTGGACTTGCTTTAAAATTGTAACTTATTATAATATATTGTACAAAATAATTGGATACTTATAAAAATGTCCATATCTTCATGAATATTAACGCTAGGCCTCCGAAGTTTTGTGCGGTTTTTTGCTTTCATAATTAGGCTCTTATAAAAATTTCCATATCTCCATGAATATTTAAGGTTTGTGGAATTTTGTGCAGTACAGAAATTTTGTGCTTTTATTATTAGGTTCTTATAAAAATGTCCATATCTCCATGAATATTTAAGCTAGGTTTGCGAAATTTTGTGCAATTATCACATATGATAACCAAAGGACTTACAAGCTTATTTTGTAGATATCTATGAGAAATCCACTTCGAAAGTTTGAAAATTATTCTCTAAGCATTTCTAGAGAGATATGAAAAAATGAGTTAGTATAGCAATGTTTTCATAATTTTGCCCAACTTCTGTATATCTGCTGGCATATTGCCGTTTCATTATTGTTTCATATATCATTGAACAGTCATTAAAACTTGTACTGTTCAAACTAATTGTTAAATGTTGAAAACGGGGGTAAAATAATCTGAAATTAGGGTTTTGCAAAATAATTAAACCTCCTGAATTCTCTGCAGGCAATAATGCAATTTGCCGTTATAAGTGAGTCATTGTGTATCTTCGCAATTTTGCCACCTTTTCTCATTTTTACGTATCGTGATGAACATTTAAAGATTAATTAACGATTAATTAAAGCGGAAGCATGTGATTGATCTACGATGGATTACCCACAGGACTCAATTCAATTCTTTTGCATCTAGACTATTTGAATTTTTATCACTTCGCAAAACAGCCACGAATCGAGTCTCAATTGACAATTTATGATTCGTTTCTAAATTTTAACATTTTCTTAAAGAAATTCTGTTATACCATTTTGATTTTAATTAAAAATTAACCAAACTTAAAATGCGATTAATTTTGTTTTGATCAAGTACTCAACTTTGTGAATCTCATGAAGTTCTTTGATTTGTATTCTACTACAAATTATCGAAACATCGGGGTCTGCTTGACCTGATCCTAATTCAATGTTGTTAAATTTCATATGTTAAGTCCCTTTAACTCATTTTGTTAAGTGTTATGTTATGTTTTTTGTTAATTGTTTTATTGTAAAGTATATAGTGGAATATTTTTTTAATGGCGGGCACTTGGGACGTAGACCCACTGACCTCAGGAATGCCAGAACTGCTCACATTTACACAATCATACACACAAAGGAGTGGGACATAGAACACACAGAGAGAGAAAGAAACATCCATGCCCTGAGCAGGATTCGAACCCGCGACCATCGGCTCAGCAGGCAGGCACGCTAACCACTCAGCCACCTGGTCGGCTTATATATAGTGGAATATAATAGTTTGCATCGTGTTCCGAAACTTTCTTTGTTTTCAACGATACCATTTTCATGTATATATGCTCCGAGCAAACATTTCGTCAAAGTGACAAAATAACTATGGTCACTTCTTCAAAGAAACGAATTCCGTTAAAAGTTAAGAAATATTTCGTCATTCTTGTCCCGATTGTCCTGTTTTCATTCTAGTTTCATCAAATTAGTTAACAATCTTCCACGATGAACCAAGATGAAGCTCCGAGTTGAGGGAACTTTTCTTCATGCATTTGAGACATTAAATTTGGCTATAAATAGCGTGATTTTTTGACGAAATGATTCTCAAAATTAACGAAATAGAGCTCAAGAATTGCTGAATCATCAAAGTGAGAGTGTTATTTCTGACAGTGCATGTGACGTAATAATGGGGAAATTTTTAAATTATAACCAAAATAAAACTTTATCACGAAATATTAGCTTAATTAACATTGACTATATTATGTACTATTATGATCTCTTATGTTTTCTTATAATCTGTTTAAAATGACTATTTCAAGAGTTTAATAAATTTTTTAGTGAATACCTAAGTGGTTAGAAGAAGTAACGTGTTCCGCGCAAGGTATGAAAACAGGAAGATTATTTCAATTGGAGAGCTTCCACACTTACATTGCCAAAAACTGCAGAATTCACCAGAAAAAATTGAAAATGTATAGATGAAAATTCAAAAAAGAGAGTGTTTCTGATATTTCTAGCATTTTAAATAGATCAAAGTGAGATATTTATCAAGTTCTGGTGAAAAAACATAATTTCGCCCTGTTACCGAAATGTGGACAACCACGTGCGATGAGTGTTTAAACTGATAGGAAAATTCGGAGATTAGTATCAAGGCAAAATATGCTGATTCGTCAAATAAAAAAGCCTATCGGTATATCAGCGACTAAGGGCGCCACTTTAGACGTATTCAAAAATGCAATAACATTATTTTGAAAAAAAAAACTGAGCAAAAATCTTAAGTAGTACATCAATAAATGGTTATCTGTACTATTCACTGATGAAAAAAAATGGAACTTACATGGACCTGACGACTGGAACTAAAAAGAGCCAAGAAATTTCTTCAAGGGTCAGCAAGGAGGCAAATCTCTGATGATTTGGAAAATTTGGATGGAAAGGCAGCACCTGAAGTAAAGACAATCCCCTGAAACGTATGAAGGCAACGCATTTTCTCTTTTCACAATCTTATTAGAGGAACTTATATATTTCAACAAGAGAATGCCTCGATACACACTTCACGTTCGACAAAATATTGGCTGCCTAAGCAAAATGTTCATGTGCTAAGCTGGCCTGTCTTGTGACTAGAGCTGACTCTGATTGAGAAAGTTTGGGACATTTTAAACCACCAAGTATATAGGAATGGTAAACAAATATAACGCTGTTTAAAAATTCAAAGAGTCTTTTGAGAAAGCTGGTATTATTTCCTTCCAAAAATACATTATAAACTAATTATTGCAGACATCATGTATTTCATGTTATTTTGAATAATGGGGAATCACTATTCAAGATTATTTTAATACTGATAAATGGTGTCATTTTAGCTCTTGTACTTATGAAGCACTCCATTAAATCTTATTTTTAATTTATTTATCAAAAAGTCATGATAAAATAACTATTTTTCAGAAAATTATTTATTTCCAGTTCTAAATTCAATCATATGAACATGTCTTTCTGTTAACATTCTGTTGTAGCCTTAAGAAATCTAAAATTTTTGCTTCTGATTAAATTTTTGAGACAGAATGTAATTTCATAATATACCTTCACTAGTGAAACAACAATCAAATAATTATTTCTGTGATGTTAATAAAATTTGCATATATTCACTTTCCAATCGAGTATTTCAAATGTATTTGCAGATTAAAATTTTTATTATCATGAAATTCATGTGCTCTAAACTACTTTCCTTTGGATTAGAATGTATCTTGTATAATTAGCTACATGATTCTATTTGCATCCATACCATATTTTCGGGCAAACAGATCTATATTCTGGATTAAATATGGAATATATTAGATTACTGCAGGACATTTTCGATTTTCCTATATTTAATTTATAATGGAAAAGGAAATTACATTTATTTTAAAATAATCTCCTTTTTTCTGCAGACTTATTTTATAATTCCTTATTCATGTATCTTAAAAATCGATCTTAACGCTAGCACATTAAGAATTACTAGATTCAAAATTGTTTTTTTCTTTCGTATGGGATCAATTTAAATTTTGTTGATATTTTTTCATAATAGAATAGTTAATCTAAACGGAATATTCTTGCAATATTTATTTCAAAACGTATTTATTATAATAACTTCCATTTAGAATGTACGATTAATCTCAAAATCATGATATAAAGTATTGTTGAACTTGAAGCATTTTGTGAATCTATTCATATTGTGAGGACACTTAAGTTAGAAGACTTATTCAGAACTATCGTTAATGTATTTTTGATGAGCTATGTTCTATGAATTAAAAGAACAGAAAGAAGGAAGGAAGATAATTTCATTAGGAAAAATAACTGAAAATTAGTCATTCTAACGAAAAATATGATCTTATAAAAAAAAATTTCACGAAAAAATTTAGTTTGCACTCAAAAAATAAAATCATTGTTCTAAAACTATCTAACCTTTTATTAGTGAACTGTCTTTTCTACGCTAAAAAATGTCTGTAGCTGCAGTAAAAAAAGTTTTTTATTTCTCAAACAATAGTTACTTTTAGACCTCAGTCGTAGAATTAAGTGATATTATAATCAAGCTTTAAAATTCATGAAAATATAAGGGGGTTATTAATAAAATATTTTTTTTAAGAAAATAATTTTAATAAGCCTGTAGCACTAACATAATAAACCTGTAGCACAAACATCTCTCTGCATCTCGCTCTGAAATCGTAAGACTTGAGTGTTTTCATAGATTTACTTAACATTTTCTATAATTCTGAAATTACGGCAAAATGACCCGCAGCAATCAGTCCATCTGATTAACCATGAAATTTATGGTGAAGAACACTTTTTTAACTTTACAGTTTTGAAACCGTTTAAGACTTGTACGGTTAAAAAAAACATGAAAAGAAAACTATACGGTTTTGTAACCATTTACTACAAGCATAATTTTTAAACCATAAAAATGAAACTTAAATGGACATTAGAGCTCTATGGGTGCTGCGCCATTTTTTTGTGAAGAATTTTGTATTCTAATAATCTAAGGTCACCGATTGAAGAATGCAGAACACTGGAGACTTTTCATGTATTGAATAAATGGATTAAAATTACAAATTACAATTTTTGCTTCATGTTATTGATCAAACTCCTACTATTCTAAACACACTTAAACATTACCTGCATTAGATTTTTTCATGATTTAAAATACGGCCATTCCGTTAATGTTGATGCATAGAAAAAAAATCTGAATCAAATTACGGTGAAAAAGTACTGACATCATGATTGCAGCATCCATAAAAATTATTTGACAATGAAATCCGGTATAATAATCCGTAATGACAAAAGACTACGATGTAAAATTTTAAACCGTTATCTTCACAGCAATAGTTTTTTAATTACAGTGATTTTACAATAGAAAATTATGTTATATTAGATTTTTTTGTTCCATAGAACTTCATGATGAAAATGGATTTTACAATAAAATTAATTGGCACCCACGTTGCCGACACATTTTACCGGAATTTTATCCGGAATTTTTTCAGTGCACAAATTCCTATTGGTAACTTATGCTCAAAACTACAAACTTAAGAAAAGGAATAATTTTGTAAAAACTCTCCCTTCAATAAATCAGATATATTTTTTTATTCATAAAGTGCATTTTTTCCAAATATTTGTCAGAAAATATTTTATTATTGCAATAGTGATTTTTTTTTGTCGTATACAGAAACTATCGTATAATAATATTCCAGGAAAAATTGAATAGAATTTTTAACATTCCTTTGTTAAAATAATGAAAAGTATGTACTTATTGGCAGATTTCAGGCTTGAGAGTATGGTTGATATATATATAAATAAAAATTATTTCTGATGCATTAAGGTAATAAGAAATAAATTCACTTTTTATCAAAATATATAGAAGTATTATATTGCCGTAACCCGTAATTCCTTTTCCTCGTACACTCTCTTCTATTCCAGATGGTTATGGAGCATCGTAAATACCAATAGAGATAGAATTTCCTGAAAACTTATTGAAAAAGAATTCCAGAAATAGCAAAGAAAACGAAACTATGGAATTCTTTCTAAAGTCAATGTTATCTCAACGTTGTTTTCTTTTTATTCTGATGTATAGCTCTGTATTTAACTTCACAAATTTTCTACATTGAAAAAATCAATATATTTCCTTCTATTTAGTTGGTAGATTTCAGAAGAAGAAAATGCTTGCAAATATTTCCCTACAAAACAAATTATTCTGCTAGATTTGTTCGACATGCCGATAATTAATAAAAATATCAGGACAAAACATTTCGTGATAACTAATTCCGGCAATTTTTATTTCTATTTACTTACTGTAAATATGGATTTTCCAAACAATCCTTCGTTTTCTCATTTTGTCCTATACCTTCATTTAATTATATTTTAATTTATTTATTGTTTTAGGATTCTAAAGTCTTTTGATTACACTTCTTAAGCACAGTTAATTCGTAAAATCTTTACCAAGTCTAATATATCAAATTAAATGAGTAAAAAAGTAAAAACACTCGTCTCTAGCCTTATAGGCAATTAATTAACGTAAACTTGCATTGTAGTTACAATGCAGTTTATATATATACACATATATACACATATATATACATATATATACATGTATACATATATATACAGATACACACACATATATATATACACATATATATATATATATAGACACATATATATATACACATATATATATATATAGACACATATATATATACACATATATATATATATATAGACACATATATATATACACATATATATATATACACACATATATATATATATACACATATATATATATACACATATATATATATATATATATATATATATATATATATACACATATATATATATATATATATATATATATATATATATATATATATATATATATATATATATATATATATATATATATATATATATATATATATATATATATATATATATATATATATATATATATATATATATATATATATATATATATATATATATATATATATATATATATATTTAATTTTAACTCCAACCTCCAACTCTATCAAGAATAGTTCACAATAATGGTTGCCATAGTGACAAAACCTGATGCAGTCCTTAATATTTAAAAGTAAACAATTTAAAATGTAAGTATGCCGTAAATAAGCTTTATAGATCTTTATTTAACCGCAAAATATTAATGTATTATTGACTATTTTCGACAGTAATTTTTTAAAAGTCACACATGTCCTCTTCAAATATGAATGTTTAATTTGTTATTGTATATCTGTCAAAGCGAATATTTATGATCTTTCCAGCAATTGTTGACGAGGAAATAATTTGGTAACACTTCATTTTTTGGAAGCAGTGGTTCATAAGTTTTAACCCTCTATTACCGACCCTCTTTTAGCGAAACCCCGAGAAGAAATTTAGTTAAATTTAGAAAATTAATTAATAGAAATTTCTTTAGCAAATGCAAAAAAAATATTAATCAACTAAAGACTAGTATTCGATTTATTTTTAAATATTTAAAAATTTAATACTTCATTATTTATTTTAAAACTATTTTATGAATGAATGAGAAGTGAACTTTTTCATCATGTAGTTTTTTAACAATACTAATCTTAAAATTGTGTTTTATGTCAGACAGTTGAATTTACGAGTCTAATGGGGCATCCAATCTAGTTCATAATTTGGTTTTATTGTATACATGAACTGAAGTGTTTTTCTCACTAAAATAAAAATGAAACAGAACAAAAATGAACGTGGATAATAGTTATCTTATCAGTATTTAATAACTAATGAAAAATTAACTGTATAAAAATTTTATTATAGTGTTTCGTAACTGATAATGTTGTCTTAACTCTCGGAACCCCTGTGACCTCTTCGTGGAACCCAAGGGTTCAAGGAACATCATTTAAAAACCACTACTATAAAGTACCGTCAGTAAATAAAGGGGAAAACATAACATTTTAATTTTATTTCGACCTATTTCTTTAAAAAGGCCACCAAGACACGAAAATGTTATAAATTTATTTGCATATGAAAGTTTCGAAAAATATGAGAAATTCTGAGGATTCACTAAAAGTACTAATATGTACCGTGCTATGTAACGGAATATTTATCCGAAGCTAAATTGTAATTTCTGCCTTTGTAAAAAAGTTCACACATTAAACATATTTTAAACTCTCTAAGAAAACAAATTAATGTTTGTAAATCAGTCAATTATTTATTATAAAAATTCAGTCATCGTATAAATAGAAACTAACTTCCCCAAGTATGGTCCATTTTGATATGCGAATTTTGATATGCAAATTTCGACTCCCTAAAGGAATTAATAGTAATGTGTTAATATTTTAATATATTGTTAAACAATATAATTTTCATGCCCTGCTACTCTCATACTCTCAAGAACATATTTTTCCTAAGGGTAGCGAAAGTTATGTGTAAATATTTTACTATATTGTAATTTAAAGAGCTTTCCCAACCTTTACATATAAATAATATAATATAATGCATACATAAAAGTTTAAATAGCCAGATGACAATGCCTTTAACGAATTCTATTTCTTTTAAAATAATCTTTAAAATAATAATTAAATGTTGGAAAAAAAATCTGGAAAAATATTTTGTTCAAATCTCAAATGTTGGTGGGTTTGAATTTAACTTTGTTTTCGTAAACTGTGGTAAATACTTTTTTTAGGATGCTTTTTAGATCTTTATAAGTCTGGATTTTATTTTTAATAAACTCATATTTCATTTAACATTTAATATGAAATTTATTGCTGTTTATTTTCATTCTAATATAAGTACGTAAGCACTCTCCTTGAAGATAAAGAAACTTATCTACTTAAAATAGATATGATAAAAACTTAAAATTACAAATGAGCACAATACGCATGAAGATAAAAAGTATAGAAAATTAATGATAATAAGCCCGTATCTGCTTTATTGATATCTAATAAAAGGTAAATAACTTTTAGAATTAATGCAAATGAAAAATTCTAGGAATAACATTGTGAAATTTCCCAAATGTTTGAAACTATTTTATCTTATAAGGCAACACCTGTCAATTCTCAGAAAATTGATAGATAGTTGCTCAATATAAAAATATACAAATATTAACTGACCCTCACAGTCTTATGGTATCAAACACAAATAATTTATTCATTATGTTTAAGTTTTTAATTTGTGTTCTTGTTGTTTCTTTTTCATACGGTTTAGAGGCCGATTTTGCACGCCGATTACACATTGATGAGTTACAGTATGAAAATACCTTAAAGAAATTTGTCAGTTCTGGAAAAGCACCCGAAAATGCTGGTAAGTGCATTTTGAGAAATGTTATATACATAAGTCAATATAATTGACATTAAACTAAACTGCTTTTTTAAATATTAAAAACCTTTTCTCTAGTTTATCTTAAAATAAATTTAAGCTTGAGAAACTAATGCTTAACCTGCGAATCTATCCGAATCATTAGCAACCCTTCCTTAATTTATCAAAAAATATATGGGAAATCCAGGAACTAATGTGTAACCCGAGAATATATCCGAGGCATTAACAACCCTTCCTCAATTTATGTTAAAATAAAGGAAAACTTGAAAAAAAAATAGTTTAACCAGTGAATGCATCCGATGCATTAACAACCCTTCCTTCATTTGTCTTAAAATAAATGGAAACTTGAAGAAACATAGGTTACTCTTTGAATGCATCCGAGCCATTAACAACACTTCCTTAATTTATCTTAAAATAAATGGGAACTTGAAGATCTTTAAGTTAATCTGTGAATATATCCAAGTTTAAACCAACCCTTTCCAAGTAATGCTAATAAATGCGTGTGCGAGATGCTAATGGTTAACCCGATGACGTATCCAAGAATAACGTGGGCAAAAAAATATTTGAGACAAAAAAAAGCATATAGCTTCATCGCATCGAATCATAAATTGAAATGTATTAATTACTTCTCCATGCTACTTCCTACGTAATAGAGTGGTGGAAACACTTAATATTCACTCGAGTAATTTTTATTTTATAAAAAAAAAAAAAAAAACCTCGTTAGGAATATGTTATTTATTTACAAAATTTGTAGCTTGTAGGGAGAAACCGATTGCAATCATGAAATCAGGATCCGTTAAAAAATATCTTGCAACCAGAATAAAAACATCTTCAGAGTTATTCTTTGTTTTTTGAAAAACGGGTAAAATATTGAGAATTTAATTGAATTAATTCCAAGAGCAGCAGGTGCCGGTGGATATGACCACGTAGTAACAAGAGGATATGGTGCTGGCTCAGCAACTCGTATGCTGAGCTTTTCGAAAAGAAAGAAATAAATTTCTTGCTGCTTTTTAGTTTGTATAATATAGTTTATGTTTTTAATCGCTCTCTTCATTTGTTCGCCGGTTCTTGTTCATTTAGACGGAAGCAGTTATGAGTTACTTCTGAAATTTAGCTTAGATTTCTGTTTTTGGCGTATTGAATGATCTGTTTCAGTTAAATATTATCATCTGTGCTTTATTTACGTCGCACTATAGACTAGAAAATTAAAACGGGTTGGCAATTTATTTTGTGCCAACAAACAAAGGTGTTCAGGAAACATAAAGCTAATAAAAATGTTTGATCTTTAGAATTCACTTTATTTTTTTTAAAAAAAACACCATTTCTAACTTTAGAAAGTCAGTTTTGTTAAAGGGTGGTAGTTAAAAGACTGATTCTGGGAAAAAATTAATATTGCGACTAATATTATAACTAATATTATAGAATTTTATTTAAAAAGCTGAAAAATATTGCTCTTTAAAAGAAGAAATTGGGCAATATAATGAAAAGCAGCCTTTCTAATTGCTGAGTAAATCTTTCTATTGTTTGAAACATCATGCTGTTTAAGTTTAAAAAAAAATTAGCTGCTTATTCGTATTGCACTAGTAGAAATTAAGAAAAAAATCTTGTAAAAAAAGAAAAATCGCCGTTATAACATTTCCGCGGATACAATCAAACTATATTTTATAACTTTATTTTACATGAACAGTGAAGTACAGTAGGTGATAAATTTTTAAGTTTTTAATAAAGATTTACCCTCAATTATTACTTATATATGTTTTCCTTTTCCAGTATTAAACTTCTTTTTACTTATTTTTAATTTTATTTTTACCTGCGGATGTTTAAACATCCCATAATCCTAATGAAATGCTTTAAATTTCGGGCATTGCATACAAAATATATTTTGATGACATGCTGATATTTTTTCACATAAATACAGGTTTTTTTTCTAAACAAAATTCTTTCTTTCAAAATTGGTAGATTCATACTTATATTTTTTGTAAAAAATATGTAATATTTCTCACAACTGTACCAATTTAAATTTTTTGTATTTTTATCCCGTTGTGCAAATTTTTGCACAATTTAGTTTGTAAAAGACAAAAAATGAAAATTTTGTAAGAGACAATATGAAAATTTGATATTTTATGACATTTTTCTTTACTTCAAGTGTGAATGAAATATCGATAATACAGATAACAATGACTGTATTATCTGTATTAGTAAAGATCAAGACTAATAAAATCACTAAATTTGCAAACAATAAGTGAAAACCAATTTTTAGTAACGACAGTCATTCTATTTAATGAACTTTTTAACCATATAAATAGTCAATTAAATAGTGTGTTAAAAATTATTTTGTTATTTTCTTATACAAAGAAAGCGTATTGTTACTACACTGAGAAAAAGGGTTTCTCTAATTTTATTTTTAAAAAAATGTGTCAAAATAGCTCCAAAAATATAATCGAATTGGACACAGTTTAATATAAGGAAGAGTTTTCCTAATTGCTTTATCAATAAATAAATATTAGAATGAAAATGAATTATGAAAGCTGTTGAACTTTCCCTCTCATAAATAAATACATAATGGATGCTTGAAATAAGGTTTAATATTTATTGTTACAATGTAAAACATTTCAAAAATATTGAATGTTCCATGTGGTTTTTTTTCCAGATCCATGTAAACCTAATCCTTGCAAAAATAAAGCAAAGTGTGCAGTCATTAATAATGATGTGCATTGTGAATGTGATTATCGACATAAGGGAAAATTCTGCGAAATAGGTAAATACATGAGCTGCTTGTTAATTAAATTAATACTCTTTTAACTGAAAAATTTATTTATCTCAACTTTTATATGTTTACAATGTATTGAAAAATGTTCTTATAATTTATATACGAGCCCCCAGGGATTACCATCTCTTCCCTGAATTAATTGGGAGGGACGTATTTCCCTATTTCACAACCAACGATGAGCTGAAAGAAGGGGGTTTTAAGCTATCTTCGCAGAGCGGCGGCGGAGTTCTACGACTCAGGCATAAAGAAGATGGTACACCGCATGTAAAAATGCATTGATCTAAACGACGATTATGTTGAAAACTAGAGGGCAGTCAGCTTTCCAAACATGTATTATTCAATGCCAATATATATGTTTTCCATTGTGAAAATTCGTTGAGAACTTTATTTTATGGACAAGCCTCGTATTTGACACATCCACTACAGATTAATCTGTAGAGTAAATACAGTGAAACCTCCAGGAAAGACCACCTCCATCTAGCGACCTCCCTTTTTTTTCTTTACCATCATTTTTGAGAGGAACGGAATTTTATCCATAGACATTGTAATAAAAAAACCCTTAGAAGAGACATTTAAAATCTCTCTCAGCGACCTGGAAAACGTCTGCACCAAATGCGCAAAAGGTCAATTAAGGAAAAGTAAGTTAATTAGCTATTTCTACGTGTTTCACTGATATATCAAAGCTTAACCCCATCCCGCCCCCGTCAGGGGTCATCCGGAGAATACTGTAGACTCTAAGAGCAAGCACGTGACCTCCGAGCAAAAGAAAAAGAGGATTCAAAAAGGTAGGCTTGGTGGCAATCCATGGCAACACCAGAAGGCCTCAAAGAATTTAATGAAATCTTAAAATTAGCAACGGTAGTTACTAAGAAAATAGAATATAGGAGTTTGAGTGTTCAAACAAAGTGGTCAAGGCATCAAAAATAACATTGAAAAGAGATAACAAACATATTGTGATGATGAAAAGTACCAGAATTTGTCCAAAATCCATGAAAACAAATACAATTTCAAAAAGAAGAGTTAAAAATATATAGTTTCACTGATATATAGCAAAACATTCCGAACAGTTATAATATACCTATGGAAATAATACTTGTGAACAGTTTGATTAAAACAAAAGTAATAACTACTACAGTTTAAAAAGATGTTTCTTTTCCCTTTAACTAATAATGGCCTTTTCATCAAGCAATTGCCTATTTAAGAGTGAAAAAGAACTCTATCTAGGCCTAGTCTAATATATTAAAGAGTTTACGTA
The DNA here is from genome assembly GCF_982258835.1 of Parasteatoda tepidariorum. Classification (NCBI taxonomy): domain Eukaryota; kingdom Metazoa; phylum Arthropoda; class Arachnida; order Araneae; family Theridiidae; genus Parasteatoda; species Parasteatoda tepidariorum. The sequence continues at coordinate 61,366,497 of NC_141761.1, forward strand.
CCTTTTTTTTAATAAAAAAAATACATGCAGAAAAATTTACTTCTCGTCGTCCTATGAATATGTTTTGGAGGATCGTAAAGAAGTTTAATTCTCATTGTTATAACATAAAACATTTTAAAAGTAATGAATGCTTTTCTTTTTTTTGCAGATACATGTGGAGGTATTTCTTGTTATAATGGTGGAAAGTGTTTAGTGACTCCAAATAGTGCAATGTGCAGGTGTGATTATCCATATAGGGGAGAATTCTGTGAAATAGGTAAATATATATGAACCTCGTGTTAGCTAAGTTAATATGATTTTAACTGAATACCAGAATTCCTTCTGAAATTATGGATTTAAAACCGTGATGATATAAAAAAGATTCGATAATTTATATACTTGTGACCACCACTACATGTTAATCTATGACTAAGAGAGGCCATCACTTTGGTAAAACGGTAAAATTGTATCTTAAGAAAGAAAATTCCAATTAAGAAAAACTTATAATTTATCTATCAAGAAACAATACAAGGGAGCTGTTTGATGTATAAATTTAAAAATATAATTACATTTTTTTTTAATTTATTCATTTGATGAATTAAATATTTATATGTTAAAATTCAAAAAAGAAGAAATAATCATTTTTGTTCACAATCCAAAAAATATTAAAAATCTGGAATTATCTTTTACGCGTATTATATTTTAATTATATGAAACATAATTTTTACATTTTAAATCTTAAATGTCTTAATCCTTTTAATTAAATATAGTATATAACTAATATAGTAAGCAGATGGATATACCATTATATGGCAGATGGATATACCATATAGTACCATTGACAATTTAAAAAAGTGACATTTAAAAATAACAGAATGCAATTTTTAATTTAAATTACAAGATGTAATAATAAGGGAGAGAGAGGAGAATATTTCTTTTTGCTCCCTGTATTGATGCCATACCATAGTCAGTAGTAACAAGTTTAAACAATTTGGACGGATTTAAACAAATTAGGTAAGACTTTCATAATTTACTTTACTGAAAACAATAAAGAGAGACAGTTTACTCTAAAATTATGATATTCCTTATCACTACATTGATTTACAAACAATAGCATAAAAGAATATTGAAAAAATTATTTTGACGAAGCAAAGTCTATTACAATTAAGAGCTTAAGTAATTTCTTTTCAAAGGAAAAAATATCATAAATCAAGTTTTACTTATTTCCGTCTCATGAATAAATGTTTTATGATTTCTTTTGAATGAGGTTGCATTTTCATTGGTATTAATTAGTATGCTGCTATTTCTTCAGATCCATGTGCAAATACTACTTGTCAACATGGCGGAACACGTGTGCCCTTAAGCAATGGTTGTAAATGCTTATGCAATTACCCATACAAAGGAAAGTTTTGTGAAATAGGTAAATATATTTAAACCTCCTGTTGAATAAATTGTTTAAATTTTAACGGAATATTAAAATCTAACCACTATCCGTTAATTTGTTGAAAATACATTTTTGTAAATAAAAAAAAAACTCTTTGACCTAAAAAAGGTAAAATTGCATCTTAAGAACGAAAATTCCAATTAAATTAAAATCTTATAATTTAACTATCAAGAAACAATACAAAGGAGCAGATTGATGTATAAATTTAAAAATATATTTAATTTTTTTTAATGTATTCATATGATGAATTAAATATTTATATGTTAAAATTCAAAAAAGAAGAAATAATTATTTTTCTTCGCAATCCAAAAAATAGTAAAACTTTTGAATTCTTTTTTACGCATATTACATTTTAATTAAAAGAAACATTTTTTTTTCATATTTTAAATCTTAAATGCCTTAATCCTTTTAACTAAATATAGTATTTAAATTTAATATAGTATGCGGGATGGAAAAAAATTGTTTTACTGTTGAATTCATAATTTACAAAACGCAAATCTATAAGTTATTTACGGCATTAAATTTGAATAATATATATTTCTTCTCATGAAATAAATTTGTAAAAATTATGATGACCAAAAATTTTACCAATAACAATATGAAAAAGTGACATTTAAAAATAGCAAAATGCTGTTTTTAATTTTAATTAAAGGATGTAATATTAAGGGAAAGGGAGGAGAATATTTCTTTTTGTTCAATTCATTGATGCTATACCATAGTCAGTAGTAACAAGTTTCAACAATTTGGACGGATTTAAACAAACTAGGTAAAAATGCATTTATTAAAATATTTAGGAAATTAATTACAGTTATTGTATTCTATTTTATAAACAGCGTTGAACAGCAAACCCATTTTTGTGTTTAAGACTACTAATATTCCTCTCCGTTTCTTTGTACTTTTGAATTAAATCAAGAAGAAAATTGTACACCTGGATCAAGTATTGGTAGAAACCTGCTTTCTTGAAGGATTTTTTGATAGAACTAACCAGCCTTTGCGTTAATTGGATAAGAAAAAGACGAAAACCTGCCACGGTTAGCCTGAGGGCAAGGAGATACTAGCCCATGATCCGTCTACCACTTAGGATATTTCACGTCAGCGTTTATTGTTGGTGCGAACCGGGAGCGAAATTCGTATCGACCTGTGATTGCTGGGATTCGTATCTGGTTCACCTCAAGGCCTATTCCATGAGATGGCTCATACCTACAGTCATTGTAGCTTTTCATGATATATATATATATATATATATATATATATATCTTTTAACGAGCATGTTTCGTCTGTTTTCAATTTTCAGTACAGAGGAGAGGGTATTCAATCTTAAATAGTTTGATTAATTGAGTTTGTACACAGGATTTTTACAAGATGCAAATTACAAAATGCAATATTATGGGAGGGAGAGGAGAATGCTTCTTTTTGTTCCCTGCATTGATGCCATTCCGTAGTCAGTGGTAACAAGTTTCAACAATTTGGGCAGATTTATACAAATTAAGTAAAACTCAATGCATTTATTTAAATATTTAGGAAATTAATTACAGTTATTGTATTCTATTTTATAAACAGCGTTGAACAGCCGACCCAGTTTTTACGTTTAAGACTACTAATACTCCACTCCGTATCTTTGTAATTTTGAATCCAATCCAGAAGAAAATTGAACTCCTGGATCAAGTATGGGGAGAAATTTGCCTTCTTGGAGGATTTTTGATGGAACTAGCCCGCATTTGCGTTACATGGAGAGGAAAACCACGAAAACCTCTCTTGGTTAGCCTAAGGGTAAGGAAATACTATCCCATGATCCGTCTACCACTTTGGATATTTCACGTCAGCGTTTATTGTTGGTGCGATCCGGGTGCGGAATTCGTATCCACCCGTGATAGCTGGGATTCGTATCTCTTTCACCTCAGGGCCTATCCCATGAGCCACCATGGCTCATACTTACAATCATTGTTGCTTTTCATGATAAAATTTTTTGTTTTGGGAATGTAAAGACAGGAACTATATATATAAATCTTTCAAAGCGTATCTTACGTTATCGCGTTTTTAATTTTCAGTACAGAGGAGAGGGTATTCAATCTTAAATAGTTTGATTAATTGAGTTTGTACACAGGATTGTTACACCAGTAACATGATGCCTATTAATAAAAGAGCACTCTCGTAATAAGAAGACGAAGATGTTTAGTGGCCTTTATTTTTAGCATACGGTGTTGTAAGAAAAATTAGGAATTTGTTTGAAGAAAAACATTGGAAAATTTCGAGAAAAAAATATTTCCGTGAGGAAAATTTTTAAGAAAATTCAGAAAAAAATAGAGATTATTATCGTCACTTTCGTTACAAACGCTCGTACTTTTGCCCCAAAAAAGTAACGAACAAACAGGTAAAAGTACTAATTTTAAAATGTAACAAAGTACAGGAAAAAGTACGTATTTTTTGCTTCTTCTTTAGTTACAAGTAATGAAAATAAAAGTATTGTATTGTATACTTCGGAATCAACTGCATAGTCGTACAATTTACATTGCATGTTTTGCATTATGTTGTACCATTGGACTAAATTGCAATTGTATTTCAGGACGAATCCAATACCTTGAGAAAACGGGGGGGGGGATTTTCTTAGTAAGAAATGAAACTATATAAGGAATAGGTGAAGAAGGAACAATATGTCATTTGCCTTCACCCTCTAATTCTGTTACTATAAAGAAATTACTTTATTTTTTTAAATTGTTAAGTTTATGTTCATTAAACAAAACATAAATTTAGCATTAGGCATTTTCTTAAAAACATGATACTCATTTTAGTTAAAAAGTTAACTGCTTTTACGTAATACACTGCCATCTGCTTTAAATTTTTAGAAGTTTTATAATTTACTTTACTGAAAACAATAAAGAGAGACAGTTTACTCTAAAATTATGATATTCCTTATCACTACATTGATTTACAAACAATAGCATAAAAGAATATTGAAAAAATTATTTTGACGAAGCAAAGTCTATTACAATTAAGAGCTTAAGTAATTTCTTTTCAAAGGAAAAAATATCATAAATCAAGTTTTACTTATTTCCGTCTCATGAATAAATGTTTTATGATTTCTTTTGAATGAGGTTGCATTTTCATTGGTATTAATTAGTATGCTGCTATTTCTTCAGATCCATGTGCAAATACTACTTGTCAACATGGCGGAACACGTGTACCCCTAAGCAGTGGTTGTAAATGTTTATGCAAGTACCCATATAAAGGAAAGTTTTGTGAAATAGGTAAATATATAAGAACCTCCTGTTAAATAAATTGTTATAATTTTAAAGGAATATTAAAATCCAACCACTATCCGTTAATTTGTTGAAAAAACATTTTTGTAAATAAAAAAAAAACACTTTGACCTAAGAACGGTAAAATTGCATGTTAGGAAATAAAATTCCAATTAAAATAAAATCTTATAATTTATCTATCAGGAAACAATACAAAGGAGCAGTTTGGTGCATAAATTTAAAAACATATCTAAATTTTTTTTAATTTATTCATATGATTAATTAAATGTTTATATGTTAAAATTTAATACAGAAGAAATAATTATTTTTATTCACAATAAAAAAATATTAAAACTCTAGAATTCTTTTTTACGCATATTACATTTTAATTAAATGAAACATAATTTTTATATTTTAAATCTTAAATGACTTAATCCTTTTAACTAAATATACTATTTAAACTAAATATAGTATGCGGGATGGAAAAAAATTGTTTTACTGTTGAATTCATAATTTACAAAACGCAAATCTATAAGTTTTTCATGACATTAAATTTAAATAATATATTTTTTGTCATGAAATAAATTTGTAAAAATTATGATGACAAAAAATTTTACCAATGACAATTTAAAAAAGTGACATTTACAAATAACAAAATGTAATTTTTAATTTAAATTACAAGATGCAATATTAAGGGAGGGAGAGAAAAATATTTCTTTTTGTTCCCTGCATTGATGACATACCATAGTCAGCGGTAACAAGTTTCAACAATTTGGACTGATTTATACAAATTAAGTAAGTATTGCATTTATTAAAATATTTAGGAAATTAATTACAGTTATTGTATTCTATTTTATAACTAGCGTTGAACAGCCGACCCAGTTTTTACGTTTACGACTACTAATATTCCACTCCGTATCTTTGTAGTTTTGAATCTAATCCAGAAGAAAATTGAACTCCTGGTTCAAGTATTGGTAGAAATTTGCTTTCTTTGGGGATTTTTTGATGGAACCTACCCGCATTTGCGTTACATGGAGAGAAAAACAACGAAAATCTCTCACGGTTAGCCTGAGGGTAAGGAGATACTATCCCATGACCCGTCTACCACTTTGGATATTTCACGTCAGCGTTTATTGTTGGTGCGATCCGGGTGCGGAATTCGTATCCACCCGTGATAGCTGGGATTCGTATCTCTTTCACCTCAGGGCCTATCCCATGAGCCACCATGGCTCAAACTTACAATCATTTTTGTTTTTCATGATAAAATTTTTTGTTTTGGGAATGTAAAGACAGAAACTATATATATAAATCTTTCAAAGCGTATCTTACGTTATCGAGTTTTTAATTTTCAGAACAGAGGAGAGGGTATTCAATCTTAAATTGTTTGATTAAATGAGTTTGTACACACAATTGATACACCAGTTACATGATGTCTATTAATAAAAGAGCACTCTCATAACAAGAAGATGAAGATGTTTTGTTGCCTTTACTTTTAGTATACGGTGTTGTAAGAAAAATTAGGAGTTTGTTTGAAGAAAAACATTCGAAAATTTCGAGGAAAAAATATTTCCGTGAGGAAAATTTTTGAGAAAGTTCAGAAAAAAATAGAGATTATTATCGTCACTTTCGTTACAAACGCTCGTACTTTTGTCCCAAAAAAGTAACGAACAAACAGGCAAAAGTACTAATTTAAGAATGTAACAAAGTACAAGAAAAAGTACGTATTTTTTACTTCTACTTTAGTTACAAGTAATGTGTAATAAAAGTAGTGGAAAAGTACTTCGGAACCAACAGCTTAACCGTGCATTTTACATTGCATGTTTTGCAATATGTTGTACCATTGGATTAAATTGCAATTGTATTTCAATTCCAATACCTAATTGCTAATACCTAATTCCTCCTAAATTGCAATTCCAATACCTTGAGAAGACGAGGGGGGGGGGAATTCCCAGTAGGAAATGAAACTATATAAGGAATAGGTGAAGAAGGAACTATATGTAATTTGCCTTCACCCTCTAACTCCGTTACTATACAGAAATTACTTTATTTCTTTTTTAAATTGTCATGTTTATGTTCATTACACAAAACATAAATTAAGCATTAGGCATTTTCTTAAATACATTATACTCATTTTAGTTAAAAAGTTAACTGCTTTTGCGTAATATACTGCCATCTGCTTTAAATTTTAAGAATTTTTATAATTTACGTTACTGAAAACAATAAAGAGAGACAGTTTACTCTAAAATTATAATATTCCTTATCACTACATTGATTTAAAAACAATAACATAAAAGAATATTGAAAAACTTATTTTGACGAAGTAAAGTCTATTACAATTAAGAGCTTAAGTAATTTCTTTTCAGCGGAAAAAAAATCATAAATCAAGTTTTACTTATTTCCGTCTCATGAATAAATGTTTTATGATTTCTTTGGAATGAGGTTGAATTTTAATTGGTATTGAGTAGTAACTTGTTATTTTTTCAGATCCATGTGCAAATACTACTTGTCAACATGGCGGAACACGTGTGCCCTTAAGCAATGGTTGTAAATGCTTATGCAAGAACCCATATAAAGGGAAGTTTTGTGAAATAGGTAAATATATATGAACGTCCTGTTAAATAAATTGTTATAATTTTAAAGGAATATTAAAATCCAACCACTATCCGTTAATTTGTAGGAAAAAAAATTTTTCAAATTAAAAAAAATAAACACTTTGACCTAAGAACGGTAAATTGCATCTTAAGAAAGAAAATTCAAATTAAATTAAAATCTTATAATTTATCCATCAAGAAACAATAGAAAGGAACAGTTTGATGTATAAATTTAAAAATATATTTAATTTTTTTTAATTTATTCAAATGATGAATTAAATGTTTATTTGCTAAAATTTAAAAAAGAAGAAGTAATCATTTTTGTTCACAAGCAAAAAAAGATTAAAACTCTAGAATTCTTTGTTACGCATATTACATTTTAATTAAATGAAACATAAATTTTTTATTTTAAATCTTAAATGCCTTATTCCTTTTAATTAAATATAGTTTTTAAATTAAATATAGTATGCGGGATGGAAAAAAAATGTTTTACTGTTGAATTAATAATTTACAAAACGCAAAAGTTTTTAATGACATTAAATTTAAATAACACATTTTTTGTTACGAAATAAATTTGTAAAAGTTATTGACAAAAAGTTTTACCAATGACAATTTGAAAAACTGACATTTAAAAATAACAAAAAGCAATCTTTAATTTGCATACGGTTAGCATGCCGTGTTTCAAGAAAAATTAAGGGATTTGTTTGAAGAAAAACATTCCAAAATTTCGAGAAAAAAATATTTCCGTGAGGAAAATTTTTAAGAAAATTCAGAGAAAAATAGAGATTATTTTCATCACTTTCGTTACAAACGTTCGTAAATTTGCGTAGTTTACTCTAAAATTATAATATTCCCTATTACTACATTGATTTACAAACAATAACACTAAAGAATATTGAAAAAATTATTTTGACGAGGCAAAGTCTATTACAATTAAGAGCTTATGTAACTTCTTTTCAAAGGAAAAAAACCATAAATCAAGTTTTGTTTATTTCCGTCTCATGAATAAATGTTTTATGATTTCTTTGGAATGAGGTTGAATTTTTATTGGTATTAAGTGGTAAGTTGTTATTTCTTCTGATCCATGTGCATATATTACTTGTCAAAATGGTGGAACATGTGTACCCGAAGACAGTGGTCCTTCATGTTCATGCAAGAACCCATATAAAGGAAAGTTTTGAGAAATAGGTAAATATATATGAACCTCTTATTAAATAAATTGTTATAATTTTAACGGAATATTAAACTTCAACCACTATCCGTTAATTTGAAGAAGAAAAAATTTTTTAAAATTCAAAAAACACTTTGACCTAAAAACGGTAAAATTGTATCTTAAGATAGAAAATTCCTATTAAAATAAAAATCTTAAAATTTACCTGTCTAGAAACAATACAAATACGCAGTTTGGTGTAAAAATTCAAAAGAATATTTAATTTGTATATTTTAATTTATTCATATAATGAATTAAATGCTTATATGTAAAAATTCAAAAAAGAAATATTTTTTTTGTTCACAATTCAAGAAATATTATAACTCTAGAATTCTTTTTTTACGCATATTACATTTTAATTAAATGAAACATAATTTTTATATTTTAATTTTTAAATGTTAATCCTTTTAACTAAATATAGTATTCAAACTAAATATAGTATATGGGATGGAAACATATTGTTTTACTGTTGAATTAATATTTTACAAAACGCAAATCTATAGCTTTTTCATGACATTAAATTTAAGTAATATATTTTTTGTCATGAAATAAATTTGTAAAAATTCTTATCACAAAAACTTTTATTAATGACCTTTTAAAAAAGTGACATTCAAAAATAACAAAATTTTATTTTTATTTTAAATTACAAGATGTAATATTAAGGGAGGGAGGGGTGAATATTTCTTTTTGTTCTCTTTGAAAGCACATCCTTGGTCTGTTTTTGATTTTCAGAACAGAGGGGACATTTCAGAACACTGATTTCGGACCATCCAGAGCTTTATACATGAGCGCAAGACGCATTATTTTCAGTGGTCCAATCAAATCCAAATGCTTTTGCAACGTCACAAATTTGTTTCTTTTTCTTAAGTCCTATACCGCAATGATCTTTTATTAGCTTTCAACGCAGAATAAGACCGGTGGAAACCGTATTGTGTGATATACGAGTAACATTTTCATAGCGTTTTATAAAGTATTAAAAAGGAGTAACCTCTTTGGAAAAGAAAACAGAGAATATTTTAAGTGAATACAATGCTATAAATATAATTGATTTTGAAATTTTACTTTTCTTAAAAAACAACCTCATTTCCAGTCTTAGAATGGCAGTGTCGTTAAACTCTGGTTATAAAATCTTAGAATCTTTGGACAATATTTCTGTTTCTTTTGCTTACTTGTAATAGAAATTCCAAAAAATTTTAATGTACTGATCTGAAATCAATACTGAGGAGCAGTTCAACGTAAATTTTATAAAAAAAAAATACTTTTCTTTAAAAAAAATTTGCTTTTTCTTATTTATTTTCACAAAGTTACCGAAATAATTACCTGTAGAAGGTTGAAAAATTACTTAAGCTAAAAAAAGGTATAATACAATAAAGAGTAAACATAGTTGTTTTCTTTCGAAAAAGATAAATAAATTTGTAAACAAATATTAAAAGATTTTAATAATTATAATAAGATTGTAAATACTACATGAGATTTTGCATTTAAAATTCGTTTAAGCATTTTTGAAAATGGTTTTAATATTAATTATATATTTTTTTAAATTTCTGACTGAAAAGATGTTTTATAACTAGTGCTACAAATAATATGTTTTCTTTATACGTATAAAATTATAATGTTTTGGATTGTAATCAAATAAACACTAATTCTCAATTTATTTCAGATGGTAAGTCCTGAATATTTCATCAACTAGAAAAATCTTCAAAGAGAAATTCAACATTATACTGCCTGTTAAATGAAATAAAATGTTTGCTTTGTTGGAAAACATTTGGTTATGTTTTAAAATATAAATAAAATTTTAAAAATTTCGATTGCAAAATTATTTGTTTTATTTAAGTATTTTTTGCACTTACCCAAATCTAAATCAGTAGTTTCTATTCGCAACTACATGATGGTCTATTCCAGTTTGTGTCCGGTAATAGTCTATTAGCACATCTAGATTTCATTTTCTTTTATAACGATTTTAATTATTACGAATTTGTATTATCTTATTTCGTTTGCAATACACGTCCTTTAGATAACTCGTAAGCAAACAGACATCTTAGGAATTTATTATTTACTAAAATATTTAATGCATAAAAATGGACACTTTCTATGGGTGTTCAAATTAGAGCTTAAGCATAACTTAGTACGTAAAAAAAGGGCACAAATAAATAAATAAACCGATCACTCTAAATAACTGCTGATCTAATGATCGGATCCTCATATTCAGGGACATAATCTTAACGGTGAGAGGGTGTCATCAAATATGCTAATGAATATGAGCAGACGATAAAATTATGATATCATAATTTTATCATAATTTTATCGAAAAAGTAAATTCATTGAATAAACATACCGTTTTTTTGACGAATTCCGACTTTGAACCCCCGAAATACGGCATGAAAAGCTTGATCCAGAGAGTTTAAAGTTCGGGTCTCTTAATGCTGATATCACTTTTTGCGTATTTAGCCATGTCTCGAGAATTTCTTGGAGATTTGAAAAGCTTTTACACTCAATAGTAAAATTCGCTTATCCAAAGATAATTCCAAGCAAAGAAATATCTTTTAGCAAATATATATTATTTTTTCGTTTTTTATATAATAATATTCGTGAAAATTGTGATTATAAGGTATCCACCCAATTATAAAATTCCGCAATACAAAAATATTATATGCAAAAGTTTCTTAATCGCTTTGTATAGTACTTTTAAAATTTACATTCTTTAAGCTTATTTCCATACCTTGCAATTTAATGATCCTGCTTTGTTTGCATTACAAGTTATTTTGATAACTTGTATGCAAAGATATTAATATTAAACTAATTATTTACTATCATACATAGTGAATAAAAAAATGGAACATTTCTATGATGGATATATCAGAGCTCTAATACTCAAACTGCTAGACTTATCTCTTAAATAAATTCGCTAGTTACCATAATAATAAATTGAGTATCGATAAAATTTAGAAATGACGCATACCCACAAATTTTTTTAAAGAGATTAAGTTTTTCCAATGATATTAAACTGAAGCAGAACATTTTAAAATTAAAAAAATATTAAATTTTAAACATAATCTTTCTTGATCTCACACATATTTGTCTATAAATATATATGAGAATAACGAATATACGCGTTTATGTAGATGTTACATACCTATGAAGAAGTAGACAAAATTCTCTACTTTCCAATTTCTCAAATTACATGGGGGGAATTGAAATATACATTTGGTCGAAAAAAATTTAACATATTGGTGCTACTATCTAAGAAAAAAAATAGTAAGAAAATTTATTCGGAAAGATAACTTAATAAAGCCCATAATAATAAGAAAAATTTACTAATTTAATTACTAAAAAAAAGTTAAACGCTGTAATTTAAATAACAGACTGAAATACGAAATAAATCATTTATTTCCATCCCATCTTCTTAAGTGTAACATATTTAAAAGTCAGAGCCTGTACATATGGATAGGAAGCCGCTTATAGACTTTATCCTTCATGCATAAAACCTCACGTAATTTTAAAGTCTACACGTATTACCTGCATTCATCGGGGTTGGCTGTTTATAAGCCAGATCCCATTCCATTCTTACAAAATAATAATAATAATAAAATAAATAAATAAATAAAATATAAACTGTGTATTATAGTTGATAATTAAAATAATTAAAGGTATTTTAAGAGGATACAAATTATTAAGAAGTAACTTAAAAAAGCATTTAACTAATCCAATATAAAAGGTCATACATCCAATATATATATATATATATATATATATATATATACAGTCAAACCCCGCAATAGTGAACACGGTTTAAAGGGAACTCCCGGATATAGTGAATCAAATGTTCGGTCCCGTGCCTGTATAATGTTATTTTTTACGGAAATAGTGAACCAAAAAAGTAAGGAAGTTGGATATAATGAACTTCTTTCCGTCCTCGGCTGATTTTTTAAGAAAGTTTTTGCAATAATTTTGAAATTTCTACTTCAAAATAAATACATATACTGATTTTTAGAACCATCTACGGAGGGGAAGGCAGCGATAAGCATTTTTTCTTGTTTGCTTCTTTTATCTCACCTTCTCATCCCTAATGCATCTGTGCAGATGATGCACCTGTAAGGTGTCAGTGGGATCAATATGCATTTTCTGTCAGAGGAAATGAGTAATTATTCATTATTGGTCAAAGGGTTGGACACTAATATGTGTTGATTAGACCCTCATTTCATCTCCTTTTTGCTCTCAGTTCAGTTAAAAAAATCCTGCAAGGAAGTGTCTCAAATTTAACTATAGCGAGCAATAAACGTAAGACGTTCTCCATTGATGATAAAATGGATGCAATCAAGCTGATATTTGCAGGGAATATAAACTATCCAAATCGGCAGTTTGTAACAGTAGTTCCGCAGTAATCAGTAGTAGGCAATTAATAATTTCTGCTCATGAAAAAAATTCAGATGGCAGAAAAAAGTTGAGAAAAGCAGATCACAAGGATGTTGAATAAGCATTACTGAAAAAGTTCAACAATCGAAGAAGCCGCAATCTTTCAGTATCTGGACAAATGTCGATGACTTTGCTCAGAGATTTTATGATGCTACTTTTATGTGCTGGAATGACAGGATAGATAGGTTTAAAAAGCGGAATAACAGAAATTCAGGAAAAATTATGTGAGTGTCGGGAAGTGTTTCCATATCTGATGTTGATCAGCTAAAGATTACTAATTTTTTTTGTACGTAAGACGAAGAGTAATGAAAAATAACACATGTTTTGCTACTACATAATATTTTTCAGTCATTTATTTGAATAATGCGTAATAAAAGGGAGCAGTTTAGGAACCATCAGTTAAATTACCTGCGTAACGGATATAGTGAACCAAAATTTCGGTCCCTTGAAGGTTCACTATAGCGGGGTTTGACTAATATATATATATATATATATATATATATATATATATATATATATATATATATATATATATATATATATATATATATATATATATATATATATATATATATATATATATATATATATATATATATATATATATATATATATATATATATTACTTTAACTCCAACTGTATCAAGTATCATCCAAAATAATGGTTGCTATAGTGACTAAACACGATACAGCCTTTAATATTTAAAATTAAACAATCTTAAAAGTAACTAAAACGAATATTTATGTGCTTTAAACAAATGCTGACGAGGAAAAATTTTGCTTACATTTAATTTTTCGAAAATTTGAAATTCGTACTAAAGCAGTGGTTCCAAATTTTTAATCCTTTATGATCGACCTTGTTTTAGCGAAACCCTGAGACTTAAAAGAAATTTCATTAGCAAATGTAAAAAATATTAATCAACTAAAGGCCATTATTCGTTTTTTCAAATATTTAACAAATTAAAAATTTCATTATTTAGTTTAAAACTATTTTAAGCATGAATGAAGAATGAACATTTTTCATCGTGTAGTTTTTTAACAATACTAATCTTAAAATTGAATTTCATGTCAGGCAGTTTAATTTACGAGTCTAATGGGGCATCCAATCTAGTTCATAATTGTATTCTATTGTATGCATGAAATGAAATATTTTTCTCGTTTAAATAAAAATGAAACTGGACAAAAATAAGCGTTGATTATAGTTACTGATCAATATTGAATAACTAATGAAATTTAACTGGATAAAATTTTTATCATAGTGCTTCGTAACTGACAATGTTGTTCTAACTCTCGGAACCTTCGTGATCTCTTCATGAAACCCAATGTATCAAAGGATAATCATTTAAAAAACACTGCTATAGGTTACAGTCAGTAAATAAAACGAAAAATGTAGAATTTTAATTTTATTTTGGCATATTTCCTTAAAAAGGCCAGCAAGAGACAAAAATATTATAAATGTATTTGCTTATAAAAGTTCTGAGGATTCGCTAAATGTTCAAATAAACTATGTTGAGCCGAGATGGCTCAGGGGATAGAGCGTTCGCCTTCCAATGAGGTGAACTGGGTTCGAATCCTAGTCGATACGAATTCCGCATCCAGCTTGCACCGATGACAGTGCTGACGTGAATTATCCACAGTGGTAGTCTCCTTGCTGTCAGGCTAACCGTGGGAGGTTCTCGTGGTCTTTCTCTCCATGTAGCACAAATGCGTGTTAGCTCCATCAAAAAGTCCTCCACGAAGGAAAATATCTCCTAATACTCCATCCAAAAGTTCCCTCGTCTTCTGGATTGGGTTCGAAATTACAAGGCTGCGGAGTTGAACATTAGTAGTCGTAAACCCATAAAGTTGGGTCGGCTGTTCAACGAAGGTTATAAAATATAATAAACTATGTTTGTGTGCTATGCAACAATATATTTATTCGGAGCAAAATTGTAATTTCCGCCTTTGAAAAGAGGTTCTCACATTAAAAAACATAGTTTAAACTCTCTAGGAAAAGAAATTAATGGTTGTGAATCAGTCGATTATTTATTATAACGATTCAGTCATCAAATAAATAAAAAACTAACTTCCCATTGGTCCATTTTGATATGCTATTTTTTTTTATATTAGAAAGTTAAATTCTCATCATACACCGTCAGATTAAAAGAAAAACTAGAAATTTTGAACTTAAACAATAAACATAAAAATAACAAGCCTCTTTATATGAACGGTGCAAAAATGTAAGGGATACGTTGCCAACAGAATACAAACCAAGTCTTAGAATATTTAAAATTATTTTCTTCTCATACTTTAATTTTTCCATACTTAGTCATTCAGAAGCACTTAAATATGTATTTAAAATTATACTTCATTAAAATGCTTTATGAAAATTAGCTTCAAGCAATTATAAAAATTAAAGATATTAAAATTTTTCCTTATTCTGAAATAATATTCTTAAGAATCTTAAAATTAAAACAAAATCATAGTCACCAATTGCTTTTGCTCCTTGAGTAAATTTACTTTTCCTTTGAGAATTAACCGCCTGTGCATAATTCCATTTCAACTTCAAAGACTGCTTGAAGGAATCTAGAAATAGCACTCTTTCGCAAATTTAGATTCAACTAACTTATAAATTCCTTAATTGCATTTTTTTTAAAGCGAACTCCTTTATATTTGAACAGCAGACGAAATAAAATTGATCTTCCTTCTGATTATTTCTTAAACCATTTTACTTAAATATTTAAAAATGAATATTAGTAATAAATTCGTAATGAAAATCTTTTTTGTTATTTGCGGATAAAATGTTTCAAAAAAACATCCCCTAGCTAGACGTTCTCTAATACAGTAAAATAAAACATTAAATGCATAAAATGAATCAGTTTACTGTAGAAACCAGTTTTCAATTGACACGGTGTGTTATTGGTTTATAATAAATAATAAATTTATTTGATAAATCATAATTTTACAATTTTTGTTATCATGACATACATAACATAATCTGATGTTATAACTAATAGTCCAAAATCAAATCTATATATAATTTTTTTTTAAATCATATTTATTTATACTACTCTATGATTTATTTTTACGTAGATTAGTTTCCTTAAAAATTGGAGGTGAGATGCCTTGTCAAGGAAAACTTTTAAATTTACTTGAGAGAACTTTAAATCTGTCTTTGCACAAAGTTTACAAATGTTATTACTTCCATTCTATGTTCGATAATGACCTATTACAAATAAATACATATTCAATTTATCAGTTATGTAAAATCATCTCACTAAGCACTTAAAAAATATTTTTAATATTTTTTACAATAATTTATGAGGAATTTAATGTACATCGGTGAACAAAACCATCAAATTTATCATATTGCTTTCACTTTGTCTCGATTGTGGCCTAATACAAAAAGCACTTATTCTATTTGCCAATTAGACAAATGAATACAATCGAATAAAAGTATTATGAATCCTTTTTTTAATATTCTAAGAATTAATTTAAAATCTACAGGTTCCCAAAACCATCGAGTAAATGACATTGCTCTCGTTTTGAATCAATAGTGGCGTAAGAAAATATTTGTTTAATTTTGCAATTAAGTGAAAAGTTTAAACAAATATTTTTAAAAAGATCAACTGTTTTTTAACTCTCAATTACCATCAAAATGACAGATTAAAACCTGTTGTAATAATTTAATGAAATTAATTCAACATCCATATTATGGCAAAGTACCTTGCATTGTTTTGAACTAAATACTTCATTTGCATACATATATTTGTGTCAGAATGTGGAACAAAAAAAATTATATATTTTAGACGTACTCTTTGTTTTCCTCTGATTTTTAATTTCTACGCGTGTTTTTTTTGCCCACATAAATTCCTGTGAACTCAGAAAAAACTTAACTTGTTGAAATAAGGGTGAGTTTAGATCATGAAACAAAATCTGCATTACTGAATTATAGAACAAATTTATTTTCTTTGCAAGGTAACTTGAGGGAAAAATCTAACTAAACTTGATCCTCAATAATCTAACTTGAATATTAATGTCCAGCGCTTCAAACTTTCGTCTCAATAAGAATTAATTTTTTACAATAAGCTGTATTTTTTGAACATCGGAAGTAAAACTAAAATTATTATTTTAATCTAACAAAAAAAAACGGTAATTGTTTTCGCAATGAAGGAATTTAAAACATTCTGCAGGCAAAACTTGGAAGAAAATCAGCTCCTTTTTCGAAATCAAAATCGGGGGAAATTTATTAACTTTATTTAATTATTTTAAACTCGAAGTCCTCTTATATTTTCTTCGAAGTTGCATAAGATAATATATAAAATATAACTTAGTGAGAAAAAAAATTTAAAAAAGGAAAAATAATGTTTCAGTTAAGTACCAGAGCGATAAGGAAAGCAATGGAAAAATAAGGCAATTGTAAAAACTTTATTTAACCTAAAACTCCTTTGAGATTTCGTTCATCTTTTCAACTCAGAATAATTTACGGAATTCTTTTGAAAATGTATTTTTTACCCATTCTGTTATAGAAAAAAGCATTTGACAGTATATAATCTCCTGAGAAAGAAATAAAAATGAAACCGCAAATATCTTTGGTCATAAACTAGGATGTAAGTAGCTTTCCTATGTCATGATCATTACGAAAATATTTATTTATGAGAAAGCATTATGTTCATCGTATAAATTCAGATAATATTAATATTAAAACTCGGTAGAAGTTTCCTGTTACTAAACATAAAATGATATTTTATATCTACACAAATAAGATACTAGCATTGATAAAAATTAGTACCGTTATCTTTATGTATATCATTTAAATACGTACGTTTTAACTGATATTTGAAATACAGGCATTTTACAGGATGCCTAAAAAAACCGAGAAGGTAGAAACGATTAATACCTTACGCAACACTTACTAAAGAGTAGCTAATAAAACGCTTAAAGGCATTCTATTCAAATTATGTAATAATTCGCGAATTTCATTAATTGAATTAAATTATATATATATATATATATATATATATATATATATATATATATATATATATATATATATATATATATATATATATATATATATATATATATATATATATATATATATATATATATATATATATATATATATATATATACATATATATATATATATATATATATATATACATATATATATATATATATATATATATATATATATATATATATATATATATATATATAAAAAAACAATAGATCTAACTCTAACGAATGAAACGAAATTCTAGCGATAGCTAACTCTAATGGATAAGTACAGTATTTTAGGCGCGACTGAAAACCTCGAAAATAATGTGATTACCGAAGGAAACAGAGAAGAGATGAGCCAAATGCAAAGTATATTTAATTATCAAACTGGTTTTATGTATTTATGACGCCATTCTCATCAATGATTCAGCAGATTTTGACAGCATTTTTATAACATTCTGTTCTCAGTTCCATATTAATTAGAGGTGTTGGATGTGAATACTTTTTAACAATGGATCGAAAAAACATAATGTATTTTAAGTGCATTTCTTATAATAAAATGAAAACCGCATATTCCATTATAAATCTAGTTTTTAACCAACTTAAATTCATATTCGTAATAAAAAGTATTATTAATTCGTCATAATACATCGAATATAAATTTCTTAGAGAAATCTAGCTCATTGCAATATATTGTAGAAAGTAAAAATATTGCTGTGAAAATATACTGTTTCAAAATATTGCTGTAACCATGTTCGCTTCCGAATCCCCCTGAAAATTATTAAAGGAATGAGAAATGCTAACTATAAATCAATTTACCATTTCTTTAAATCATTTTTATGGGATACAGATAACTGTATCTTGCAAAAATGTACCTTGCGAACAATTGAAGAAAAAGTCAACCACAGGAATTCTTAAAAGTCCAATTTATTGCACTTAAAAATTATAGGAAGCTTGAGTTCTATTAAATGTGAAAAAAAGAAAGAAATTACAGTCGCCCTTAAAAATTCTCAATATTCTTAAGTCTTTTTAAGACTTAGACTGGAATGAAGAGAAGAAAGTTTTATCGTAAAAGGAAGAAAATACTGTTTAAAACAAAATATCTGTAAAAGTATCCTCTTTCGTACGCACCCAAAAGTAAAGTGCACTTGATACCAAGACTATTTCTGCTGGCGATCTATTAAAAGGTTTTTCTTTTATTACTAAAACAACCTCCAGCGTTAATTCTTTTTCAACTATTTTATAATAAAAAGCATAGTTTTCAAAAATTAAATGAAAGTAATAGTATCCCAGAATAAAGAGAATATAAACACAGTTATACGGTAGCAAAAAAAAGTATTTAAATTTTTCTCAACTTTAAGACTACAACAATTTGCAGCTGAAAATATACATTTATGTGTTTTATTAAAATTTAAATATCACCTTTTTTCTAAATTTTAAGCAGCAAAAAAAATAGTTTTAAGAAGACAATTGGATACTTGTACTTCAAAAAGAAGAAGATCACGGATACCCACACATATGACATATGACGTCAGTGCCAGCTGATCGCTTATAAGCAAAATGTAGTATTAAAGTTAAGCTAAGTTTCTCATCATAAGTTAGAATGTTAAATAAGGTGAATTTAATTAAATACAGTGTATCACACATCTAAATTGCTGAAACAAAATTCTTTCTCAGAGTTACTTTCTCTTTTTACTTTATTTAGATTTATTATATTTTATGTATCTTACTGCAACTTTGACTTATTTTTTCTTTGTATACCTGGTAACTCCGATGCACCAGAAATCTTTGTGAAAGAATCTTTGTCAAGGAATATAGTATATATCCCTGAATAGAATTGATACTTAACTGGCTTGGCTTACTGAAAATAGTATGGAAAGAACTGTTACTAACGTAAACAAATGCCACGTTTCAACAACTAATCAGGATGGAGGTACCCATACTACGTCCCTCGCTGGTATCCCATTGAAGACTTACATGTCAAACAAAAAGAGAATTTTGTTTGCAATTTGAATGCTCTGTTTTTTCTGACTTTATCAATTACATGAACTGTATTTACAAACTCAGAAAGTTAGATTCAATTTTTTAAAAAAAACCTAAAAGCTTATGAATAATTCAGATTTTAAAAACTTATTAATTTACAGGTATCGCAGGCTTTATTTTGATTTCAGTAATAGATGACGAAATCTTCATATTTTTTATAGTCCCCTGCAATACTTAAGTATTAATTTTTCATATATTTCATATTTTAATGAAAATAAAAGTTCGTTTTGTAAAGTAAATTAAATTTTAATTTTAAATATTTTAATATGTGACTATTTTCCTAGTTCTTAAATTTATTTCAATGTTGAATAAAATAAGTATTTATTTGAGAACGATATGCGCCATTAATCATTTCAAACTAATCGAAAATTAAAATGGACAACGGTATTAATGTAATTTTATTCATTTTCTCTGTTTATTGCAGAGTGTTATCATATGACAAAATTAAATGAACATTAATAAATTTTAAAAAATAACAGAAGCATTTTCATACGAATAATGGAACTCAAGTCTAAGATAAAAGATTTTGAATTAATTTTTTGAAAAATTGTAATTCTACATAAATGGGCAATATTAAAAAAAATTACGAAATATAAACTGAAGTTCACGCAGTCAAATCTTTTCTTCAGAATTTACTCAAATGGCAAATTTAATACTATAAATCATAGATATGTATTATTCATACATGTTTTAAATACAATCGTGCAGAAATAAGCAAAAATATGACAAAGACTTTAAATTATAAACCGTAGAGTATCAAGTATTTCAATTTACAGTATCACTTTACCGTTTCTATTTAGTGTTATAGAAAGGGTAGAGGTCCTTTAGGAGAGTAAAAGTGTCGTGATGACGTTCTTAAGTTGTCGTTCGTGATTTTAACTTGACTGTATAATTATAAGGTCGATAATGACAGTTTTATTTAAATGGTTACTTTCAGTTTGCTGTTTGTAAAACTGAGTCATGAATTAGCTTTCAAAAATTATTAGAGAAAAATGAAGGAAATTAAATTAATATTCTATAAGTGTCCCTCAATAAAAATTTTATTCTTGCACTTTTTTCTCCTTTCAAAATGACTTACAAAAATACTAATCTCCTTACAGAAATGTTATTAAAATTTCCTTATAACCATTGTCTGTTATTAATGTGCTTTAACAAAAATTTTATAGTGGCATGCTCTTTAAAATGAATACAAATCCTCACAATGAATAATCGCATAAAAAATTCCCAATAGCCTATTTGTGTACCTCTATTACGAAATTAAAAACCAAAACAAATTATCATCATTATAATAATGATTGTGATTATGTTTCAGGGAGAATTTGCTAGGTTCCATTTTTTATGAAAAAATCTGTTAAAAAAATATATAAAGACGGCAATGAAATATAAACAATTCTTTATCGCAACTTTCAATGTAATTTTTCCTTCCTTATAAAAAACGGATTTCTAACAAAATTGAATTATAGGAAATCATATTAACTTTTGAAGCGATGATAGCCAAAAAGAATATTTTCATAATGAGTATACAAAACACTGTATTTAGTTTATTAGATTTCTTATAAGAGACGAATTTTTTCACTACCTCAGTAAATCAACACAATCCCTAGTCAGTAAGAGCAGCAATGAAAATTTCCACAGAATTAAGAGCAATAAAAAGACTAAAGGAACAAAAGTTGATTTGAAGAAATTGATAAAGAAAAGTATGCTTCTTAATAACTTTAATATTAATTTCATTAAAATTTTGGTTTTATAATAAATATATAATATTTTCATTATTCATGTGTTTTTAGAAACATGCATAATTAAATAATATGCAAGTATGGGAAATCAAAGTTTGAAAAAAGTTTTAGGCTAAATAAGGAACATGAAATTATGCATTTTCATTTTTTTTCAAAAAATAATTACAAGTTGATGAGTGTATGTAATTTTTATTTTATCGAAAAAGCATCAGCATACATCCCTTTTTTTCCTTTTTTATGATTCATCTAATATTTAACTTAGAATTTTGATTTTTACAGAAGTTTAACATAAACGCAGGCCTTAAAATGCAAATACTTTTACGAAACAGTGCAAACAACTTTGAATAGTTAATATTCTTAAGATTTGAAGAAAAAAGGGATAATATAATGTCTTGCGAGCGCGATAAAAGTAAAAAGAATCGAGTTAATTACTTAATACAATTTTTCATAGGCTGCCAAATGTACTCCTTTTACACCATTTTAGCTCAAAGGAATTTCTGGGTAAAAAGTAACTTTTTAAAATGCTAAAAAAAATTATTTCTGTAAAAAGGTTACTTTGACTCAGAAAAAATGTAAAATATTTACCATTAGCCAATTGCTGGAATGAATTTGATGAACATGCTGTACTAAAACTAATTATCAAATTTTAACCTTAATGGTTTATTAGAAGCGGATTAATCTTGTGCTCTAAAAAAATATTTTAATTGAGAAAAACACAACTTTTAAAAACGTAACTTTGAATCTTTAAACAAAGAAAGTAAGTTTAGAAGCAATACCAATTAGTAAAAATGTTTTGTTGTTTTCTGATTTCAGTGAGTGACTTTCAGTAATTTTGCTGCAACTTTGGAATCTTTTTCAGTATTATATTACATTTGGTGTTGAATTTCTCGAAACAACACAATCATACATATTTGTTTTCAAAATATCAAAATTATTGTTATAAAAATCATCTAGACCCCTTGAGAAAAATACCCATTTTCCGTAAATTTAAATATTTTAGAATTTTTGCTTAGGTTTAAAATTCTGTAAGAATGAACCACTAATTATAAATTTGTATAATTTACTAAATAAGAATTTGAATCATGTAAATAATTATAAAATCAACTGCAGAATTACACAAAAAATACCTTAGCTAGAATTAATTAATTATTACTAATATCTTCATTCTGATTTTTTTTCCGAAAAAAAATGAAGCCACATAGAGGGCCTGACACAACAAGAACGGATAGAACAGAGGGCTCCTTAAATGCCCATAGAGGGATTCGGACCCCGAATCTTCCTGGCACGTGACCAACTCCTTGACTACTGTAAACTTGATCGTCCTTATTGATCGCTTTATTTTCAATTTCGTTATCTTTATTCTAGTTTCGTCATTCTAGTTTGCAATCTTCCATAACCTATGATGAGGTTTCAAGTTGAGGAAACATTTTCGTCATATATTTGAGAGCTCGCGCTTATTCTCGAAATAAAGGAAATGCTGCTGAAAGATTGCTGAATCGTTAAAAATGAAGTTTTATTTCTGACAGTGCAGGATGCTAGAGACTTTTCATGCATTAAATGAATGCAGGAAATATTGTGGTAGCGACGCTGTGTTTCGAACACCCTGTTCTGTCTGTCACGAGATTGATCCATCAGCCCTCTGAACTTAACCCTTTGCTTACGGTATACCATATTTGTACCATCACATGTGGTCCACATGTTGTACCAGCCGTAAGCAAAAGGTTAAGTGTTTATTCAGCCGCACGGAACAAAAAAGCTTCATAAGGTGAGCCGTATTGGCACAGAAAAAATTCTGGTTGTTAAACCATCTGAGATTAAAAAAGCAATCAATAAAGTTTACACTTTTACAGTTTGAATGCCATCCTTATTATGGTTATTTGACTGCATTGGTTGAATATGGTTAATTAAAAATTAAATTAAATGATATTTCATTTTTACAGAGAAATTTCAAACGGCGTGTTATGAAACAAACTCACGGGAATTTTATTTTAATTACGAACCCAAATGTAAAATAGCTCAGAATAAAACCCTAATTAGAAATAAAAGTGCGCGAAATATTATAGTAATACTTTTTAGAAATGTAGTTTTAATAATTACGAAGTAATCAATTTAAGTTTCACTACTTCCAATTTAATGTACCTTTGAAATTGAACGTTTTAAATCTAATATTTATTTAAATACATTTCCTATGTAATGATTTGCAGCACGGAAACTAAGCTTGAAATGAGTAGACCTCAGTGGGATGTGAGAATTATCACCTGCTCTAGAGCTTTGACACGAATGGAATATTAGGGGTAATTATTCTAGATTCATCAATTTCAGGAATATTTTAACAGTTGTCAAGCCTATAATCAGCATTCACAGCTCGTTACACGTAATGGATAGAGGTAGATGTATCAGCACTTTAAACACATATCAGCTGTAGGCGAATCCTTGCGATATCTGATACATTTGGAATTATCATTTTCATGTTTTAAAAATAAAGAGCTTTTAAATTAAACTTGAGGTAAATGAAGTTTGAAAACCGGAATTAAATCTGGTTTTGCAAATTAGTATATGCTTGTAACTGGATATTTTAAAACAACCTATTTAGAATCTCTAGATTTCACTAAAATTATACCAACACAAATGAAAATTATATAATCATATAAAAATGTTTATTAAAATTTTGTATAAATTTCTTTTTCACTCAAACTGCAAACTGCCAAATGCAGTTTGAATCTTTTATCAGTCTGATAATACAAAAAGGCTAATTATACCCTTACATCACCCAGTGAAATCTGTGCAATTTATTAACTTTAAGAAATAAAAAAAATAAATTTAAAAAAGACTAAATTAATATATTTCTCCAAAAATTAATGACTTTCAATTTCGTCCAACAGTCAATTAGAACCTTCTTCTACTAAATTTTTCTAAAAATTACTCGTCAATCGATTAAAAATGAAATTAAATGAACTTAACAGAATTCAAAAGTAAAAATCTCACCTCAAACAAAACAAAAAAAAATCAAAGAATTTTGTAGTTCAAATGTCAGTAAAGAAAAGAAACTAGAAAATTTTGTACAGATAAAATTTTTAAAAATATTAAAATGCATTTAATTACTTTTAAAAAAAATAACCGCTCCCCCTTATTCATATTTTTTTACTTAGTCTAACATTACTTACTCTAAAGAATTAAACATAGTTGACATACGAAAATTAAGTGGAAAGAATGGTATACGTCCATTTCACCCAAAAATGACGATTGTATCGCCCTCTGTTGCATTCTGAGGATTACTAAGTTTTGGCACATCAATAATGCTGAAAATCAGTTCTCTCAAAGAATCATTAAGCAGTAAATATTATCCTTGTTAGGATAAAAATGTTCCTGTCATTGAGCAAAAATTATTTTTTCTCAGAATCAACTTTCTTGTGCGGAAACCATTCCTTTTCCTTAATTTTCATACATATGGAAACAAAATTAAAAATGTTTATTCAAAGAAGAGAGGAACAAACAGAGACTCACAAGAAATAAATCCGTATACTTCTTTAAAAGGTAACACTTTTCCACTATCAAAAATTCCGTTTTTATCCACCTATACAATTAAACAAAATAATAATAATAGTTTTGCTACAAAATTAAACAGTTGAAATAAAAATAGAGTTAAATATTTCAAAAATTAATAATGCGAGAATTGTAGATATGCTATTCTTGCACCGTAACAAAACACGAAAAAAGCAATAGTAAACAAACAGCACTGCTCTTTAAGAAACTTTAAAAATTATATATATTTTGTATGAATATTTATCATGGTATTACTAAAAAAAGCTAAAACAAGTTTTATTTTCAAGGGAGTTCCAGAATTAAGAATGTCCAACCACAATATCTACCATAAACCATGTGAAATGTATTTCTCAGAAAAATACATAAGTTTTCAACAAATCGGTTTTGTATTATTATTGCTAGATAATTCAGACTAATATCACTAAAGCAAAAGAAGTCTGATTTTGCCTAGGTAAAACAAATTCAGTTCTAATAAAAAAACGTGTATATATATATATATATATATATATATATATATATATATATATATATATATATATATATATATATATATATATATATATATATATATATATACACTATCTACCAATAAGTATTTGCACACGTGTGATTGAAAAAAAAACTTTATTCATAATCAATAGTTGGTAGAGTCACCACGAGAGGCAATTACAGCGTGGAATTACAGCTTAATTCCACTTGGCTTGGAGAAGACCTGTAACTTCTTTCACCGATTTTGGACATGTAGTACACCCCTTATTTCGGCGATTCAACTCGTCCCAGAGGTTCTCGATAAGGGTTCAGATCAGGGTTATAGCCAGGCCAAATAATACGATTAATCCCATTGGCACCATACCAAGCCTTGGTGACTCTCGCATCATGACAGCTGGCACTGTCGTCATGTAAGTAACAGGGGTCCACCCCGTAAAACTGCCACAACGCAGGAAGCACATTGTCATCCAAAATAAGGCAATAGGCATCGGCGTTGAGCTTACCATGAAAAGGGACCAAGTCTCCCAATCCATGCCAGGAGAATCACCCCAGACCATAATTCCACCTCCGCCGACGTATAGTTATTTGCATAGGTCTCCAAATACTTACTGGTAGACAGTGTATATGTGTATGTGTGAGTGTGCCTTCGCGTGTGCGTGTGTGTTTTATAAAATGTGTGTGTGTAAATTGCAGACTTCACGTGTTAAACAAAAAGCTAGTTTTGTTTAAAATATGAATTTTACAACTTTTGCCTGCTGCTTTATAAATTATATAAACTGTATTTGATGTAGTGTATCTACCACTGGAAAAATACAATGTGAACACGCGTACCTTATCAGAAACTCCCACTTCGATCTGATCACGCCTTTCTTGACAGTAATGCCCACTTCGATCTGAACACGCCTACTTCGATTGATGCTCCACATTGAACAGTTGACTTGCTACTTGTGACTGCGACATTATACACCTCTTCGCGTCAGCATGCATACACGCTACTGCTGATGGCAATACAGGAGCAACCACAACCGTGAATTAATACAGCTCCCACGATCAGTTAAAGTGCGGTGATCTTAATACAGCTCTCCCGGCGTCTCACAAAACAGCAATGAATCAACAAGTGGTGCCTGTTCATCTAATTATATCACAGATATAATTCTGGTTGGGGAGTACTGTTGTGTATCTATCACTACAAAAATACAATTCCAATTCACTAGTATATAAGACATGTTAACTCGATTCTTGAATGGGGTACCTTTTCATAGATGAAGGTTAACATTGTCGATAACAAGTCTCAGCACATTTACAAAATCAGAAAGTTCAATTTAATTTAAAAAACTAAAATCTCATGAATAATTAAAAACTAACTTTGTGTAGACATTCAATTTCTAAGAATTATTCATTTCAATATGAAACTTTGAAGGGATATGTATACTTACTTTATTTTTTAAATGTAAAATACTATAATTTAATGGGTTTTTAGTTAAACATTTTTACTTAAATCATCTTAAGTTTGATAAATGTACAGATGTTACATAACTAATGAACGAGAGCAGTAAGGAATATCATGGATAATGCCCTAGAATTTGTGTAAAGGGTGAGATGCCAAAAACAACAAAATTTACGATAGCCTGATCCTAACACTGATTTTTTCCAAATACCTGAGCCTAATTTTTACCTGATACCTAAGCCTAACTATAGCCTGATTTTTACCTAATTCCGAAGCCTAATTTGTACAATAATATAACTGTGTTAGAGTACAAACTTAAATGTATGAAGATTGTATTGCAGATTAGTTCGGTAAATTCTGCTTCCGGATCTTTAAATCCTCAATTACATTTTATTTTACCAGATAATCTTGTCTTTATAGATTTTTCCCATGAATTTTCACTCTTTTATGCGATCTTAAATTCCCTCTTAGTAACTTATTCTTAACTACTTTCACTTACATTTTCGTTTTCCAGATAATCTTGTTTTCTCAATTTTTTTTAAGTGACTTCTTCCTTTTCTACTTTTATTTTCTTTTAGCAACTAACTAACCCCATTTACCAAATCCAACCTAGCATAACCACCTTAAATTTTCGCTTACCAGATACTCTTTACTGATTCTTCCTATGCAACCCGACGTTCGTTTTAATTCTAAATGTCTTTTTAGCACCATGCCCTTAACGGTAATCAATTTAACTTTAATTTTTTGGACAAGGTTAACTGCATGATTTTATATTTAAATATTTATGAGAACCGTATTTTTAAAAATATTCCAGAAATGAGTGATCTATCTATAAAACTTGGTTATGCATTCAAAGAATAGAAAGTTTAATTGAATGTTATAATCAGGACTTAATAAAATTTTGGAATTCCGAGATAAGCCTTCCAGAACAAACTTAAAAAATTAAGGTGTGGGCTCTCTGTTCTAACTAATAAAGAAAATATTGAAGGAACTGTATCCTGTTACGGTTAAAGTTTTACGAAATAGAGACAATTGTATTTATTCAATTCAGCTTCTGAGCGCACTTTAAAAAACTTTTAACTTCGCAATTTTAAATAAGAAAATATATAATTTAGTGAGTTAAAATCTTTTCTGAGATAATTTAAAAATTAATTAATCTAAACATATTAAAAAGATGAAATAAGAACATTTGGTTAAGACAAAAAAAATGAAGCGCATTTTTTTTTCAAATTGAGATTTTTTAGTGTTTTATTTTATTTTATTTAGGTCATTCACAACCTGTACTCCTAATTTAAAAAATAGATCAAAATAACTTATAAGAACTTTTTCTGTAATAAAACTTATTTATCAGATAAAATTTTCTTCTGGAAAGGAAATTCAAATTTGAATTTAAGAATCCTGGATATATTTTTGAGAAAAAAATGAAAGGATAAAAAAATTAGTAGGAAATGTGATTTTTTTTTTTAAATTTAGGATATGAATTTTGCATGGTGCATGCAAAATAAATAAGTAAAAAAATATTTTGATCAATAATGCTATATTTCCCAAAAGGTGTCAGAAAATAAAAATCCAAAAATATATCTCGACGAAATTCTTAAAATATTCCTAACCAGACACTTCAATATGTATAAAGTTACTTACTTTTAAAATAAAAATAGAATATCATGAATAATTTTATGAATCAGAAATGAAATGAAACTAAAAAACTAATAAAGTTTTGCATTAAACTTTTTATATAACAAAATTTTTTGTCACTTTAGTTGAGATTGACTTTTTCAGTGCTACTCTAAATTTTTTTTCATGAAACTTAACATGATCATTATAGCAGATAGTTCATGATTTTAGATAAGCTCATACTATAAGTAATATTCTAAAAATTAATTTGAGTAATTAACTTGAGTAATTTAAAAGAAATTAAAAATGCGTTGAAGACTACTTTTATAAATGGTTTAAAGTAAAACTTTTTTCGCTGATATTTATTTTAGAAATAGTTGGTACAACAGGTACAGGAAAAAGAGGACGACCAAACCTAAGATTTTTAGACTGCCTTGAAAAGGACCTACAAGTTTTAAAGATAATAAACTGGAGAACCTTGGCTAAGGGAAGAATGTCTTGGCATAGGCTTGTTGAGAAGGCCAAGTCCCATCCTGGGCTGTCGTGCCAATGAGAAGAGGAAGAGAATAGTTGAAAATACTTAATAGGTAAGCAAAATATTTTCTACTCGTATTATTAAAACTTATTCATTGAAAAAATGAGTTTTCTAGACATTCCTCGTTATTTAAATAATCCTTATGATTGTTTTAAAATAAAATTTTAATAAGTGACATTTTATAACTCTAATTTATAAATATTTGATACGATAAATATATAATTTCCCACATGTTTCTTTAAAACTATCTCATGCCCTAAATGATGACCGAAAACAGATATTATTGTAAAAATTGTTTATTTTTAATTAGCATTATTTTTGAAGGCTTTTTGTGAATAATTTAAAATAAATTTTGAAATTTTTTCTAATTTATTCCAATTTATTTCAAATTTAAGATGACAAGCAGTTGGCATTGTGACAAGTATAATAACTGGAATCAGTTTTGGTTTAACAATTATGATTATAAGGAAAAATATAAAATATTTTTAGTATGCTATAATGCTTCGAATTTCCGATAAATATAGTAAGTTGTGAAATTTGAACGCAACTGTGAAATTCGTGAGTTTATTTCAGTTGATCCAGACAGGCTATAAGAGTTTAATTATTTTACAAGAAAATGACCGTTGAATTGAATCAAATTCAAATTATATCTTTTTATAACAGTTGTTATTGCCAACAAGAAATATGACACCCTCAAGGCTAAGATAAAGTTATTTACTTTTTGTAAAAGCAGCAATAGGTAGACAAAAGCACAAGACAGACTCAAATGGACTACAATACAATAGGCCAAGGCATGGAGTTTTTGGAGACCGTTCGAAATTCCTTCAATTTTTAAGAAATTTTTCGCCTACGGTTAACGGTTGTTAATCTTTTAACTGTTGATTTTTCGATTGATACCATTCATAGTTTTTACATGACGCTACTATTCTTTAGTTAGTAATATTTTTTAACAATATTCTAAATATTGCTTTCAGAAAATTAAACTACAATAAACAAGTTGAATTCTTGAAAAATAATAAAATACAACTCACGATTCTTCAAATTTCTAAATGTATATTGTATATCAATTCTTATTTTGAAAACGTGACAAAACACTATTGCCACTGCAGCGTTGGAAAATATTATGTATTAAAGTAAAATGTTTATTTTTAATACATTTGAAATTTAAACAAAATAGTTTATTTATAACAAAACGACAAGGAAAGAATATCTCTACTATTTTCTTAAGATGATAACAGATTAAACTTTTCAGTCTGTTTTCGAAAGGCATTATCAGAACAGTTTGGAACGGGCTCCAAAACTCCCAAAACTTATATCACCTTAGTATATTAATAGCCTGAACTAGAAACTTAAAAATTCAAAGTAAATGTCTGATTTGCAATGAACTGATCTGATTTACATCAACTGCAAATTTGCACAACAGATATTGAATTTCTACGATATGGATAAAATATATGCTGGAGAACGGAAGGCGTTGATACGAAAGCAATAAGGAAATTTGAAGCATCATTTTCATAGATGAGAAAAAAATTCCCAGCAGAATCTCTTTGCGCAAAAATGTCAATATATGTGTATTGATCAATATCAAATCAAATGCTTCAAATGTATTTATAAATTCAATTTGCAACGGAATAAGATGAAGCAGCCTTTACGTTTCAGTCTTATGTTTTATTATTCTTCTGTGAGGCTATACTTCGAAAAATTGAGAATTTTGTTAGTAATATAAAGCTTGAAGGGTTATATAAAACTTAACGTTGAAAAGGATGCGCTCTATTTTATTTTAGAAAATTTGAGCTGCAGTATTTTTGACTGGTATAGATCATGTTTTGATAGAAAAATCAAATTTTATAGTTTTCTGAAAGATGAACGTTCTCGATAGAAAAATAGAAAAATTTTCTTTGCGTTGAATTTATACTCGCACGCGTAATCTATGTTCTTTATTTTGAGTAAAAATCGCAAGTACACAAAGCTTGTCCTTAATTTATGTTAAAAGTAACAAATCTCAAATACGATGCTACTATTACAAATCTTCTTAAGAACAGCGATTAATCAAGATAACTCTTATAAAAAGTTGTAAGCCTATAAATTGTTTTTAAAAAACATGGAAATTTATTTTAGTAGGTAAAAATAGAAATGAAATAAAACAGATATCAAAAGAAATAGACAGTCTGAAATAACATTAGTTGTCTTATCTACCATAATACCTTTAGAAAAGCATTAGAATAGTTAAAAAAAGAATTAGGATCAAGACAAATAGCTGTGCTGTCTTAATGTATATTAGTGATAAACAGTTTAGTGTCCGCCGTCAAGAAACTACTTTGTCTCTACAGTCTTTATTTCAAGAAAAATCTTAAATATACAAAGGTTATCCTCAATTTAGATTTTTATCATATTTCAGAAAACTAATAATTCCTAATTTAGCTACTACAATTACAAATCTTTCTGAAGTCAGAGATTAATCAAGATAAATTTTATAAAAAGTCTTATGCGTATAAATAATTGTTTTATGAAAACAATGAAATTCATTTTAATATGCAAAAAATTGGAGATTTTTAGGTATAGACAGTTAACATTAGCTGTTTGATCTACAAATAACTACAAATTACACAACTGTAAAAAAATGAATGGGGATGTTGAGAATACCTCGATCCCCCCTAGCGGACAATAACAGAAACATTCAATTACGATCTTTTTCTCCACGAGCGTGGTATAGCTTAGAATTTGTCATGAACAACGTACAACTCTTTTCATCTGTATATAGCTTTCCCTTTTTTATCATGCTTAATTATTAAATTTAATTCTTAAACGTTTTGTGCGAAGTATTTTTCAGCCTAAGTGTAATTAGTTATCGACAGCCCAAGACCTTGGAAGAGAATACTAGGTGAAGGCAGAACAAGAAGCTGAAACAAGGTAAGATTCCTTGTTGATATGTATTGAATCATTAGAAGTCTTTGTTTAGTATTCGTTATATGGCATCCCCTGCTGGGACGTAGTTAACTTTTTTAATTTGAACACTTATTCAATTGAACTGAAAAATATAAATTAGCACTAAATTGAAAAAATAAACAATGGAGGAACGGGTAACAATTTTAAAGAAAAAAAGAGGTTTGCTTAGATCGTCTGTTACTAAAGCAATGAATGTATTAGAAAATGAACTTAAAACAGAAGTGTTAGATATCAGTGCTTTAGAAGAGTGTTTGCATTTTCTTCTAAACAAAAATGAATCACTTGAATCGATTAGCAAAGAATTAGAAGTTTTGTTTACACCAGATGAGTTTGAAGACGAATTTTCGAAATCAGAAGAGTACAGTGAAAAAGTTGTTCGTTCTAAATTCCGCGCTACCGAGAAAATTCAGGAATTAAACGAAACCATATCGATTGAAAAATCTAAAAATAAGGAATCCTTAGGATTTGATGAGTCTACAAATCATAAAAGTGAACAAAAAGAAAGTATTCGAATTAAACTCCCCAAATTAAGCATTCCCAAATTTTAGAGCGAGTTTAAACAATGGCTGACATTTTGGAACAGTTTTGAGTCGGCCATTCATAACAATGACACTCTTGATAAAATTGATAAGTTTAATTACTTAAAAGCTCATTTGGGTGGAACTGCCCTGATTACAATAGAAGGTTTTTCTATTCCTGAAGAAACATATGACACGGCAGTCAAATTATTAAAAGAAAGATTTGCCCGAACAGATATTCTTATTAACGCCCACATGAATAATATCATAAATATGCAACCATTAAAGAACTCACGAGATGTAATTTCTTTCCGAAAATTTTATGATAACATAAATACACAAATAAGAAGTTTAGAATCTTTAGGATTAATCTGTAAAAATTACGGAAATGTTTTATGCCCCATTCTCATTAAAATTTTACCGCCTGATTTAGTCTTAGAATATAACAGACGTGAAAGTGAAACTGAATCAAATATAAAAGAACTTTTGAGCTTTCTCTCCAAGGAGTTAAATTCTAGAGAACGATCTGCAATAATGAATAATGCGGATGACCTTCGACCCCTCCGCTTCTCTTAATCATTTTCTACCAGCCCTAAGCAAAATATTCCCGATACTCGATTCAAATATAATAAATCAGAAAATAAAAATAAATTCATTTCCGCTTCAGAATTAATCTCTTCTGAAATAAATGAAAACATGAATAAAAAATTATGCGGCTTTTGCGACTCCTCAAAACATGAGAGTTCCGTATGTGAATATGCTAATCCGTTGAGGAGAAAAGAGATATTTTGTTAAAGAAGGGGATTTGTTTCAAATGTTTAGAAAATAAAGGCCATATTGCACGCTTCTGCCGTTTTAAGGTTGTGTGCAGTAGATGCCAAGGTAAACATCAAACTGTCTTGTGCTTTTCTAAGTTTGACCATGATATTAAAGATAAAAATAGTCCTAATTCTGAAGATAACGTATTAACGAATCAAACATCATCTGAAACTGTATATTTGCAAACATTGATTGTTCGTATACACAATAAAGGTAAAGAACACTTTATGGGGGGGAATTTATGACTCAGGCAGCCAAAAGAGTTACATTAGTAAATTTGTAGCTGAAAGAATGGGATTAGAAAAATTGGGTGAAGAAGAAATTACTCATGGACTTTTTGGAGGATCTCAATCAACAGAACTGCATAATCGATTCGCTTTGCAGTTAAGTAGTATCGATAGAAAATATAGTTGTGAGTTAGTTGCTATGGATCAAAAGGAAATCTGTACGAATATTCCCAGGGCTAATAATTTTGAGTTGCTAAAAGATCTGGAGTCAAAGGGTATATTTTGAGTGATATTTCCCCAAAAAGTAAGGAGTGTTTACATGAAAGGAATTTGAACGAAATACATTTACTATTGGGGGCCGACGTTGTAACAAAGCTTATAACAGATCGTATAGAACATCTCTCTTGTGGATTAGTGGCAGTAAAGACCAACCTAAGGTGGACTGTAATGGGAAAGTCAGCCAATCATGATAAATTTGATAGTTCGCTTTTGGTTCTATCCCTTCATGTTAATGATGCAAAAATCTCAGATTTATGGGATTTAGATACATTGGGAATTGTTGATCCTTGTGAAAAACGATCTAGAGAAGAATTACAGGATCTTGCCCTAAAACACTTTAAAGAAACTGTAACGATGGATCATGACGGGAGGTATAAAGTTTGCCTTCCATGGTTCGATGGACACATTCCTCTTGCCGATAATAAATCCTTGACAGAAAAAAGATTAAAGAACACGATAAGGTCTTTAAAATCAATTGACAAACTTAAAGATTATGAAAGGGTTTTTGATGAATAGGAATCTGAGGGGATTATTGAGAGAGTTGGCGAACCTGAAGCCTCTTCAACATCGAATGTTAGTTATTTACCACATAGGGCTGTATTTAAAGAACAATCTACTACGAAATGTAGACCCGTTTTTGACGGCTCAGCTCGCACTCGAAACTCTGTTTCCATTAATGACTGTATTGAAAAAGGCCCTAATTTAATTGATTTAATTCCCTCAGTTTTGAATCGCTTCAGGGTTGGAAAAATAGGAGTCATCGCTGATATTCGGAAAGCATTTTTGCAAATATCATTACTTAGCGGGACAGAGACTATTTGCGTTTCATATGGTGAAAAGAAGGAGATCATAGAAAAGAGGTCATTTATCGTCATTGCAGGGTTGTTTTTGGGATAAACTGTAGCCCGTTTCTTTTAGCTGCAACTCTAGACCATCACTTAGAACAAGCCCCTGCGCATCTTAAAGATCTAGCCACTAAACTTAGGAACTCGATGTATGTGGACAACTGCGTCACCAGTGTCGATTCTCCTCAAGAACTGGACTATTTTCGAAATGAATCTTGTAAACTACTTGCATCAGCCAAATTTGATCTTAGAGGATGGTGTAACAACAGATATTCCACTAGCATTGCTGAAAAGGACGAATTTCCATTTGAATCTTTGAATATAAAAGAAGTACCTGTACTAGGATTGCTATGGAGTACAGAAGAAGATACTTTAACTTGTGATTTAAGAAAATTGGAATTTAAGGATGAACCTGTAACGAAAAGAAGTATTCTCTCATTAGCTCACAAGCTTTTTGATCCAATTGGATTTACTGCACCATTAACCTTGATTCCGAAGATAATTTTACAAGAGTGCTGGAAAATCAAAGTTTCATGGGACTGTAAGTTGCCTGATAATATTGTTAAAGAGTTTCATAAGTGGAAAACTCAACTTTTTGAACTGCAAAACGTGAAAATACCCCGAAGATTGAGTGAGTTCATACTCCATTCAGGAAGTTTATCTTTGCATGTTTTCTGCGATGCTTGCAAAAAATCCTATGCCACCTGTGTTTTCCTTAGAGTTAAAGTTGAGAGCGATGTAACCTGCCAGTTAGTCCAGGCTCGATCCCGAGTAGCTCCGTTAAAGAACATAACTATCCCTCGTCTAGAGCTTTTGGCATGTTGCATTGGAGCAAGGTTAGCAGAATCCGTCAAAAAAGATCTGAAACTCGAAGATGTAGAAACTCACTACTGGACCGACTCTATGGATACCTTATATTGGATTAAAACTGACGTACCATGGGGTACATATGTGGAAAATAGAGTCAGAGAAATCCGAAGATTATCTTGCCCGAATTCATGGAAATTTGTTCCTGGAAATAAAAACATCGCTGACTTACCATCACGTGGTTGCTCAGCAAAAACTCTTCTGCAGTCTGAATGGTGGAATGGTCCTGATTTTCTAAAAGAACCTGAAGAAAGGTGGCCAAAGAGCGAAATATTGCCAAATATCGATACAATCAATGCAGAAAAAAGAAAGACTATAGTTACTGCTACTAACGTAAAGGAGAGTGAAAAATTTTACAAGTACTCATCTTATTTGAAATTGTTGAGAATAACAGGATGGATTTTTCGATTCGCTGAAAATTCAAAGAAAAGAGAAAATGACAGAACCATTGGAGAACTCAACAATAAAGAATTGAAAAATGCTGAGAAAATAATTCTGAAATGTGTCCAAAAGGATGCTTTTGCCAACGATGGAAATAAGAGACTGAATTCTTTGAAAACAATTATTGATGATGAAGGACTGATCAGAATTAAAACTAAGGTATTTATGAGAGAAGATGATTTTAATTTCCGTCTTCCAATAGTTCTTCCCTCAGATTATACTGTGGTTAAAAATCTGATTTATTGGAAACATAAGCAATTAGGACATTGTGGAATTCAATTACTGATGTCTACATTACGTGAAGAATTTTGGATCTTGAAAAGTCGAAAAACTATAAGAAATGCCATCAAATCTTGTGTCATCTGCAAACGTTTTCATTCTAAACCTTCCAATGTACCAGATGGTCTTTTGCCAGCAGATAGAGTGAAGGATGCAGCCATCTTTGAAATTGTAGGTGCTGACCTGGCTGGTCCCCTCATTCTGAAAGATGGTCAAAAAACTTGGATCTTGATGGTGACTTGTGCTATAGTTAGGGCTGTTCACTTAGAACTCTTATCATCCCTCTCTACTGAAAACTTAATTTTGGGACTTAGAAGATTTATCTCACAAAGGGGAAGACCGTCAGTTGTCTACACAGATAATGGAACTAATTTCGTTGGAACACAGAACCTTCTAAGAAGCATTGATTGGGAAAAGCTTAAGACTGAATCCAATCTGTCATCAATTACCTGGAATTTCATTCCCCCGTCTGCCCCTTGGTATGGGGGATTTTGGGAACGTTTAATTGGCATGATGAAGAAAATCCTAAGAAAGGTTCTGGGTAGAACATCGTTGAATTACGAGGAAATGGTAACAGTTCTCTGTGACTGTGAGAGTGTAATGAATTCACGCCCCCTGACTTATGTGTCCGATGATGCGGAGGAGCTATCACCAATAACACCAATGATGTTCCTTCAAGAAATAAGACAGGTGGGTGTTGCAGATTTCGATATTTTAGATCAAGAAAAATTCAAAAAACGACTTGCATACAGAAATAAAATCTGTCAAAATCTTCGAAAGAGATTCAGAATGGAATATCTTGGTCAACTTCGAGAAACTTCTTCAAAGACCAAAACTTCAGAAGCTCTGCAAGTTGGGGACATTGCGATAATTTGGAATGACAATGTAAGCAGAATTCAGTGGCCTCTCGGGCGTATTTTAAAGATTTTGCCAAGTAAAGATGGACATGCCCGAACTGCTAAGTTGCAAACCAAATCCGGAATCATAATCCGTCCTTTGAAAAAACTTTGTCCTCTTGAAGTCAACAAAACAACTGAAGAAAAATTGACTGAACAACTAAAGAAGCAAGCTCCTCATCAGTGTGCGCCTCTGCAAACTCGTGCTGGAAGACAAGTGCGTGTTCCTGATCGATTTGAACCCTGATGCTGCGACTTTCTCCTTTTTTTTGAGTTCAGCTAGTCACTCTACTGAACTCAAGGAGGGGAGTGTTGAGAATACCTCGATCCCCCCTAGCGGACAATAACAGAAACATTCAATTACGAACTTTTTCTCCACGAGCGTGGTATAGCTTAGAATTTGTCATGTACAACGTACAACTCTTTTCATCTGTATATAGCTTTCCCTTTTTTATCATGCTTAACTATTAAATTTAATTCTTAAACGTTTTGTGCGAAGTATTTTTCAGCCTAAGTGTATTAGTTATCTACAGCCCAAGACCTTTGGAAGAGAATACTAGGTGAAGGCAGAACAAGAAGCCGAAACAAGGTAAGATTCCTTGTTGATATATATTGAATCTTTAGAAGTCTTTGTTTAGTATTCGTTATAAATGCATTAATTTAAATATTAAGGAAATGATTACTTACAATCAAAGAAAATCCTTGTAGTACACGTTGTTTTTTTAAATCTATGAACCAACTATAAAAGTCCAGAAGCTGCATCAAAATAGATTATAAAAATCTAAAGACTTTAAATATTTGATTTTCTTGGCTTAAATCTTGAAACATTAACTAAAACGAGCAGAATTTTTTGTATGAGCACCTAACTACTTATAACGCCTGCCCTTTATTTTTCAAAATAGTGGAAAGTATTCATTATTAAATCGTTCCATTGGTTTAAATTATTTGTAGAGCGAGTCATCAGAGGAACCTCCTATTTTTAGTATTTCACACTTTAGTGGCGGTGATTACCACCATGGGTGGTAAAAATCTCCTGTTGAGGAAGAATTTACGCTAATTTATAGAAGGGGCTCTACTTGAAATCTATTCAGCAAATTCCGAAAACGTTTTTCAAAGAGATTTTAACCCCTGATAAAATTTAAGATTTACAAGCATTTCACTACAGAATAATTTGTCTAAGCAAGACTGGGACACCCCATGGTTTTCACATCTCTCTGTCCTCTGGTCATCACCATCTGGCCATCTGGTTTTTCTGCCTGAAGGGGTTCCATTCATTTCCTCCCCCGAAAATCGTTCTTTTAACTGGAGGTCTCACTTTCCTTAAGATAAGGGGAGAAAAATTTCTTTACGTTTGTCACCAACTTTTGAACTTCCAAAGTTTCTTTCGTTCGCCTTTCATTTTTTTAGTCTGTTGTACTACTAATTTTTTCATATAGATAAATATTTTAAATTTAAAGATTCAGCTTATATTATTATAATTTATATTTAACGTATAGCATTTTCAATTACACATAAATAATATCAAATAATCTAAGTAGAAAAGCATTTTTTCCAAATAAATTATTTTAAATTTAATTGACTGTCTAAGTAAACTATTTTAGATAAACGAAATCAATAAATATTATTTTTAGGATTTGTTTTCTATTTTTATCATCTTATTATAAAAAAGGACACGATTTTAAACAAATACGCTATGTATTGCCGAGGAAAAAGGCATTGACTTATATCTATATATTTGCTACTCAAGAGCTATAACATCATACATAGTACTACAATACACATTCAATACAATTCTACAATATACATTCTTAATGCTAGTACATATTCCATACTTTTGTAATCTAAATTATGTTATTAAGTTAATTATTTTACTTTTATATGCAACCATGATTTTTTGTGGCTATTTTAGTGTTTTTTTTTTTTTTTCCCTTGTGCAATATTATAGTTTGACTCTGAGTTACAGTTTCAATAAAGTCTTATAATGTCTTGCTTGTTTATAATATTGGGAACTTCAATATTTATAACTCTTACTCGTGAATAACCCTTCTGAATGAACATTATTAAACTGTTTATTTTATCTTCGTTTATACCTGGAAAAAAAAATTTTTTTTTCGTTTTCCTCAAAAAATTTCACGTTAAGTTTGTGCTTTATTTTTCGTTTTTAGTAGAAAAAATGAAATTAATAATGCACTAAAAAAATAAAATAAATAAAATTCCCTGTAATTTTCTATAATAAATAATGAGCTTACATTTTGTCTTTTCATTTTATCAGCGATAACTTAAATTCTTTCTATTACAGCTTTGACGTATCGTGAAGCAATAAGAAGCTACATTTTAGAAAAAAATAAGTTTAAATTCCTTTTAATTTAAATATGGGAGCCGCGATGGCTCAGGGGATAGAGCGTTCGCCTTGCAATGAGGCGAACCGAGTTCGAATCCCAGTTGATACGAATTCCGCACCCGGCTTGCACCGACCACAGTGCTGACGTGAAATATCATGGAAATATCCTCAGTTGTAGACGGATCATGGGTTAGAGTTCCCTTCCCGTCAGGCTAACCGTAGGAGATTCTCGTGGTCTTCCTCTCCATGTAACGCAAATGCGGGTTAGCTCCACGAAGGCAAATTTCTCCCATTTCTCGATATAGGAGTTCCCTTGTCTTCTGGATTGGGTTCAAAATTACAAGGCTACGGAATTAGGTCGGCTGTTCAACGACGTTTATAAAATTAAATATGGGGCTAAAAGTCTTTTTGTCAAAGGATTTTGATCGACATTAAATGTTAAATATTTAGGAAATTCTCTGAAATTAAAAATATTTTTATTGGAAAGTATCAAAAAGTTAGTAAAGAGAGTTATAATTATAATTATTAAAAACGCTGCATTATTCTTTATATTACGATATTATAATTAAAATTTGGTTTTTGCCGAAATCATCGTAAATATAATAGTAGGAAAGAAAAAGCTACTTTTAATTACTGATTTATTTTAGTATTTATCTTGAATGTATTCATGAATATAAAATTTTTTTTTATTTATTTCGAATCCTCTGTTGCTCAACTTGAAAGTATAATGAAAGAAAAAGTGTCTAGTGAATGAATGCAGAAACGTGTATGAATTGTTATTACACAGACGTCAAGTTGTTTAAAAATTTTTTCTTATTTCCCCCATTTTTTTTAATGTTGAATCCAATATAACAACTTAGATTTCCCGCGCTTTTCGAGTTATGTAAAAGCGCTGGAAACCTTGGCCCTCCTATTATCCCTAACTGAGGTGGTCTATGAGTTTTCAAACGAAGTTATTAAAAAAATGAAAAACAGTGGGAGGTTAAAATTGTTTAACGCTCGTCACCTACTTTGTTTTTATTATTAGCGGTTCGCTTTCATATTTCACTCCCCCAGTTATAAAAAGAGTTCCTCGAAAGAATTCGATGTCTTCTTTTCGAGCCCTCGAGGAAAGGTTAAATGTTCGATGCTTTTTTTAATTCTGCCATAACTTGAAAAAAAAATTTGTAAAATTTTTAATTAAAAAAATAATCTTTGATGTTGATTGATTTTGCGCCTTTTTGAAATAATGCGCCCATGGCATTCGCCATACTTGCCATACCCTAGATACGCCACTGTCAGTAACCCTGATGAAAATTTTTTTATGGGAACGTGAAGGATATTATGACCCGACTGACTTATCAGTCAGTATTTACTGTACTGACATCAGTCACTATTTACTGCATAGGAAGTCTCTGGCCTGCTGGATTCGAACTCTCGTTCTCACGAATGAAATCCAACCAGACTATCCCGGTCATTTATATATTGATTTAAAACAATGGCTTTGGCTAAACAAATGAGAAAATTTCATTTTTTTAAATTCCTCTAAAATAAAAATCTAATTAAATAAAATCGGAAATCAGGCTTCATAAGAATTGAATGTCGCATCTTTAATGGTTACATTATACCCGCAATACAGTGCAGATGAACACACAAATTCTGTGATTCTTCTTGTTTCCCAGTGGCGCCATCTGTGGCTGAGAATTTGAATTTCACCCCACCCATAAGCCTCACCCTTTTATATGGTGGACCAATTCATACATCCTTTCATTCATTCAAAGATTGTAATTTTGACCTGAGAACGATCAATCTCCTATTCAGTAACCCTGAAGAAAAATTTTTTATGGGAACGTGAAGGATATTATGACCCGACTGACTTATAGTTCATCAGTCACTATTTACTGCATAGGAAGTCTCTGGCCTGCTGGATTCGAACTCTCGTTCTCACGAATGAAATCCAACCAGACTATCCCGGTCATTTATATATTGATTTAAAACAATGGCTTTGGCTAAACAAATGAGAAAATTTCATTTTTTTTAAATTCCTCTAAAAAAAATCTAATTAAATAAAATCGGAAATCAGGCTTCGTAAGAATTGAATGTCGCATCTTTAATGGTTACATTATTTACGCAATACAGTGCAGATGAACACGCAAATTCTTTGTATTAAATATATAAATAACATAGTTTATGATAATAACAATTGATTCGTAAACCAATACTCATATTTGCTTCTCATTTCCATGTTCATCAATTTTTGATATCTAATCTCTGTGATGCCTCACTTAACTGTCATTTCCAATTTACAGAGCAGATTCCAAATGGCATTGCCTTACTAATAGGATTCATCACTCATCTGTAACTATCGAAATACTCCACATTTAGTAACATCTCAAACTAAATACATAATAGCTTACATTAATATCTGGATAAAGTAAGCAGGACTTATAAGCTATAGAATATTATCTCAAATCATAAAACTTTTTTGATGAAATAATCATTTATTTGAAATCTCGAACGAAATTTAAATTTTTTAATAAAAGTAATAAATTCTAATAATCATGTATGATATAATAAAAATATTTTTAAACGTTAACCTCAAAAATATTGTTTAAATTAATTAAAACCATTGTCAACTGTACTCTTAAAATAAGAGTATTTATGTTTCTTTTACTTTGCTAAAAATTTATAAGTATCCGCAAAATAGTATTTCGGTAAAGACATTGATTAATCTAAAAGCTTTTATTCACCATCTTTTTAGAAAAAAAAGAAGAAAGAAACATACCCTCTAGGAAATTTTGCTATACATCTCTTACGTCATAGCAGAACAAAAGACTATTTCTTTATTTTTTAATGCTTTACTCCATTGCTGTATTCCTTTTTTCTTTAATGCGTTTCTCCATTGAATTCGGCTTGATAGATATTTAGAGAATTTATACATCTTAATTCCAGATTACAAATTATTGCATCGAC
This sequence comes from Parasteatoda tepidariorum, assembly GCF_982258835.1. Lineage (NCBI taxonomy): Eukaryota > Metazoa > Arthropoda > Arachnida > Araneae > Theridiidae > Parasteatoda > Parasteatoda tepidariorum. The sequence goes on from NC_141761.1 coordinate 61,409,170, forward strand.
GTATAGCTCTATCAAAGGCTGCACCACTGCTACCAGTTGAAAACAAATTTTTTGTCATCAAAAGCAAATAATTATATCTGAAGAAAATTGAAATCAGTACAAACGGATATTTTACCGAAAGGTGAAACAAACTTCGCAAATACTTTCCATACCGTTGAAAACACGAAACACGGTTGAGAATAAAGTGAATAGTACTAGAATTCTAAGAATTAAGTGGTTATAAATCAAAATTTGACAAAATATTAGAAGTGATCATTATTATAATCTCATATTTACTAATAAGTATTTCAGACTACACTGTATTTCAGACTAACTGTCAATTCTATAAAAAAAATCATATTTTTTACGGAAAAAAACTGTTTAAAGATACTCATTTTTTTCTGTTTTTAATCGTTACCCGCGTGCTGCAATTCTTTTACAGACTTTTTTCATATATTTGACATTTTAAAGCTGTTTTTCACAAGCAGTTTTCTCTGTTTTGCAACCTAATCATAAACGGATTAAAACTGTCTATTCAAATTCTAGTTTTTTTCCATGCAGCTTTACTAACCGTAATCTTTCTTTTTAACCGTAATCCGTTTCTTCTTTCGTAACTTAATCTTTTTTTTAGATTAATTTAGATTATTTTCTATACTTGCTCTTGCATTTCAAAAATTATTATATGGTTTAGAACACAGTTTAAATGAAATTGCGATTCATTTTCATTGCTAAATTGATACACTACCTAATTATTATCTTAGATGCAAGTTTTCGGAAAATGAAAATAGTAACAACTTTCATATGGGTGGATACTATTGTTTTAAACATTTTTACACGTAAATATGACCTTAATAAATAAGACTTTTAAATTAAAGAGTGATTTTTCTTTATAACCAAACATATGAGATTATATTGTTCAGAAAATGTAGCGCTCTCCTCCTAATGTGGTGCCCCGGTTTCGAACCCTTGCCTTGACTGGTCTTGCGAAGTTTTCTCTCAGCTTAACACAATACTGAAATAGTTGTTTTATATGTGTTTTTACTAAAATAGCATTACTTTTCTGCTTAAAAACTGGAGTCCGTTTCAAAATAACAGTATTTTTCTGCGAAATAATCAGCTTTATGCTGGCACACTAGCAGACAGTTTTTACTGTAAATGTAACAGTTTCTTAACATGTGTACTCGTGCTGAACCGTTGTAAAGATTGACAGGGAAATCCATTTTTTTTTGGATTCTAAGACTAATTTTAGAACACAAGTTTTTGCTTTTAAACATCATAGACTAAGCATTTAAAAAGGAAACGTTGTAAAAGAAACTGCGTATCATATATTTGAAATATATCACGTGTAAAATGCACTACATTAAATATTGATGGATATATTATAGTCAGTACCATAGCAAATACAACATTATTAATATAAGTATAACAGCTATAAAGTAATTATTGCACGATTGTATATTGAATCTCTCTATTAATGCAAGCACTGAAACGTTAGGTATCAAATTCTGAAGAGCTATATTCCTTTATCAAAAATATTATAAAAATTTAAGATTTTACAAATACCTTCCCTAAATAAGAAACTGAAAAGTTTATTCATAATTTTATATTGGCTTGAATAAATGGCTTGAAGAGTTAAATTATTAGCATAAAATTTCTATTTGTGAAGAAATAATTGACTTTTTAAAGCATATGTGCTTTATTTTGTCTTCATCTTCGAAAAACTATAAAATTGTATAAGCGAAAAACAATAAAATTGAACGTTGATTTTTAAATTTATTAATATCTTCACTAATCCTATAGATAATAATGTTGCAATACAATTTATTGTTTACCCTTTCTTGACAGACAGTTTTCAGAAATCACATCATACAATCTAAATCAACTTTTATATCAGAAATTTAGAATGTAAAACTCTAAAAATGAATAACATTTGTAAAAGTTATCCTGTATAAACTCTCGCATTTTCCTTTAATTGGACGTCAGATCTATTGAATTAAGACTCTTTCAAAAAATTATGTACTTTTTAGAACTTTACAACCAGGCTTTTCTTATAATTCTTCTTAATATAAATAAGTCTTCACTCATAGATATAATATTAAATAAACTTGAAATTATTTACTAATAATTTAATATTTTACAAAAATGAGAAAAAAAATTGGTTAGTCTGAGCTCAATTCATAGAAAAAAAATTTAAAATCTAAGAAAAATCATACTTAAGTATTTCCTTGATGATTAATTTAAATAAATTAAGAAATGCTTATCTTAACTAACCTCCAGAGATCATTCATTTATCATTACTAATCGATTGTAATAAAATATTTTCGAAGGGAAATGTCAGTAGAATCGGATAAATGTCTCAAAATCAGATATTCAAAGAAGTATGAAAGAAGCTTTTTTAGATTAAAATATTCCAGACATTGTAATTTCATACAGCAAAATACGGATTTTTTTAGGCCTTATGGTCGAAACATTGATCGAAAATGGGTGCAGTTTTTACGAAATCAAAAAAAAAATCCATGAATGTAAGCAATATTTTCTCGTATTTTAAGAAAACCCATATCGAGTTTTTACTCTAGCTCTAATATTGATGATGAAGAAGATTTGGTTTCAGTAAAAAAGTGCATTACAAGAAAATCTTTAAGAAAGAAATAAAGCAATAAATATGATGTACGTATACTTTAAACGTTTTTTCTTCAGATTTTTTGATCTGAGTAAATATTGGGTGATTGATTTCCGATCTCATTATGTAAAACACAGAAATACTTTAAAAACATTTCTTGCAATATTATTTGAATGAAATAAATAAGATTTGTTTGACTATATTTTTCATATCAGAACAGTAGTTATATGTATCAATATTATTGAATAAATATGCACAGCTTGCACTTATGCATAAGTTTATTTTATATTTACATTGTAAACAGAATAGAAATAAAATTAAAGTCATAATTCCGATAATATCTTTATGTATAAATCAATAGATTTTAGAATGAAACCTGAAGAAAAATATAAAAGATAGTTACATCTACTTGCTAATTTAAAGTAAAAAAGTTTTGTTTTAAATAAATGTTCACAGCTTTCAGTTCTTTATAAGAAGGTTTATTATTCATTTTCATTGTAAACAAAATAGGAATAAAATTAAAGTTACTATTTTGATAATATCTTTAGGTATAAATCATCAGATTGTTGATTAAAACCTAAAACAAAAACTTTAAAAAATAGTAATGTTCTCTTGGCATTTCTAAGTAAACAAGTTTCGTGTAAAATAACAATACACAGCTGAAAGTTCTGAGTAAGAGGTTTTGTTTTACGTTTACATTGTAAACAAAATTTAAATCTAATTTATTATAAACTAATAAATATCAACATAATATAAATATGACTAATAAATATAAATATAAGTTATGTTATACATGCACTATATATTATTTCGATAATATCTTTAGGTATAAATTATCAGGTTGTAGACTAAATAAAACCTCAAAAATAATCTTGAAAAAATATAGTCATGTTCCCTTGGCAATCCTAAGTAAACACGTTTTTATATATGCACAAAAATAGAAACAATATGCCAATAACATAGGAAACAATTAAATTGATTTTATTTGAAATGTCATTAAGTATAAATCATTAAACTTTTAGCGTAAAGCATGCCATAGTTATATGAAAAAAAATTAATGGAGCTATTTGTATGTTTGCAACCGATAATCGCAATTTGATATTAACATAGAACTTCTACCATTGCAAAATATTTCGAGGTGCTAAAATATTTAAAAGGAAAATTTATCTTTCCAAAAGCGTGTACAGTTGGGAATTTCAGAATATGTTTAACCATAATATCGTTCAAAGTATGTTGAAGTCTCAACATGGTGTTAAGTAAACGTATCATCGTGAAAATAAATTCTTCTTAAAATTGTGAGAAAAAAACTGATGAATGCAAGTAACTAATATGTTGAGTCAAATTTTCGCCAAATTATAGCAGAACCAAGATTGAACTGATTTTTTGAAGAGTTGGAAAATTGTGATTCAGAAATTTAATTTTGATAAATAAAAAAATTGGCAAGTGCATTGCAAATATATCATTAGTATTATTATTAATATTTAAAATTTAGTATTTGTTTTGCTTCACTAACTTAAGTAGCAACAAGAAAATGACGTTAAAAAAATAATTTAAATTTAAATGATCTTTTTTTTAATGTTTTTTCAAACTGCTTCACAATAACATAAAATTGCATATTGTTTGATACTACCTAATATAAAACATCATCTTTTTTTTCCTTTTCGCAAGTTAAATGCAGTTTAAAAATCAAACCACATTTTAATCATGTTGCTTTTCTTTTCAAGACTATAATTACATAAATTGTGTTTTAGATTTTTATTTAATACTTTGTATGAAACATTTTTATTTTTTTCTCTAAACATTGAAGATTTCATATTGAACATAAACATTATTTTCTATTAAGACACATTTTACCTATAGAATTGTATATCAAGGATTTCCACATCATTTCTGTTCAAATGCTTCAAAACGTAAGAACAGAATATCAAAAATAATCTTGTAAAAAACGGTCGAAACTTGCCATATTTCTTTAAAATATAACATTTTCCACAGCCAAAAGTAAACGTTGCAGAACATTAAATAGAAAGCCATACATTTTCGGCTATAATAAAACAGACATCATGGGCCTAGTTTAAGAACATTTAATGTTTTGAAATCCCCAAACATTGAAAAAATGACATTTTTAAAAGGATGTACAGCTTTAGAAATGATAAAGAAAACTGCTTTTTTTAAGTAAAGTAATAATTTTTAAATACATTTGTTTGAAGTATTCTCTTTTATGTCATTTTTATTCTGTTTCAATAAAACACGCTATAGCTGTGAGGGTATCACAAAATTTATACATAAATAAAAAAATAAAAATCTCTAAGCAATTACTCAAAATCATTTAATTTTGTATCTCTTCATTTTATATTTATTCATTTTATAATCAGAAATACCATAAGAGAAATAATTCTACAGCTGTGTTCAGTTTTTTGAAAATTATCGCACAATTAGAAAATCTCATTTAAAATTACATCAAATATTTCTCATCCAAAATGCTTTTCATGATTACCGATTTATCTATATCAATCTAAACAACAGTTCATATTTCTATTTATAGGTGAACTTTGGAAACAACTGTAAAGGAAATTACAGGAAGATTATCTAATGGGTTTTTTGGATTGTTAACATCTGAAAATTTCTGGAAGGATTTAAAATCTGAAATCAGAAGAAATTAAGATGAGAAAATTAAATTAGCCTATAGCTTGCACAAATTTGAAGGTTTAAAATGGAAATTAACTTTAAAAAAAATAAAAGTGTTAACGGAATTAACTGTTAAGGCAAAAACAAAAAAGGTTGAAAGAAAAAATGCGTGATAGACAACCATAGCCTATAGGTATAATTTCATTCATTTTGACAGTTCATAATGCCATTCATTTATTTCCATTCATTTTAACTCCATTTAAATTTTCAGTTAAAATATTTTAAAATTTATCAAAATAAATTAAAATAACATATGATTCAAACATCTATTTATCATTTGTTTTCTATAAACATTTAGCGGATACCAAAATACAAAATATTTATTTGGTAAAAGTTAGGCATAGTATTTTTTCGGTGATTAATTTTACAAAGTATATTATGGAATAAAAAAGCATAAATTTACAAAGTAATGGTTACCCTTTGTACTTCAAAAAATGAGCTGTTTGCAACAATTGGTTGAAAAAATGACCCCCACACTTGCATAACACTAACGCAAAAAAAGATTTTTTTTTCTCTTTCTATTTGCATAATTATAGACGACTATTTAAGAAATTCATAAAGATGGTTTCTTGAATCAGAATTTAAATAAATCATTAATTGAACCATGAAATCTTTCGGATATTAGATAAGAGGTTGCCTATACAAAATACGAGTGTCACAAGTAACACGTACTAATTACATATTGTATTAGTAGAACTAATTGTGGAATAATTCAGTTTCTCAATAAAATACAAGATAAATAAAAAATAGCTTTTTCTGAAGAAAATGTGCTGTGTTTTAAAAAAAGGTATTGCCGAAATAAATTTTTAAGTTGAAGTTAATTTAACGATCTATTTGAATTTAGTTTAAAATTCAAGTTCAAGCTCATTTCTATTCTAGATTCATTTTCAACTCTCACATAGAGTTTTTACTCTTAAATTGGAATTTAGGAATTGTTATTTTCTCATTACTATCTAATGTTTAAGGGAAAGAAAGAAGGAATTCCAAAAAAAATTTCTGAATGTTTTTTTTCTTTATAAATATGTGTCTGACAATTAATTCTAATTTTAATTAAACATTTAACATAAGCAACGAGTTTTATACTACTTAGCTTTTTCCCGATGTAGAAATCTATCCTCTAAGAGACCACATTAAGCTGAGCTATTTCTTTTCTATATTTTATTTTGTTTATTCCTTCGTCCTTTGAAATATTTACTTTACGTACTCATATTTTTAATTTCAATTTTAAAGTTTATTGCTCCCTTACATGGGAAAACAAACTTCATGATAGAAAACTTTTGCTAATAAAGATTAAAAACAATTTTTACTTAACTGATTTTTTTTCATAGGCAATTATAGAAAACTAGTTGAAATTTTATATATTCATAGATAATGGAATTCATATTCATACGGAATTCATATTCATTTAGAAGACAATAGAATTCATATTCATAGACTAAGAATTAGCAGCCGCCTATGGCCACCTGATTGGTCATCTTTCAAAATTATCTCGTGCAACATATAAACTTAAGTAGTGAATGCATCCAACTGTTTTTCAATATTCTAATCCTTCAACACCTCCTCCAATTCTAACATCTTTATTAGTTTTGAACAATATATTAACCATATTTTTTTCACCGTCTAACTGCTTTCCGCTGGAAGTATCTTGATTTTAATTTTAACTATTTTCAAGAGATGTCTGCGATATTTCGACAGTTCTCTATGCATTAAATTTCTGAGATAATTTAATATCTACTAGGCAGCTATTAAATCACACATAATACGTTAAATATGAGTTCGTGATATTGCAGAATAGCAGGGAGCAAAATTATTAATATTATTAAGCTATTTCCCTCTCAGTCGCAAGGTAAGATAAGAATAAACTTCAACCAAATGCTCAATAGCGTGATGCACTACTTCTTCTCGCACCCCTAGAGCCATAACTCGAGGATGAGCATTCTTTAATATATGTATTTCTATTTGCTCGAAAAAGGCAAGTTCTGACCCCTATAATTTGAATGGCAGCATAGCACTGTTTATGTTTAAAACTTTTTAACCATTTTAGAAAGGGTCAAAATCAAATCTAAATAAATACTTCGTAACCAAGTTTTTAATTCCTTAAAATAACAAAATTATTCCAAATAAATACTTTGCGTAAAACTAACAATTTAACACAACTTAAACTATTATTTGCGACTACACAACAAAATGTATCTAATACTTAACGTATAACTAATTTTTTACTTATCGTATAACTAATTTTTTAAAACTGCATAAATTATTACTTAATATAATTTAACAAGAAGAATAATAACTACAGTGTTGCCAATAGATAGAAAAATACCCGAGTTTACGGTATCACATAAGAGAAACATAAACAAAGAATACAAAGGTTTCATGGCATAACCCATAAACAAAGGTTTTATGGGTTATGATGGGAACTTACGATCAACATATTTTCTCCGTTTCTATAAGAAGTAGTGTTTGCAATATACAACTGCCTGTGTGTACTCCCATGTGTACCTTTGTGTATGTACACCATGTATATTTGGAGCTTCAAGTACCTTTCAACGAAGAATGGCATCGAATAATATCCTAATTTCCTATAATAAAATTCTTTTGTTCAGCTGAGCTCTACTTCTATTGTTCTATGAAGCATTGGAACGAGTTAAGGTGTTTAGCATTTCTGCTAATGATAATAGTAAAAAACGACTACATTATTGTGGTGAACAATTTCCTAACACTTTTGTATTTCATCCATTTGTTTGAAAAACTTAGTATGCCAGCTGAAGAACATGTCGACCTAAACACTACTCGACTACATTATTAGGGTAAAAAATTTTATAACACTTCTGGATTTAATCCATCTTGTTGAAAAACGTGGCATGCCAGTTGAAGAACATGTTAATCTAAATACAACGTGACTACATTGTTGTGGTGAACAATTTAGTAACACTTCTGTAATTCCTCCATCTTGCTGAAAAGCTTGGCATGTCAGCTGAATAACATGTTGACCTAAACACAACACGACTGTATTATTGTGGTGAACAATTTCGTACAACTTCTGTATCTCATCTATTTTGCTGAAAAGCTTGATTTATCAGCTGAAGAATATGTTGACCTAAACTCAATCCGATTACATTATTCTGGAGAACAATTTCGTACAACTTGAGTATTTCATTCAGCTTCTTGAAAAACTAGACAGTTCAGCTGAAGAACATGCTGCCCTAAACACAATACGACTACATTATTATTGGCGAACAATTTCGTATCACTGCTGTATTGCATCAATATTGCTGAAAAGCTTGGCATGTCAGCTGAAGAATATGTTGACTTAAACACAAAAGGCAATGCGACAAATACATAATTACACTGAGGGCCAGTAACATTGATAATACACATAAAACGCTTGAAATTTTGTCTGGAATAATTATTCAGAAAAGATAGATAAATGAATTTAGACGCTTAAGTGTAATGTGAGGGCGTGTCATTCTTAACTGGTGCTGTAATATTTGTAATATCAAAATTCTAAAAATTACGGTTGTTCTTTTAATCCGCAGAGAAATCTTTAATTTAGATTCAATTATTTTATTATTATTACTTATTTTTCGAGTCGTGATTATAGAATCCTTCAATAAAAATTTCAATTACTTTTCAAACACTCAAATCTCTAACATGAATACAAATTTCAGGCACTTCCTGACCTAAAGTTTGTAAAACTCTGCAACCAAATATATACCTAACTAGAGTGCTTAGATATCTACTTGATCACTATGCTTGATGACAATATAAGGTTCAATAATTTTCTGTTCACTACAGGCAGGAATTATTGTCACTTTATAGCCAGTAAGAAATAAGCTTCAATAAACTATAGACCCCTTTCCGACTCAATATGGAGCTCAAATTTCTCCTGAAAATCCATGTTTGATGTCAATCCAAGTTAGAGTGATTTACTGACTAGTACAAGAACAATATCACCAATAGCAGTTTTGACAACTTTCCAACACAAACACACACATATAGACAAAACTATGAAGAAGGTAATAAAATGGAATTCAAAAAACACTTTTTTCATGCAAACGAAGAGAGAGAAATTTTTTTATTCACGTTAGAAACGAAAAATGTTGTATGAATCACTTTCTTAATTAACTACCTTCGGTCCCGCAGTGGACTGATTGTTAAAACATGGTTCCCAGCAGATCACCGAAGTCAAGTATCACTGGCTACGGTTAGTGTGCGGGTGGGTGACCACTTGGATCAGTCTGCGTAGGGACCGAGGGTGTGCGGTATTGATCCTCGTTAAACTGTTCTACCACAAAGTGCTCGACTTCGCGCAGGTCGTTGAGCTACCGAAGCGGGGGTGCCATCCCCTCTGCAGAGGATCAAAATTGTGATGGCATGTCTTCGGATCATCCTCCGGGATGTTTCCCAGACCGTCGCCAATAGCCCGTTGTGCAGCTCTAGTGCGACGTAAATTAACAATAACTACCTTCGACAGCATAAATTTCCTCACGTCTTTTGAAAGTGATACGTCCAGTGTTTTTTGGACTGTCTGGTATAAATATAATTATGCTCCACTAGAAAGAGTAACTTTCCAGGGAAAGATTAAGTCTAATAGAAAGATTTAATTTTATTATATCAGTATCTCTATTATTAAAATGCAAGTTAACTGCGAATAGTTCCACTGGGTCAGTAGCCATGTTTCTATTAAGTGTTAAATTGGTTTTAAATATTACACTGTATTTTGTAGAAGTAAGGATGCAAATAAATCTTTAAAAAGCGAAAATATAAAAAAAATAAAACATATTTATAGAATGCAAAGTCTCATAAAATTCAAAAAAAACAAAGATCAATTTCAAAAGGCATCGAAATATATTTCCCTCATAAATGAGTTTTTTTAGTGATAAACACATGGAATTTAAAAAAAAAGAAAGGGTATTTTATTTCGCTTGAATCTCAAGAATGTTAGATGAGAAAATGATCGATCGAAATTTGATTCATCTTTTTAAATGTAAATTTATATATTTTTACTTCTAAATAAACGTTTCTTTGATACTTTCCAAAGTCCATATAAAATGAGGAGAAAAGCCTATAATTAAAAAAGTATGTTTCTAAATAATTATTTGTAAATTCTTATTAAATTAAATTTTCAAATAACTAAAAAAGAATAATTGTAAACGTAAGGAAAAGCACGAAAACCTCCCACGGTGAACCCAATGGCAAGGGAACTCTAACCCATGATAAATCTACCATTGAGGATATTTAACATCAGCACTATGCAAACTGGTAAACAACGTTAAAGAGCGCAAAAATATTATTAAAAGCAGACAGCTGTTTCGGATGCTCAAAGGGCAACCTTCATCAGTGCAACGGAAAGAAATGAGAGAAAATAGGGTAGAAGGATGACGAGTGAAAGGATGACGACGAATGGGAATCAAGGAACAAAAAGATGAGGGGGGGGGGGTAGTTAGGTTTAATCATAGATTTCCAAACAGGAGAAGGATAAGGAACCCTGGATAGGTCATTGACCTATTCAGTGTTGTGACGTCACCTTTCTCTATATATTTACCCTATTTTCTCTCATTTCTTTCTGTTGCACTGATGAAGGTTGCCCATTGAGCATCCGAGACAGCTGTCTGCTTTTAATAATATTTTTGTGCTCTTTAACGTTGTTTACCTTAGTTTGTATTTTAGCACAAAGGTCACTTGTGTATTTATCAGCACTATGTGATCCGGGGACGGAATTCGTATCGACCAGCCATCGCTGGTATTCGAACCCGGTTCGCCTCATGGGAAATCGAACGCTCTATTTTCTGAGCCACTACGTCTCATCCTTATATGTATAAGAGTGTTTCGCAATAACCACTCGTAATGTACATTTTTAGATTCCTTGTAAATTATAAAGACAACATTTCATATACGTTAGGGTTCAGAAATTAATATTTAAGCAAGGAAACAGTAAATATTTGTCAAATTAATGTCTTTAACGATAGGAGATAACCGAAAATAGGTGACAGGCGGGTGTCAGACCCTTCATCAAATTTCTCCTGATTATGAAGCTGATTTTGATGATCTTTTCCTCCATTTTCCTGACCATTTGTGGATCTGAAAGCTCAAATAATTATTTTATCTTTCAGGTGTATGAATCAAAACCGAGTATAGCTCCTAGTGAAAACAAGTATCAAAATAAATAGTGACTATCAAAATTAAATTAATGAACAAGGTGTTCAGTAATTACATGAAGTCATATATGTTTTATTCAAGAAATTTTCAAAAAATAAAATATACAAACCATAGCTCTTGACCTAATACTTGAGTGAGATGAGAGTTGATCATGAAAGCTGAAATTAACAAGATTAATATGAGATCATCAAAACTGATAATTACAGAGAATAAACTGATAATTAGTTGCGTCAAGCAGGAAAATGGTTATACTTGAAATAAATACTTGTTATAAGCTTATAACTAAATTTAGAGAATAAATGAATTTATGACTAAAATATAAAGTAAATGTAATATAACATTCAAGAATTGCAACATTTTAAAAATTCAATTTAATTTAAGAAAATGATAATCAACGTATTTTCTCAGAATAAAAATGGTTTTTTCAGATTTATGATCCTAATAATTTAAGCACCAGTAGGTTCTAGTGAAGCACCACTTGAAAATTAGATTGCTTATTTCGTTAGATGATTTTAAGAGACAAATACAAAATTTGAATGAAATCAATTTATTAGTTAAAAGTTAAAAAAAATAGTGCGTGGAGTCCCTCCGCGCGGAAGCAGTTAAACTTCGCAACCTGCGACGTTAATTGTAGAAGAATCAGCAGTCGTAGAAGGATCACTAGTTCTATTCAACGACTCTTTCTCCTGTACCACTCGCTTCCGTGCTCTGTAATAACGGTAATATTGTGCATTTTTCCCTCGTGGACCAGTGGAAGTGCTTGTGGTTGCCTCATCATCTCGCCATGGAAAATGTATTTGTATTAATAATGTATGTGAATGCGTCATAATGTAATTTCAGAAGAGAAAACCTAACAATCAATTGATTATTCACAAGAGACGTACCTTGACATAACCTTAAATCCGTCGCATTGTCCGTGGGATTGTTTTCACTCATTTTTTATAATTGTTATCCACTAAATTTGAAAATAAAAAATACTACCCTATTAAATTATATGTGTATCAAACCAAACTAAAAAAATATTTATAGAAAAGCAACACTTTTATGACTTTTATTATTTTTATGCTAGTGAGAACCAAAACAATATGGAAATGAATGAGGGAAAACTAAATCCTACCACGTGATTTCACGGCCAATAAAAATGTAGCGTTAAACGTTTAACTCAACCTTGTTGGAAGTCGCATAAGAAGTATAACTTCAAAATTGTCAGTGTAGAAAAACCGGGCGTAGCCGGACAATATATCTGTAAAGACTGTCAAGAATATCAGAGAAGTGTATACCAGAAAAAGACTAGTGCATTTCTTCCAGGTTAATTCCAAGCTACTAATAATATTTATGCTTAAGTGATCAAAAAACTTAACTGGCTACAAAAATATGCAGATAAAATCGAAAGACGATTTGGTTCAAGCTCAAACAAGCTCTTATTCTCAAGACTTGACAGACGCGATTGAGAAGAGAGAAAAGTTGCGAACGAAAAATCTGAAATATATGTGTAAAACAAAACTAGAAAAACTGCATTTTTTCTAGTTTTTTTTTTTTTTTTTTTTTTCAAATCTTGCGAGTGGATGCCTGTTTTTTGCGTTTGAAACGTGTCGACTTATATTTCCTCAGCATATTTTTGAAGCTAATGAAGTTTTTTTAATCAAGTAAAGTCTTTCTTATCTTTTACTTACTGCTTCTGTATTAAATACATAAATGGATATTCTTAAATTTTAAATGCTGATGAATTTGCATAAGCATTTTGGAGCAATTGTAATTTTGCAATATAGATATTTGTAATTCTTTCCGTAATTTATTTTGCAGACTCCATAAATTTATTGAAATCTACATACTTTATTTCCGTAACTGTACGAAATCTTCAAAGTTTTCTATCTGATAATGTACAAAGCCTTGCATAATATTTTTTATGATTATTTTCAGAATAATTTTGCTTTTTATTTGCTTTAATTTTAAATGTGATTCCTGCTAACTGATTTCAAACAGATTAGATTCTTATGCGTTTTCACTGGAATTGTTTTTACAAATCAAACAAAATAAACTAAGCACAAAACAACAAAGTTGACAATGAAATGACCACACGAGTTTTCTTTTCTTTTAAATTTTGATTTTTCTTTTAATCGAAATATTTCCAACATGTATCATAAATGTTTCAGCAAACGCGTGCGCTTATTCAGAAAGCTATGCGTTTTTTAACAATTTGTGTTTTTTCCTGATTTGCAGCATATTTCATCTTCAAATCGGTAACCTGAATCAACAAATGGGAAACCACTGCCACAGTCCTTCAGCATGAGACCTATTTGTCTATTACATACGTCCCTGTTGATAGCTTCACACATCAGATCTCCAACTTTTTTTTGACCTCCCTTTATTACAGAGCATAATTTGCCCCAATCTGACAGCAGACTTAACTGTAAGAAAAGGTAAACAATATATGTATATATATAAAACTGAAAAAAATCAGAGTCGGGCAAAAAAATATGTTAAACCCGGTTCAAGGAGCTTAATTCAGAGAGAATCTGCAACTTTGAAAACAATATTTTTTTTTATTTGATTCAATAGCAGAATTTACTCCTTCTTGTCAAGCATGGGGCGATAAAGGATATAAAACTTGATCTAATATTGACAAAAAGACTGTTATTTGAAATAACGATAGATATAAATCTGTTGTAAAATTAATAATGTCATTTATATGTTAACCCGTGGTTTTTGCAATCTAAATATGTTGGACAAACTAGTAACTCTCTTAACATTAGAAATAATTTACATAATTCAGCTATACACAGTAACTAAATTATCAATAACTTAAAATTGAATCATAACTTAAAATTGAACGACTACTGAAGTATTTTTTTTTGAAATTTTGCATTGTAAGCAACATTGAAATTTTGTAAGAAATTTTGTACAGATTTCTATGTTGTGTGTACTTTAAAGTAAGAGTTAAAAAATAATAAACAATTTTAAGCTTGTAATTTAAATGATGTTTTCATTAAAAAATTTTAATTTTTCATACAAGGTTAAAAATTAAAATTAATAATATACAATAGAAATACTTAATTATCTTATTAATTTATAAATTTAGAAAAAAATCATGTGGGTCAAATACTTACCTAATTAAACCTGGCACTATTTTCTCTAACTACTTAAATAAAATTATAAACAATATTATTAAAGAAGGTTCTTCTTTGATTACCACTACTAATCAACCTTTTTAAGAATTTATGAATCAAAATAAAACTAAATCCATTACGATTTTATATTTCCAAGATCTCTTTAATAGCACTCCCCTTTCGAAACTAAAAGATTTTATTTTGTAGATGTTTTTTTGTTACTATGATTATGAAAATATCCTTAAACACGATTTTAATTATTGATAGATTCTAATTACTATTTACATATCTGTATTATTAAATCTGTGTATGTTGCATGTTTGAATATTTTTAGATAAAGGAACTCTGTTATGAAATATTTTACAGCAAAGCACAATTTTTTTCATATAATATTTCCCGCTTGATTAGTTTTCTCTTCAAAACAAACATATTTTGAAAAAAGAAAGAATACGCAATGAATTATTTTAAGTAAATTATGTACAGAAATAACTATTCAATTTCTGTTACCTTATTAATGCAGGCACGCTGGCACTTTAAGGTAAGATCAAAATCACAGTTGGTATTCTCTATATCAAATACAAATGACATGGTTTTGGTATCTCTTGTAAAACCATCTTCTCCCATAAGAAAGGTGGTGCACGTACAATTTTCAGCTATGGTCGACCTAAATTAGAAAATGGAGTATTTTATTATATAAACTGTCCCTCAGTATTTACGTTCTAAAAGAACTAATTTATGAATTCCTTTAAAAAGAAATAATCCTCTCTCAAGTAAACTACCTTTTTGAAATAATTTAAAATGTACCTTTATGAAAAAACGTAAATAAGTAATGTGTAAGTTCTGTAATTTTTTTAAAAATATTTCACGATAATGATAATTTGTTTCGATGCTTCCTGATTTTTCAGCAAACGCCATACTCACATCCCTAAAAAATTTATATCAATAATGCTAATTTGGTAAACAAGTAACAGGTATAATTCCTCTGAGAGCTTTAGTAAAAAAAATATTTTTTTCATTTAAACCATTCTTTTAATGACATATTGAGATGAAAGTATATATCATTAATGGAAATTTTTAATTTATGAAAATTAATTCATTATTTGAAAACGAATATCAAACTAATATCAGTTTTGAAAGGTGCAATAACGAATTCTAGAAAAAATTATAAACATATATATATGTAGGTATTAAAATGTGTAACAGCTTATGATAACGATACATGCTTATTTTCCCAAATAAATGCAAGTTACGTGAAAGTGTCAGTGTATCGTAAGTATCATAAGTATCATTGTATCATTGAAAGTATCATAAGTATCATTGAAATTAATTGAAATATATTAATATATTTTAATTAAAATTATATAATACCTACCTTCTCAATGAAAAAAGCTTAATTTTTTAAAATTATCAGCCAGTCAACGATGGCCTAATTAGATGTCCGATTTTTCGGATATCAGCAACAAATGTAAACTGTTTAGTGCATCTGGTGTACGTTTTACCGAAACGACGACGATACCAACAAATACTTTCTTTAGATCTCAATCATATCCTACAATTGGAATTTCGGTGAATAAAACAAGACTGACTTCTAGAATCGGTGCGTGATCTTTGCAGCTCTCTAACTTTCTTAGAAAATTCCTTAATTTTCTCCAATATTGTTGATAGTTGTCTCTGATATATACCACTTCTGTGTTGCTTTTGGCAGAGAATTTGCCAATACACTAACACCAGCCGCAATTTCTAAGATTTTATCACCCATTTTAGCCAGTTTATCGAGAGAATCAGTGCTGGCAGCTAAAAAAGTTTGAACCTGATACAGCAATTGTTGCAACCAAAGTTGTTTGAAAGCATTATTATTTACTAGGAGACTTCGCCCCCTGCTCGCTGGCGCTCACCAACCCCCGGTACTGCTTTCGCAGTTCATTTCGGTTTGCTTCGCAATCCAATGCTCGCTTAGCTCGCTCATTGGATACGTTCTTAACGTCTAGTTTTTGTATACTTTTTCGAATACTGAAGACCCGAAAACTTTTCACTGTAGAAAATTCTAAACCTGTACATTTCAATATTAATTTGAAATTGCAAACAGTTCACATATTTTTCTTAATCACACTATTCTAAATTTCAGTTGTTGAGAAAAGTAACTGTTGTAAGTTTTGTTTTAAAGTCTTTACCACCAAAGGGCTAAGGCCATGCGTAGTAAAACAATATGAAATAGTAGTCTGCCACTGAACGCCGGATGTAAAGCATCGGCTATGATGAAGATAATTTTGTATTTTTAATTCTCTGAAGAGCGCCACCTTAATAATATGGAATTTGTAAAATAAATGTATATATTTTTGATTGTTGAGGAAGCCCATCATTTTATGTTTTCATCAGTGTTCAGAAGCAGAGCAACTATAAGTGTTTTATTTTATCACAAAAATATAAAATGCATGAAAAACAAAGAAAAGAGTAAGAAAATGAGTATAGTCATAGAAAAAGTTAAAATTATAATATAGTATTTGTCAGTTAAAATAAAACTTTTTGTTTAAGTCATTGCTAACAATTCAAATTTCTCCGAGGCAATTCTAAAGTATAAATTAAGGTAGTATTGTTAAGTTGAAACACAATATTTTAAGTTTTGATGTCAACAATACAATTCAATTTTTCACAAAAACGATTGTTTCCATTGTTAAGTTCAATGTCAACAATTCAAATTTTTCTGAGGCAACTCTTAACCTCTAAATAATATTTTTTTAATGTACACATTTCTAAATGTCAGTATTCAACCACAAAACAACTTAAAGTCCTGAAATTTAGCATGAAGTTGTAAAATGTAATGAAAGAGGGTCAAAGCACTAATGAAAGTAGACAAAACTTTTATTATTGAAGGATTTGTTACGTCAAGCGCTCAGGTATCATAATTTTGATCTAGTTGCGCTTCTATGTCATTTTGATTTATGTAGCTAAGTTAACTTTAAAAAAATTCTATGGCTGGCAACAGCATTTTTATTTTTTAAGTTGTTTATTTTTATTTCCTTTAGAATTCGTTATTTTTTTAGCGAAATGTTTTTTAACCTAACAGAATTCTTTGCCGACTGTTTTCTCTATGAATGAAGAAAATAAAGTAAATATTTAACTGTTGTGGAAAGAATCTTATTTAGTTGTACAAAGTACTTCAGCCAAAATTTGGGAGCCACGTAAGAGAATTATATATATTAGATCAGAAACACATCCTTAAAAGGCAGAATGCTTTGGTGTTTTCAAAACAAAGCAAACGTTGCCACCGGCGGAAAAGAAATACAGCCAAAATTTGGGAGCCACGTAAGAGAATTATATATAATAGATTTTGCACTTCGCCAAAATTTTGCATTCCACGTAACAATTGATTTGGACGCTTATTACCATGATCTTATTCGAAGAAGAGTGTACTCATCCGAACACTTTTATAGTCACTCAAATGAGCAACAAATGCTTCTTTTAATGCTGCGTATTTATTTTCTTGAGACAAAACTATCTATCACTCACAATATTCAAAGTTTTCTGATATATATATATATATATATATATATATATATATATATATATATATATATATATATATATATATATATATTAATTTACATAGTTGCTATTTATATCGTATTAAAATAAGTTTGCTTATCATTGTTACTAACACAAATGAGATTGAATTTCATAAAATAATATGATGTAAATTACCCAAAGCAAAGAAGTAGAATGCTTGCACAGATGAAGTAGGAATTCATTTTTATTTCAGTAATTGAAATCCAGTAAATGAAAATAAATAATTCGAACTTATATATGCAATGTACAAAGCAAATATTTCACACACAGGTGATAATTTCTCAAAATTGTTATTCAAATTCTTGATAAGACATTCTGCGCATCTGGAAAATTCCAAAGAATACAATGCCATTTAAAGATAAATTCCAATTCTTAGTATTCATATTCTTCAGCTTATCATTATCAATTTGATAAGTTTCTAGGTATTATCTCCTATAATTTAAAAAAAATGGTATAATCGCTTCTTCTGTATTTCCAAAATACCTTGCACTCTTTATTGCTACACTTTGTGAAATTTCTATTTGTGAAATATGTATCGAGATATAATAGAACTTTGAACAATAACATCGTACAACTTTTTGCCGAAATTTTAATAATTTGTTTAAATGAACCGTTTTTTGCTTCAAGTTGAACCGTAATATCGCGTAATCAAGTTTGAGAAGTACGATAATATGGCTCAATTTACCTTTGTACTTTACAACCAATTAGAACCATTTTACAGCTTAACGTACTTCAAAATTTCTAATTGTTAACATGACAGCTAAAATGTCATAAATATATGAATTTTAATAAGAAAAAAATGATGTTCGTTTTTTTACTCTTGTTGAATCGAATTTAAGTATTTTTGTTCGTGCACTTAAGTGTTTCGTATTCCATTCCCAAGGAAAAGAAAAATAAGACTGACACTAACCAAGATGCCAGACGTGGAAACACACGGAAAAACGTCTGGAAAAATTTCAGTAATGTATCGTTATGATATTTCTGGTTGAATAAAAAACATAATCCCACTTAATAAAAACCAAAATATTCTGTATTTTACCTATTAGTTTGTTTCTGTTCATATGGTAAAGGTGTACCGGAAATTTTGATTTCCAAAATTATATCTCTTATTACCACATATTTAATAAAAATACATAAGTAAAAAGTAAATTTAACTGAATAAATGGTTTTTATACCATGCAAAGATGGTTTCAAGAGAAAATTATACATTTCAACACATTTAACAAATTTATAACTTATTATAAAAGCACGTTTTAGTATTAATTTTACCAAAATCATCACCATGGCGCTTTTGTGTAAAATATCGAGCATTTTTTAAGTGTTTCCATAGAGTCAGAAACAAGGTAAATTCTACCATATTCTAGTAGTTTTGTCCAAACTTTTTTCAGTTTAATATCCGAGCTGACTTTTGTACTTTACCAGAGAGTTAAAAATGTAAGCCCATTGTGCTCTGTAGCTAATTCACATAACTCTCGAAAAACGTTTAATGTAAAGTAAAAAAGACATCGCTTTTTTTTAATTTTTTGAAAGCAGAAGTGATGAACTATAATCTGATGAACTATAAAGTAGTGGTGAATTATAAACTTAAACGTAGATTTTACCTTAAAAATAAAGAACAAAAAATTAAAACCAAATGTCGTGCAGCCGTTTTGATTTAAGAAACTAAAATGATTTGAGCAACTAACTTGATTTAAGTAAGTAACGTAGCAGGCTCAGAAAAAAGTGGAAATATTGACGAGATATATCATACTGCAAGTTAGTACACTCTGTGTTCAGTACTTGACTCGAGACTTATATCAATTGTGATTCTTGCTTGGAGTACCGAAGAGACCTTTTGTGTTTCAAACTTGATTATCTTTGTTATTAAGTATTTAAGTACTTTATTTTCATAATCAAGGCAAAAATAGCCTTTCCCTTAGAGTACTTGTATTGAAACTCATTTTTAACCTTGTCCAATATCGTACGCAAATAATTTTATTGTAGTTCATAATCCCAAATCGGTGGTTCAATGGTTTTGGTTCGTTAAAATGTTGTATTCGCATTCATAACAATTACAATATTTAATGAAAAACAATAACAAGATTCAACAACTCTAAATAAGTTTTGATATGATAGCTTAAATTTTAAGTTTGAAACAACACAGTTTTCATCCGTCTATAGTTCTTAAAATATCAAATTTTAAGATTCAGTAAATTAAAAGTTCCAGCTTTTTTTTAAGGCACTTACAGCACCATCTGTAGGTTCTATTATCAATCAACAAAGTGAAAGATCTTCAACTTTTGATGCAATTCCGTTTTGTTTTATGATTTCAGAGATTATTAAATTTTCTTCCCATTTAGATACTCTATATATTTTTACTCGATATCTTTTTAAATCCATATTTGATTTTGGTAAGCTCTAAAAGCCAATTTATTTCTTTATTCAGTTAATTCATTTATAAATAAATTAAATTAAATTGAAAATTAATTATTTCAAAATTTAAATTCACTAAATACCTTTTAATACCTTCACCTATAATACATATTATACATTTCTGATCTCGTCAGATAACAACTACATTACTATAAAATATTATATTTGACCCTGTCTTAATTTTTTGGAACAAATAATCTCGCAAACCTATTTTCTTTTCTTAGTAAAATCAATGAAGTTTGCCAAAACAAAAGAAATTATTTATTTTAAATATTTTACCTAAAACACCTCTCAATTTGTAACCTCCTATTTATTTCCAACAACAATTAAAAGAAAAGTATAATCGTCGTGTAAAAGTTCTTCGAATTGCGTAAATATTCTTTCTACTCTCTAAGTGATAGCCGTGCTCTTTGAAAATATTGAATGAGAAACACTATTTTTAGATGAAATCAGACTGGAATGCAAAGCACGAAAACATATATCCCTAAGTTCTCTAAGAATAATGAAATGGTAAATGAGAAAAATAATGATAAATTTTTTCCGTTTTATACAAACAATACAAAAGAGTGAAAAATTCAAAAATATTGCTATAATTTCCTTAAAGGTATATATTTTTGTTAATATGTTATTTATATATTAAAATACTATTATAATGGTATATATTTTGTACATATTTATAACATTTAATATTATTATATATTTATAATATTTATGTTATTATTTTAGACGATTAAAGAAATATAATCGATTAATCGGATATGATTTAGACTTAAACATGACTACTTTGACTCTCTTGAGAAAAAGACGTAATACATATTTATTGAGAAAGAATTAGATGAAATATTTGTTTTATTGTTAAATAATACAAATCTTGTTATGCCTCTTTTAATGTGATACCTCCTTAACACAATATTATATTTCGTTTCAGTAAATTTGCGAGAAATTATGCTTGAAGTTATGTTTACCTAGTCTTGATGTTAAAGAAATGTAAAAGAAAACAAAAAATAGAAATATTTGTGGGTTTGAATTAAATGTCTGAAATTATTCCTAGATATTCAGAAAAATAAGTTCAACATTAAACTATAATGTACAGTCAGCAAAAAAAAAAAGATATCACCCTGAATAACTTTTGTTATAATGATCGGATTTTCACGATCTAAGTGTCAATCTTAATGGTTCTCGGGGGTGACCTCAAATATGCTAATTAATTAGTGCTAACTATTAATTAAGTTACGAAATCTGACACAAAAACGTACTTTCTCTGAATAAACATGTATTTTTTTTTACATATTTGGATTCCTAACCTTCAAAATATAGGGGGTAGCCGCAATCTGGGAAATGTGGTCCCCATAGTTTGGTCAGGAGAGCGATCCAAAGTTCGTACCCCTTAATGTTAATTTCGCTTTTTGCGTTTTCAGTCATATTTTCAAAACTAATGAAGCAATTCAAAAAAATTGAACCCACTCATAAAACTCATTTACCCAAAGATAATTTCATGAAAAAAATAATTTTTAATAATTATTAATTATTTTTTATTATTTAATTAAATTGAAGATGAAAAAATTTTGAATTATAAGGTATGAATTTTTTTATACCATAATAATCTATATATGTTTCAATAGAAAAATCTAAAGTTTCAACTGTTTTTATTTATTAGAAGCTGAAAAAAATTAAAATTAATTATTTTTAAAAAAATAATTTAGCGACAATAAAAAAATGATTAAATGGGGCGATTAATATTAAAATGTGATAAACTTGCGAGGAACTTGACTTCGCGCGCGTAGTGTAAAATTTCATTCATATTTTTTTCGCTAATAATCGTTTGCTAATCTTTTTATTTTTATTTCTTTCAAACTATAAAATACGATGTTTCTTTTTAGTCATTTAATAATGTATTTGTAATTTAGTAAAGAAATTATGAATAGAACATTTTGAATAAAAAACACTTTATTCAACGAATGTCTAGTTTTATAAAGGCGTGCTTCTGATAGAATATGATTATGCACCAGATTGTGCTTACTTAATGTGATTTTTTTAATTTTTGATTTTCTTTTTCAATAACTGATACAATTTCAATAATATACACACGTATGCATAGATTTGGAATAATATATTTATCAATTTCTTGAATATATATTTTATAATTATTAATACGAATGCGTAGTCAACATTTTTAATCATCTTAAAACTTCCCCCGGTGGCTGAGCGGTAGCGCTTCGCCCTGTCGTTCCTCGGGCCGGGCAAGGCTGACTCAGCCTTTCATCCCTTCAGTGGGTCGATAAATAAGTACCAAGCATGATTGGGAACTAAACACTGGGGGTTCCGCGTTCGGCTGACCACCTGACCGGAACATCTGCTCCTGCACCCCAGAGCCCTAGGTCCAGAAAACTGAGATGGGCATAGTAGGCCTTGGCCCTGCATGGGCTGTCGTGCAGCTGAGTTTAGAGTAGAGTTTTTTAAAACTTCTTTACATCTTATATATCGCCTTAATCTTAAAATAAGTTTGTAAATTACCTGTCTATGCGTGTTTCGCAGAATTATTTTTCTAACTTTTTTATTGAATTTTAATGCAATTTTTTTTAAAATTCTATTATGTATATTTTTTTCCAATAATATACTAATCAATTGTTTAAGTACTTTAATTTATGTTTTTCTTTAAAATAAAATTACTTTTTAAATTATTGCTAAGTTCTTATTGAAAGAAAACTTAAAATTATTGCCAGCTATCTGAGAATTAAATCTTGTTAAGAAATTAAAAATATTCTACTGATCACACTCAATATCATTCGAAGCAGAACAGCTGACTATTTACTAAAAATACTATTGTTTACGAAAAATGAAGATAAATTATTAATTTTATTTTTTTTATTACTTCTTATTTATTCGAGTAATGAAAAGTAAATGCGTATGTGCGCACAGAGGAAAAATATAACAGATTGTTTTGTTTTTTAAATGAACAAAAAACTATGGGCATGCAATTTTAATTCAACATTCAAAGTTAATCTTGTGCGCTAACCCTTTTAAGTTACCCTTTTGTCTTAAAAAGTTGAAAATATTTTCTTTAAAAGTTGTTTGTATAATTTCTCAACTTTTGCACAGTTCAAAAAAATATTGCTATATCAGGAAAATGTTCGATATGCCTTGTTTTGTTAAACAACTACTAAAATAAAAAATTGCAAAAAGATTTGAAAAATGTGCTATTTTTAGAATCATCATCTCAAAAATTGTTCTTTTACTCCATTTGACTTTTTTCTTCTTAAATAACTTATAATCATAGTTTTAACACACGTTTTGAAGAAATTATGTATACAAATTTCTCCTAATATTTCGTAATAAGAAAACAAGAATATTAATGATTTATTTATACAGTGAAACCTGCCAAGTTGACCACACTTGTAAGTTTTACACCTGAATAAGTTGACCTCAATTATCAAGAACGGAAATTTTCCTACATAATAAAGAAGCAAAACCTTTGTAACTTGACCACCTGTCTATCTTGTATGTTGACCACTGAAATAAGTTAATTTTGTCTAGGAGTATTATGAAATTCTATTCTAAAACCCTCATAAATTGACCAAAAAAAAAAATTCAAAAAATTTTCTGTCATTTCGCAATGTATGTTAATATTTCACTTGTTTGGTGAAATAGTGTAAAAAGCTAATCTAAACATTTTTGTGAGTTGACCATCTGGGGAAACTGTAGGGAGTCAGCTTTTGACCATTTCTTTCATTCATTCATTGAAAACAGGTGTGTTAGTTGAAAAGTTGCTCTTCCAGTTGCAATAGTGAGCAAATAGGCTTGTATGCGTAGTAATAACAGAATAAATTTTAAAGTGTTAAAATAATTTTGTTTTGTTAAAGTTTTCAATGTTTTCGTGTTCTGATATTTTAAGAAATTATTTTTATTAAACACTTCACATGCATAACTAACAAAATAATTTTTTTTTAAAAGTTAGTTAAATATTAAAATTATTTATGTGTAACAAATTGAAGTTCGTTTAGGTTTAAACATATTTCTTGAGATATTCATTTGGCCATTTGCTAAATCAAATTTTTAAGTCAAGTAAAAAAAAAAAATTTAATGTATAGCAACATGTAGGAAACGAAAAAGTAAACAATGTCCCACCCCTTCTATAAGTTGACCACTTGTCTACGTTGGCCACTAAAACAATGCACATGAAGTGGTCAACTTACCCAAGTTTTACTGTAATTGTTTCATTGAACCAGAGTAGTTAATTGTTTTCGTAATAATCGGCCTTACAACTATTTAACTTAGATTCTTTGGACTAGGCGTCACTTCATGCATGTCTTTCGAGATTGAAATTTCAAAGATAAAATGTAAAAATTACAAGAATGCGTAAGCTGGTTTCAACTAACAAAAAAAAGGGACAAAATCGTTGGCAAAAGAAGTTATCTCATGAAAAGAGTGTCAGAGTTGAAAAATTATTGTAAAAACTGTAACAATTGTTACTCTTGTTTAATTAAGGGTATTATAAACCTAATTTTCGTTTAATCATGTTTTTTAAAGAACTAACGAAAGGAGTGTGTAAATAACATCAACTCTTTTTACTGCAAACTAAGTTTACTTAATATCATTTGCAAATATTAAGAAGTACAAATTCTTGACTTGCTCCCTAAAATAAAGTTTTATTTTTATCGTAGTTGAAGAAGTACGGATATAGTTAAGGGAGGTATGCGACATTCGGAAAAAAAAAGTCGTGTGATAGAGATAGTTTTAAACAGAACGAATTAGTTCTTTTAATTGAAATGCTGGCAATATCATTACAGCATTTTGGTTAACAAGTGCCATGAAAAAAGGTTCTGAACTTAAGATATGGATTTTAATATATTTTCCTATTTACATACCTCCTTGATCTCCGCACCGTTTTAATATTCTGTAAAGCATAAAATGAAATAATGTTGAATAAAAAAATAGATTTCAAATGAAATATTTTATTTTCCTATATGCAGGGTATCTGTTACATTTTAGATTTTCAAATTCATAACTTTTCATGTCTAATTCCAAGAATTTTCAAGATTTAACGAAGTTACTATTTTCTCCGATAAAAACAGAATAATAAATTCAAAAAGCATTATAATCACATTATATAAAATAGGTATAACCAAAACACTGCAGTAAGAACGCACTTTAATACAAAACCCCTCTATTTAAGCTTTTAGCTTAATTTCCGCTTTTGGTTTCATATTTTGTAATGTGGCAATCTTTTTCGAAAATATTTTAAATAATTCTTTAAAAATTTCACGTTCATGTAATAAGTTCATTTGAATTCGCAGCTCGCTTTATAGATTTTGTTTCATGTTTTATTCTGTTTCTTCTTTATACTTAATTTTCTGATTTCGCTTGATATTTTTACTTATTGTGTTCCATTATGTTTGTAATTTTTTTGTAAAATTTTTTTGAGTGCTTCTCAAACTATTGCATTGATATATTTTACTTTGGCTATATTGATACAATAATAGAAAGTACTATTTTTTGCTGATATAATCGTGTAAGCTGATGAAAAGATTATATCTTTTATTTTCCGGATATTTTTAGAATTTTTTTTCCGGTTTCTTGCTGTTTTATTTTTTATTATTATTTTACTTCCCCCCTTTTTTATTGTTCCGTAATTTTTCCCAAGTTTTTTCTGCATTTTGAACTTATTTACTTATTTTATGAGTTCTATTTACTTGCAGCTTATGCGCAATAAATAAAACTTATTATTTTTCGTAATTTTCTTTGTGTTTTTTTGTTTTTATTTATTATGATATATATATCAAAATGCTTTTAAAATGCCTTATAACATTTATTAAGTTTTACAATTTTATCGAAAATAAATACCGTGATTTCTATAAAATTTTGCGATTATGCATCAGAATAGCTATCTTTTTTCAGGTCCACCTTTGCTTGATCACTTTTTTTTTCCTTTCCTAAGAAACTCGAAGTGCGGGGCAAAAGCATTTAACCCTACAACTCTTCATAAATTTATGATAACTTATGAAAATTTGGTTTTAATTCAAAACTGTCATACAAATTACGTTAAAACAGCTTTACAAAAATAAATAATGTCAGATAAAAATTCAAAGATTCTATAATCTTGGAGAATCAAAAGTAATTTATTAATTTATTTAAATTTCCTTTTTAAAGGAGATTTAAAAAAAAAAAAAAAAAAGCCCAGAAAGCAACGTGAAAAATTCTTTTGGTTGATTAGCAACGAGAAGCACTATCTTTTCCCATCTTGTCATTCATTCAGTTTCTTTATGGTTGTTATAAATTATTTCTCCTTCTATGGCGAGGTAATTTGGCATATTTTTAAACCATCGCCAGATATATAAATCCCTATTGCGACCTAATTTACAACCCATTTTTTTCGAAATTTTGTCTACCCCCCCTATTTTAAGGGTCAGGATTCCAAATATGTAAAAAAAATACATGTTTATTCAGAGAAAGTACGTTTTTGTGTCTGATTTCGTAACTTAATTAATAGTTAGCACTAATTAATTAGCATATTTGAGGTCACCCCCGGGAACCATTAAGATTGACACTTAGATCGTGAAAATCCGATCATTAGAACAAAAGTTATTCAGGGTGATATCTTTTTTTTTTGCGGACTGTACATAATTGTAAAGGTAATACTAATTATAAGACATGGTCTAGTAGTTACTAAAACACTGTTAAATTATCAGAATTATATTTGACCTCGAATATGAAGAAAAAAAAAGAAATTTCAAAAAATAAAATTTTTTTCTATCCTATATCAAAAAAATTACCAACAAATGAATTTTATTATTAAAGTCATTTCAATGATAAATAACTGTTTCTCTTACACATTCGTACTAAACTTTTTCGACTCTTAAAAAATGAAATAAATCTCATTATTTTGAGCCAAATCTCCGAATAAGACTTCACCAGAAAACATTCAATATTCAAAGGAAAAACCTCTCCGCATAAATCTCTTTGCAGCAGAAATTTATACCGCGGGCACAGCGCTTTCATCCTAAACACGATGCTCACTTTCAAACTCCCAATTTCTTTTCTCCACAACAGTTCTTCTAATCTATTCTTGCCTATTTCAAATTTATGTATTCAAATCTATTCTAAGGTGTTACATTAACATAATAATGACTGCCCACAAAACGTTTCATGCAACAACATTTTAAGAAGTGGATCGTGTTGAAACTTTTAAGTTAAGAATGGCTGTATTTACAGAGAGAAGGGTTCGTGTGAGATAACTTCCAACTGAGATTTGTGAGGATTCTTCATTGCCAGGTTTCATGTTATACAAATGAAGGGAATAAGTCAAATACATAAGTTCTTTTATGCTCGGTATTTTGATTGATCAGAGAATATTAAACAAAGGGAATTTGCTTAAAATTTTAAAGCGCTTACAACTTTTAACTATGGCATTGCGTTTCGTATGTGACACTCAAATGTAAACAAATAATGTTTTGTGGTTTCATATCTTTGAATATGTATCGCGATTACATGATTTCAATTCGAATTTGAAAGGACATAGAAATTAAATCAGCTTTTCTTATTAAATTCCTAGCCAGCGCTGTTTATGCGGAATAAAGTCAAAGTTTCCTTTCTCTGTCATGGACTTTACAAGCAAGTCACGATATTTTGTTATCTGTTTTCTGTGAGTTACTTAATATGCTTTGCCTACTTATTCCAAGATGTTCTTTCAGATTTATCTGAAATTTATAAAAATTTGAAACTAAAAAATTTAATTTTTTCAAGCTTTCTAAGGGCCAAAGTACTTACATCTATAATAATGAAATTAAAAGTTTGTGTGTCTCTCTCATACCATCAGAACCGATTGTGATAAAACCACTTCAAATTTCACTTTTCATTCATCTGTAAAATCTATTAAAACTCCAACTTCCAGTGAAGCAAAATAAATGTAAATAATAAATATTGTTTAATAGGATTGTCCAGAAAGTTCTTTTTCTGAAGCATATTATTGCTATATATATGGAAAATAATTAGAGCTTTCAATGGAGAAACTTTCAGCCTTCAATGATTCGGAATTGCGTTATTAGCTTGTTCAAAAAGTTGCTTCTGGTAAGGATTTTATTGCTAAGGATAGTAATTGTATAAAACAACATAAAGTTTTAATTATCATTCATCTTCAAAATCTATTAAACCTGCAGCTTTCAATGATTGGGAACAAATGTAAATACTAAATATTGCGTTATTAGATTGTTTAAAAAGTTGTTTTGGGGATAGATTTTATTGCTAAGAATTGCAATTGTATAAAACTACATAAAATTTTACTTCACATTCATCTGTAAAATCTATTAAAAGTGCAGCTTATCGTGCATCAGAATAAATGTAAATAATAAATATTGTTTTATTGAGTTGTTCAAAAAGTTATTTTGGGGATGAATGTTATTGCTATGTATACAGAGATACCAACTTGATCCAGACAGCGGATAATTAGTAGCGAGTAATAGTCTTTTAATGTATGTGATTTGTGGTTTAGTAAATAAGATTCATAGTGTTTTTACTCTCCACTAATAATTCTAAAACTAATGCGATACGCCATTTTGTTACTAAACTATGCTGATTCTTGTAAAATGGGGGCAAAATTCACCAATATCATTTTTTTAAACATTTTCCCGAATCCAGTGCAGTTGGCATCTCTGTGAATAATAATAGTATATAGTAATACCATATAAATTATAACCACTTATAATTTTACTTCTCTTTTTTCTGAAAAATCTATTAAAAGGGCAGCTTCTAGTGAATAGGAATATATGTAGATATCAGGGCTAAAGAGAATAGAAGGGTTGGTTCACTCCTTTGAAGTATCTCTGGCACCGCCGATCCTCCGACGTCACTCTAGTGACGTCACTTTGGCGCAAAGCTCGCACTTTTACTTTAAGAACGGAGCATTTGGCCGTACTAGCTCTAACTAATATTGGATCATTTCTTTTTGCGAGATATTCTAAGACATTTGTTATTTTCTATAATGACTTTCCACAGTTTTTGCAGTGAATTTACAAGAATTTAAAACTATTATCGAAATGCCAGTTTGCGCGATTGCAACTTGCAAAAATTCTGATATAAAAACAAGAGGAAAAAGTATAATTTTTCGCGTGTTCCCTAAAGTAAATGAACAACTATGTAAAGAATGGATTCCGAAATGACAAAGTTAATATAAAACAGCAATACGTTTATTCTGTCGTAAAGAACTTTTATAAAAATTCATTATCTAAATAGAAACCGCCTCGTTACTTCATAAAGAAAGGCAGGTGAAAAGAATTAAAAAATAGATAAAGTCAAAGAAAATTAAAATGTAAGTAAAAAGTATAAATAAAATATATAGTATATAGTTGAAATTCTCCTAATTTCATAACATATTTTTTAATGTAGTTATTCTAAATATTTATGATTTTTTTTAAAATTATATTCTCTTCAATTTAAATATCTATATATTATATCATCGTAAATTTAAATGTCTATAAACAATTGTAAAATTTCTGATGCCATTATGAACCTAAATTATTATTTTGTTTCAGTAATTAGCGTTTAAGGTTGATGTTTCCTAATGATTAAGTATGAACAAATTGCTATTAACGACATATTTTAAAATCAGGGATTCTAAATTTAACTTAACTTATCCTTATAAAAGAATATGTAGATAAAAAAAGTGTCGATATATGCCTTCATTTTTCCTAATAGTTAAAGTTAAAACTGAACTTTTTAAAATAAAGTATTTATCGTGTCATTTTCACCAACTAACAAAATATTTTTATAAGTTTAAAATGGTATTTTTTTAATATAATAACCAAGAAAGTTTTTTTTGAACTATGTTAATGAACGGAAATAATGTGTTAATTACGTAAAGTTTGAAGGCTAATAGCCAGAAAAAGTCTAACTTATTTTTACAAAGAGAAAGATGCAAAGTTATCATATCTTTGCTTGCGATCTCCGAGATCTGTGGGCACAGTGACGTCATGAGGAGGGAAATCGTAGCTTCAGCTCTAAGAGCGGAGTGAACTAGCCCTGTGTAGATATTGCTTTATTTGGTTGTTGTGATGGATGTTTATGCTACTCATAGTAATCTTAAAAAACTACTTAAAATTTTACTACCCATACATCTGGAAAAGCTATTAAAAGAGTAGCATCTAAGGAATCAGAATAAGTGTTAAAAGTAAATATAGATTTATTTGTTGTTGAAAAAGTTCGTTTTTTTTTTCATCAAAAGACTTCATTATATTTAACGCAGTTAACTTCACACTTATATCGCATAACCATTATCAATTTTGAAAACTGATTATAATGCTTAAACGTGATAAGGTTCGATTGATTTTACACAGTAGTTTTTTGTTGGCTTCCTTTCAAATATGGAAAGTAAAATGCTGTATTTTTGTTACATTTCATTTTTTATAATCGAGAAGGTGAAAATGCGGCTGGAGCAAGAAAAAAATCCGGTGTGTACGAAAAAGATATTTGAAAGCCACAGCCGAAATCGGTATGCAAAATTAGGATCTTGCACAAATTTTCAATTGAGATACACTAGACCAGTTTAGACGGTTGAAGACAGAATAAAGGCATTAATTGCTGTAAATTGACAATTAATGACTAATTAAGTCGGTGAGAGATTAAATTTATCAAATTTGACGGTACATGATAGTTTGAAACCTGTAGGTTTATTCTCTAAACTCGCCATTTTGGGTTCCTTTTGTTCCTACGTTTCCGTATGTTGTGCCACCGCCATGTTGCGCCGAACTAGAATTAGGTTGTCTAGAATATTTGTTCGGGTCTATACAAAAGTTTTTAGATCATAATATCTTTGCTGCAAATTAGGTGGGCAAAAGTCAAGTTTTTTGCTAATAAAGAATAAAAATTTCCTGATCTTGGATTCATGCTACCGGTTGATATATGGCAAAAGGTATTGGTCCTGAATTTACAAGACATAATTCAATGAAATATTAATTCAGTGAAAGAAAATTCTATTTCATTTCCATAAGTAAAAAACGAAATTACTTACTAAACAAACCAATCCATTTTCCCATTATTTTGCATATGTGTTAAGCATATTCAAATTCGAAAAATTCGTCGAATTTCGCAATTCAAATTCACCAAATTATGCAATTAAAAGCATTACTTTGTAAAACTATTTGAAAACTATGTAAATAGGCCGACTTAGTCTCGGTTATGCTTAAAAGTTAGTTTTATTGCAAATATAGTCCATAATAACAAAAAGAAGAGTTAATGTGGCTGTGTTTAATCCTAAACCATTTTCACTAATGTCCTGGAACTCCGACTACAGGTTTTAGGATCAATTTTAGCACTCGATTCTTAAAAACCGATTAAAAATGTATATTGGTCTGTTTAAATGGAAACATAAAAAGTAATTCTTCTCTTAGGTTTAGCATTAGGCCTTGTTGAAAATTAAACTTCATGCATTTTTTTTCTTAAGTGATAAGGTAAGTAAAAAGGTAATACAAATGATGCTTGTTAGTTTACTGCTCTGCGTAATCAAAGTTAGTTCATTGCGCAGCTTTACAGCTTTATTTAAAGCTTTGTGCCTTATTTAGACATAAAGAGTAGGGACTGTATGGCTGCACTTCTAGTCTTGATTTCATAAATTTAAAACACTGTTTTTTTTCAGTCGGAGATAGCTTGGAAATTTACACCTAGTATATAATAGGAAAAAAATAGTGCGTGGAGTCCCTCCGCGCGGAAGAAGTTAAACTTCGCAACCTGCGATGTTAATTGCAGAAGAATCAGCAGTCGTAGAAGGATCACTAGTTCTATTCAACGACTCTTTTTCCTGCTCCACTCGCTTCCGTACTCTGTAATAACGGTAATATTGTGCATTTTTCCCTCGTGGACCAGTGGAAGTGCTTGTGGTTGCCTCATCGTCTCGCCATAAAAAATGTATTTGTATTAATAATGTATGTGAATGCGTCATAATGTAATTTCAGAAGAGAAAACCTAACAATCAATTGCTATTCACAAGAGACGTACCTTGACATAACCTTAAATCCGTCGCATTGTCCGTGGGATTGTTTTCACTCATTTTTTACAATTGTTATCCACTAAATTTGAAAATAAAAAATACTACCCTATTAAATTATATGTGTATCAAACCAAACTAAAAAAATATTTATAGAAAAACAACACTTTTATGACTTATTATTTTTATGCTAGAGATAACCAAAACAATATGGAAATGAATGAGGGAAAACTGAATCCTACCACGTGATTTCCCGGCCAATAAAAATGAAGCGTTAAACGTTTAACGCAACCTTGTTGGAAGTCGCATAAGAAGTATAACTTCAAAAATTAAAAAATCCTACTTCGTTAATACTTTTTTTTTTAAATAAGAAACAAATAACATAATATATCTATGAAATACCTAATCGAAAATCATTGAAATTTTAAAGCTTCGAAATGCTGGAAGAACTTGTTTATAGATTTTATCCTACTGATATTTAGAAAATTTAAATATTTCTATCATCTCGTACATATCTTACCATACGAGTTAATCTAAATAACGAAGATATTTCTAGATTTTCATGATTAATGTTTTTCTTTAAAAGATGAAATTTATTTAAGCTTTTTCTGAATAATATTTTTTTAACAAAAAAATAAATAAATTTCAGACTATATTTGAAAGAACCATTTGGAACTTACAACAAAAGAAGTCCTAATAAGTAAGACAGCATGAATTTCACTCAAAGTTACATAAAATAAAAATTTAAAATGATCCCTTACCGAAGAAGGAAAAAAAAATCATTAAATGTTTTGGAATTTATCATTATAAATTACCAAAAATTTATTTACAGCCAAATTTTTGTTAAAATTATGTTTCCTTGCTAAAGAAATAATAAAATCTTTATGAGAAAAAGAAAAAAAAGCTTTACAGTTTAAAAGCTGCCGTCATTATCAGTTTTTAAAGTTCTTTTTATGAAACAGCACGTATCTAAGCCATTTTACGCCCATCATGGAGTGTTCTTAACTTAGTTAGACAAAACACATTATAAGGAGACTCAATTTAAACATGAGATTAAGTACGAGGCGTTGGCTTAACGGAAACGAGGATTAAAATATTGTATTTTTCCAACCTTGCATATTCAAAGAAATGAAACTGTGGCGTATTAGGAAGCAAAAGCGATTTATCTACTGTTTTCTTCCTGGAATAAATTATCACTCTTTTGCAAAGATAAACTATTGGCCGTCACGCACATTAAACATAGTTATTTAAGTCCTCCATTAACAATGTTATTCGTTTTTATACAATGTTAAAAAAAAGGGTAGAAGAATATATGAAACAGATTTATCAGGTAATTCTAACCTCTATATTCGATACGTATAATAAGAATCTATGACAGAAAAAGAACATTAAGAACTTGACGGTATTTTGTTTGCAACATTAAAATATTGTCATTAATACAAATTAGAACACAAGTAAACATTATTTTTTGTTTTATTTATACAAACACTTAAACTTGCCTAATTCAGGTGTGAATCTTGACTAATTTTCTTCCTATAGCAACTAATTTTCTTTAAAATGATATTTTTAGTCTATTTTTCGTCAAAATGTAAAAGTCAAAAAGCGTTCGTTAAAATGATAAAATTGTTCATCAAGAGAATTGCGCAGAAACCCATGCCCGAAATGACATCATAGGCGCATCTTTGTTATGACCTGTTCAGAAGAGCACAAAGAAGCAGTTCATAATAGGGAAGCACCCCTAGGGGCGTATAACAGAATTTCCGGACATAGGATCCTTTGCAATTTTAATCCTGATGATATGCTCTAATTCCCCGAGAAGTTTGTCACAATATTTATGCTACCCCTTATTATATGCAACGTTTTTAAACTTAATGATTTCGACAAAAAATAGACTAAAAG
Organism: Parasteatoda tepidariorum; assembly: GCF_982258835.1. Lineage (NCBI taxonomy): Eukaryota > Metazoa > Arthropoda > Arachnida > Araneae > Theridiidae > Parasteatoda > Parasteatoda tepidariorum. The sequence continues at coordinate 61,443,569 of NC_141761.1, forward strand.
TGTCATTTAAAAAGAAAACAGCAACATGGAGAGAGAAGAAGATTTCAGATTTGAAATCAACGATACTATTAAAAAAATGTCAAGCAAGAGGAAAAAAAAATTCCTAAATGTGTCCTTTACATATAAGTAAGAACTGTGTAAAAAAATTAAGGTGATTTTAAAGGTGACTTAATAATGCCCGATGATTTGAAAAATGAAAGTATAGAAGAAAAATAGAAGAGTATAGAAAAATAGAAATTAACTGTTTGATACGTTCTACAAAGGGAAAAATGTGATTCGTTCGTAAGAAATTCCAAAACTTTTTGTTTGTAACTTTGTAATCAGATGGCTTTGCCGATTAGAAATTCTATAAAGTAATGTTCTCAATTATTGGTTGCTCATTTTATAAGTTATTTCCGTCTAACTTTGCATAATTTTTTGAAGCCTAAAGTTTAGAATAAATCATTCAAAAAACAATTATACGTACAAAATTTTCAATCTATACATTTCAATATTTATTTGTAATTTATTATACTTCTTACGTAAATTATTGAATATTATTAAAATTTAACTTTCAACGAAGCATAATTTAACTTAAAATAAAACAAAATTTTACTTAAAATAATTACATAATGAAACAGTGTTTACCGGCGTTGTTTTATACTTATACCAATGAGTGAAAAGAAATTTTATCGATTTTATAACAACGTATGTATAAGCGTTTTGTTATAGATTATCTAGACAGCTAAAGCAACTTACGTAACTTTAGAAGTAATCAATCAGAATAATCTTTATTTATCTTGGATGCATCTAAAAACTAAACTAAAACACCAAATTTAATTTTGAATTTTTTATTTCAGACTATTGCATCATATATGCCAATACTTAAAAATAAACATTGTATAGCTTCAGGTTTAAAATTCGTAAATTCCTTTCTCTCTGGGCATTAGTGTTAATTTTCACGAACATTAACTATGCTAGAAAAATATCCTCTCTAGGAAATTTATGAAAAAACATTTTCCTTTTCATTAAACAAGTTTTGATAATTTAAATTTCATTTTTACTATAGAAAAATTCAAAAAATCCATTTATAACTCTATAACAATACATAGTGCAAGTATTAAAAATTTCAAATAAATTTCAATTCGACTGTAAATAAATTTTTACCAACTTGAGTAAAAAATGTGTTTTTTAAATATTTTTATTCAAGCATTTTAAATTTGATTTAAAACTCAATTTTCATATCAATTTTTTTTTCGCAAAAAGATGCTACTTACTTGTTTTATTTTTAACTTTTTTTATTTATACAGTATATACATTTTCCAAAACTTTTAATATTCTTAATTTATTACGTAATCTTTAGTAATTAATGAATATAACAAACTATGCTGAAGACAAACTATTGCTATATTTATTTTTGACCATAGCCAAACTTAAGCATTATCTAAATTGTTTATGCTACCAACATTGCAGTTTCTTTTAATAAACTGTTAACAGATAATTGTTCTGTTGCTCTATGGTTGCAGGAACAATTCCTACAAATTTAATTCTTTTTCTGTTTATTCAACCTCTTAAAACAAGTTATTTTTTAATCTACATAGAGAAAAAAAATCTGGTAAAATTACCATATTGTACGGTAATCATATTTCTCGTAAATAATGAAACTAATTTTAATTAATAAAGCCAATTATATAATTCATTCGGTAATTTTTACGTCTTTATGGTAACGGTTTACCGGAAATTCAAATTTTCAAAACTATGACTCTTATTACCCCACATTTACTGAAAAATACTAAACTGAAATGTAAATTAAACCAAACGAATGGTTTTTATGCCATGCTGTACTGTATCAAGATAAAAATTACCAAATTTTACCATCTTCATCAAATTTATCACATATTATACCATATTTCATAGTTAATTTGATCAAATTCACTACTTAAATAAAAATTACAGTGGTATTCCCATATAGCCAGAAACATGGTAAATTTTAGTAGTTTTCTAATGATATTCTGATAGTTTTGGCCATTCCAATTAATTGAATTAGGTATGAAATTTTACTATTTCATACTTAATTAACATTTAACATTAATTTAGTGAGAATATTAAATTAAGCATGAACTAGTCTGATTTCATACTTAGTTTAATTAGAATTCCTAAAAAAAGTTCTACTTTACAAGCCTTCTGTGCCTTAAATCACTAAACGCTGAAATACCAGTATACAATGTTTGGTTAGTAAATATCAAGTTTTAAATCATACTCATCATCATACACCCTCATAAACATCATACGTCATCTCACTAATCGCACACCAGAAAAAAAGTGCGGTCAAAACTACCAGATTATGGTAAAATGTACCGTGTTTTGGCTCTATAGAAACTCCAAAAAGCTCGGCACTTTTTATCCAAAACTCGGTAATTTCGGTAACCAGAATTATGTCTTTTTACCAGAAATATAATTACCACCTAGAACGGTAATTTTACCAGAATTCTTTTGATATTTTGTAACATTACCATTACCATATATTATCATTTGATATTGTTTTATTTGATTAAATTTCGAGGTGAAAATCAATCCAGCCGGAAGATATTAAGTAATTATAATTTTTATAAAATGATGAGATTCTCTCTTGCTTTTTTCACTGATTAATAATGCCTTTTTTTCACCGTCATGCTAAAACGCAGAAAACGGTATTAATTTAGCCAATACAATTATTTAAAATTAAATGAAAATAACAGTTGATGAAAACTGTTATTTTGATTGTGTTGTTGTTGTAGATCACGATCAATTATTGAACAGTCATACCGAACCACTAGCATTTAAGGTATATCACTTTAACTTTACCGTCTTTTTACACTAATTTCTTTCTTTTTAAAAACACCACGATGTCAGCAAACAGTTCATTAGTAATGAGCGATAAACGAAGTTACGAAAAAAGAAGGATTTATATTAGGTTCTGAAAATTTTAAACACCTGAGAAGAATAATAAAGTAGATATTCTTTCTAAAGCGCAACCCTTTATTAGATTGCCTAACGTGATTTCATTGAAGTCATGAAATAGCCGCGTGACTTTCAACTTTAAAGAAAAGTCGCCTATCAACCGAGCAAAACTTTTCATCAAAATGAAGGACACAAAGAGTGTTTCAATCAAATTACGTTGCGTTAAAGGAAGCTGTTGTCCAAAGGTGAATTATTTTTGAAAGTTAATTAAAGTGCTTTGTATTCACAATCTGTAATAGAGTCAGTTCGTTTTCTGTAAAATTAATTAAGACATTTTTGTTTTAATCAAAACCAGCAGTTTTAATTAAAAATGAAGGAAATAATAATAATTCTACATAATATCAACATGCATTTTATGATTTAATGAAAAAATTTCACTAACAGATGATGCAAAAGATTTGCAAAATCATAAATGCATTGCATTGTCAAAAATATATCGCTATATTTTCCAAATTAATCTAATTTCTACATTGTTGTTAATATTTTTCTTACCCAAAGAATATTTAGCAACATTCACAATAGCGTATTCAATAATTATAAATTATTATAATATTAACAACTTAGACATATTTGATGAACCTATGTGTTTTATCGATCTGTGTTACTAAGAAACTGACACTGGTTGGCGAATTTGGCACCATGGTACAAAATAACAGATAAGTACCATTTCCTTAATAACGTTTGTGATATTTCCATTTTAAGAATAATAATATAAAGCTTAAGATTATAAAAATTCGTATTAAAAAATTAGATTACGTAATTATTATTTTAATAGTTGGTAATAATATAATAATATGTCTTAGCATTAAAATTTAATAAACTTAAAAACCTTAAAAATTAAAATTCTGTCTGGACGAATTTTGTTGACCGTTGTGCCGTTTGAAAAGTATTTATTTTTACATGAGAACTGCAAACATCTCTACACTATTATTGCCGCCAATGATGCTTCATTAACTTCGGTAATAGACACAAATTGAAATTAAAAGAAAAGTTTTTTTTTTCCTATAAAGCTAAATTGATGGAGAAAAGATATGAGAGAACACGTATTTATTTGTATGAGAGGAATGAGGTATGAGAGAACTCAAACTTATTCGTATGAGAGAACTTTAAAAGATCAAATACTATTATTGACAACGATGGTCAATAATTTTTGGAATAAGTACTACTAGTATTATGTTAAATGGTGAATTTCAGAAGGTACTAAATATACTGTTATTGGTTCCAAGACACCTACTTCAAGTACTGTGGAAATAATTTTTTATGGTCCATCAAATATACTGGATAAAACTGTTGATTTCGGTAATATCTGACTATCAAAAGTTATCCTCGAGCAATATCATTATGCGAAATGATACTGAATATAGTTGATCATTATTTTGATGGGATAAATTTCCACAAATATGTTTCGCTTTATCTAATAACGTTAAGACACCGGGAAGGGTAAAAAATAATAATACATTTAAGTAAAATTAGATTTATTTATGCTCAATTTTGTGTCTAAATAAGTGTTTCATATTTGTGATTAATACCGATTTATTGATTTTTTCAGCTTTAAAAAGAACGGGCATTTAGCTATTATTATAATGGAACTGATTGTATATAGTACCTTTTGAAATTCGAGCAACAATCTTGAAATCAGTGGTTCCTAAAAGTCCGATTTTTAATTCACATAACTCATTAAATGTTGCTCTATATTAATTATATAAATTTAATTTGCTTAAGCGGACTAAAATCGAATTGTCTTGAAGAATTACAATAAATGACGATAAAAAATAAGTAACTTTAACTTATTTTGCATCTTTTGTACTAATTTCATAAAAATATTTTTCCTACGCTTTCAATAAAAATAAACAATAAGGTTTATAAAGAACAATTGTAACAAGTAGAGAGAACTGTTTCTCTAAAATATTACGCTGACGCACCTTAATTACACTGATCGGCAAAATCACTTGACTTGAACCCAGTAGTATCTGCGTAAGAAAAACAAAATATCATAATCAACCTCTCCATTTGACGCAAATGTGGGTGAAGTTCCTATAACCACGAAGGCAAATACAGTTCACCACGAAGGCAAATACAATTATCTCCCAAAACAAAATTACAAGGCTATCGAGTTAAAAATTAATAGTCGTATACTCAAATTTTGGGTCGGCTGTTCAACGACTGTTATAAAATAAAATATTTTAATAAAATATTAGAAGCAATATTTTTTTCTCCCTAAAATATTCAAAAAGCAGAGAAAAAAACTGTATAAATTTCATTTACAGATTATTTATTACTTTACAAGTTATTTCACGGATAAGAAAATCATTCGTAAAAAGAGCGAGTTTTCGCGATATAATAAATGTTATAAAATAAAAAAACAGCATATATAATGAATTGGTGATCGTTAAAAACTATTAAAAGCTATATAACATGGACTTTACTGGTGTCTTCAGGCATTCATTTTATCTATTTGCATACTTTTATTGTGTTGTAGGCTGCAATTTTATTATTTGTTTAACGAATTCATTTATTCATTAACGATCAATATGCTAAATAAGAACCCTCAGAGGAGAAATAACAATATATCTTCCAGACAACTTGTAACTGATTTTCTCCTTTTGTTTTATTTTTTCAAATATACGTCTCTTTAACGTATTTAAATTGAATAAACAATGAATAAATTATACGTTAAATATAATGATGTTTTGGTTTCAAAACAATTAAGTACTGCTTTTAAATAAATATTTATTGAACTCAAATGTTTGCTCTGTGAAAATCGAATAAAAGAAGCATATTAGTAAATGCTTAGTGAAAAGTCAGTTTACTTTTTAAAATTTTAAAACTACTTATAATGAAACTTTGCGGTTTATGCAGATATTTTCAGAAATACTGGTTATTTTTTTTAATAATGAAAAAAATATTTTTAATTCCTTTTATATACTTACTCGATTATAAAAATATTTTTAATATTTTTTATTCTATGTTGATCATCTCTGCTACACCATAATTATCTGGTAGTTAATTTTTATGTTATTTCATTCATTGATTCGTGCACTATTATGAATTACAATTATTAAATTCCATTCATACCTTTTTTGAGTTATTGTCATTTTTGTGAATTTTTCATATGTTATGATAACCTGTGTAGTCAATGCCTCACTAAGTTTTTTTAACACCACTTAATTGAATACTTAAGACAACCTAACAAGGAGAAAAATAACTATGTTGCCAGTGGATCAGGAAATACCCGAGTTTATGGTGCCACATAAAATAAATATATATACAATATATATATATATATATATATAGTTCAAACATAAGTAAAAATCTGTATGTTTATTTTATCTTCGTGTTTTTCAATAGACTTATTTATTTCATTGTTTCACAGAAACAATTTATGGATCTGATCAAATCATTGACTTTGTTTAGAGAAATGAACCCACTGAGTTGTTATACATATAAATATGATACCGACAAAGTACTACACGCCGTCATTCTATAGTATGCCCTGGCATTGCATGTAATGCGAGACTTTTTTATGCGAATGAGAATCAGGACATATAACCACTAAATATAATACCTTGGCATTCTGTAGAATGACAATTGCTTTTTAGGCAAAGTATAAAAAAAGGTCCTTATAAGGCTGTTATGTATGTTACCGGCAAAGTATGAAACACAAGCATGTGACCATCCCGTGTAACTGACATATTCTGAGCCTAAGCGCACGCTAAATTTTGAGATATTATATACAATGTCGGATTTCAAACTTACGAATATATAAAGGAAACGAAGGAAATTAAAATAAAAATATGACCACCGAAGCCGACGTCTTCAGGGGGTACCGGTCCCGGTAGCCATGAAACAAAGAGAAAGAGAGAGAATTTCTCATGCGAGTCTTTCTATATTAACTGATAAGCTTAAAACATATGTTTCTCATCAAGTTTAAGAAGTAGAAGTCGGTCTCTCACAAAGAGCCATAAAAAGTCAAGATGAACAAGATAAGGCCAAATAAAAGATTATTTTCTGAAGTTAATGGGCAATAATTCGTCGATGAAATACACATTAAGAAAGTCCCAAAAACTTCCCAGAACCAGAACGGCGCTATCCTTTTAGCGAATCAAAATCTCTAAATTTTATCAATTGAATGACGTTTCATGAAGATAACAAGATTCTTGCAACCACTCTCTCTCAGAACCTCCCTTTAAATTCTCGGGACAGCCAAAAATGCGTGTTTTTTTTTCATATTTCCATGGCTAGATAAATCTAGGCCAAAAGCCAAACATCCCTGAAATTGGGAAACCATCAATGTAAATATCCCACGAACACTGTTTTCCATACTCCATATAACGTCATAAAATGCCTTTTAAAAAGTAGTAGCCTAAGTCCCTTCAATTATCTAGTCTTTAAAGGCATATATATATATGTGCGTGCGTGCGTGCGTGCGTGCGTGCGCGCGTGTGTGTGTGCGTGTGTGAGTTCAAAATGAAGATAAAACAAAGAAAAATTATAGACATATTTAAAAAAAAAACGGAAAAAAAAGATATAATCTTTTCATCAGCCCACACGATTATATCCGCAAAACAGAGTGCTTTCTGATATTGTATCAATATATATTTTGCTTTGGCTTTATTGATACAATATCAGAAAACACTCTGTTTTGCGGATATAATCGTGTGGGCTTAAGAAAAGATTATATCTTTTTTTCCGGTTTTTTCAATTAAATTTCATCATTTTTTTTTCTTTAAACTTTTGTTTGTAATTTTTTTACTTATTATCCCCCCCCCCTTTTTTTCATATGTGAATAATTTTTCTTTCTTTTATCTTCATTTTGAACTTATCTAATGAGTTCTGTTTACTTGCAGCTTAAGCGCAATAAATGAAACTTATTGTCTTTCTTCGTGTTTTCTTGTATATATATAATCTCATAGAAATATTTAATTTGAGCACTTAAACGTTAAAACAGTAAGATTTTCCAGATACGTTTTCATATATTTTTACAATAATAGTAACAGTTTTTTTTAATTTAGACGAAATAAACTCTACCTCTTTGTTTGTTTCGTCACACGTAGTTTAAATAAAAATATTCATCATAGATTCAGTCAATAAAATCGCGAGGAGCATCATATATTGAATAACGAACAGATGATTTTTATGGACAGTAGGAATCAAATATTCAGGTAGCCAGTCTCAGGTGTTAGCAACTTATGAATAAATTAGAATAATTTGTATTTAAACGCGTGAGCTAATTAGAAATTCGAGTCATTCATTCAGCTAACGAAAATTTTATGACTTTTGAATATTAAAAAAATTAACTAAAAAAAAGAAAGATACTTCAAAAAGACATTCCATGACATTTTTGAATTTATCCAAAAAATGTTAGAAATTCTGATAAAAGATATAAATATAAATCAAGCACCCTATTAACTGAACTAATGGCATTTTTACGTGTTAAAATAATCCTTCCGTTTAGAAATAAATCATGCATTTTGGCAGTTCTTAATGGAAGTACATGATCCCAGTTGAAGATTCTCTCATATTTCACGGTATCATTCCCTCCGAAATACAGATCCGGATATCGGAGGGTATTTCGGGTATCTCGAAATTTAAAATCGAACGAAACTACATGTTCCATTGCTCTTGATCCATTATTTTCGAAATATAGAAAGTCCACTTTCTTCCTATTTCGAGATACTTAGGGGTTATTGTTTGGAAACATTTTAAAATATGGAGAAAAAAAAGTGAATCAATTTGGGTAATGTTATTGGTACTGTGATATGATCAAATTTTAAAATGCAATAATGATTATTAAAATTAAAGATTGTGTTTAGCTCCAATGAACTTATTTCAACAATTATAATATTTACACTCAACCATTATAACTTGAACCTAACAATTACAGCATTTTATAAGAAATAAAAGTGGAAAGTTAAGTTCATATTTTTATAGATATTTACTTTATTAAAATGTATTTTTCTTAGCGTAAAAATAAAACAAATATAACATGTAAATATACGAATAATCATTTTTATTAATGATAACAATTAAGTATTCATGATAAATAGGTAGTACGAAAGGTAATAAACTCTTAAATTGCTGTACTTCTCGCATGTTATAGGACTTGGCGTTGAATTACTATTATCTCGTTCTTTTTTTCAAAAATGAACTTATTAAATTTTCAGGAAAAGCAGCTTATATTTTTAATTATATATTTTGGATACTTATCATATATTATTTTATTGCTTCAACAGCTAATTTGAAATTTTTCACCACTAACATTTATTCCATTAGCACTCTTGTCGTTGGACAAAAAAATGGGAGGTTTTCGTTATTTTTCATCTAATGTAACGCAAATTCGGGTAAGTTTCATCAAAACGTCCTCCACGAAGGTTAGTTTCTTCCAATACTAGATCCAGAGCTTCCCTTGACTTCTGGGTTGGGTTCAAACTTACAAGGCTATGGGGTTGAACATTGAAATAAAAAACACAATCTCAGAAAGATAGGTTAAACGTTGAACAATGATAACGGTGTCTTAAACCATAATACATGGTTATTCATAATTCCCTCCGGGGTTTCGATGCGTTATAGTAAAAAAACGAAGACAAATATGGCAAAAAAGAAGATATGAAATTATTCCGAAAGTATTCAAGCTTTAATTTAAGCAGTTGCCAGTAAATGGCAGTAACATGTACCACTGAAGACAGTTGTAGTAAAGAAAAATGGCTTTCACAGGCGGAGGGAATTATGAATAACCCTGTATAGTTCAATTTTGCTGCAACCTTAATGAAGTGTTGATTTGAAAAAAAAAATTCCGTTTCACTTGAACTCTACTATTTTTTAATCAAGTTTAAGGGGTACGAAAGTGTTGTTCAGTCCTACATTTTTTGCAAATAGGAACGTTATTATTATTTAACAAGCGTCGAACTTATCAGCAAAGTAAGATTATAATTGCTTCTCTCATATTTGAAAACATCTATATTTTCTACACAACAAAAAAAAGTGTTAAAATTGTTCACAACTTGAAATCTAAAGATAAATAATTTGTAACTAAACCAAAACATAAAGCTGTTGTAGCAAATTATTTCAATCCTTTATTGGACTTATATTCATGGATCATGACTTAATTAGAGCTAAATGGATTGGAGCCATTTTTCTAGTATTTTGCCAATATTATAGCCAATATGGAATTACACAATTGACTGCAGATTTTATAATCATTATTCAGTCAATATTGAGTTATAGATTTCACTAATTCAGCCTATATTTTTTCAGCCAGAAGAGAGCCTGTATAATTTTATCTGACTAAGCCTATATTTTATAGCCATTATTTAGCCATGATACGGTCAACATATGTAAATCATCGACATTTTCCCGATAGTTTTAAGCCATTTTTAACCCACCGCATTAAAAAAAAAGATTTTTTGAACTTATTTAATCTTGAACAGAATTTGCTTGCAAAAATTTTTTATTCATATTTGAGCAATTTACTATAATAATAAATTATCAAGTTGAATCTCACATACATTAAAACTATTAATATTGTATTACTATACCATATTTCGTGATACGAAAGAAAAAACTTAATTTTTCTTACATCATATTCTAAAAATGCCGGGATTTCGGAATCGTTTATATTTTTAATTTAATTTTTTTGTTTTGAATAAATTATACATTTAAGATGTAAGAAATTTTTTTAAATAAAATAATCATGTTTGAGACATAAATTGTGAGCGGTGAAAAACCTGAAATGAGGAACGGCAAATTTTTATTATTTTGCTTTCAATATTAGAGCGCATGTATGTTGAAAATATTAAGAGACTTTAAATTTTAATGCAAAAGGTTATTACAAAATATGATTTCAATATACGTGAAATATTTTTATGACAGTCGCAGCTAATAAAAAAATTTATTTACCACAATATATTAGTACAATAAATCAATTTATCAAATGAATACGGGATAAATAATGATTTTTGTTTTTAATTAATCAGTTTATTGTGGATTTCCAGATTTTCTATACCACAGCTGCTATGATTGCCAATTATTAGAAATCAACAACCAACTTATATTTTTTTAATACAATACGTTTTTTCCCAAATTTAAGAGAGCGTCAAATATCATTAGCATGTTTAATTTTGAAATGGAGAAAATTTAATATCTCAATTTACCCGTCTTTAAACAGACCTACCTACTTCCGCAGCTGTCCTATACCTGCTATAATTGCCAGTTATTGGAAAACGGGGGCAGGGATAGCCTGGTCGGAAGGGCTCTGGGCCCATGTCCGAGAGTTCGTGGGTCTTCGGTCGGCGGGGTCCACCAGTCGAAGACTCCCCGTGTAGTAGAGTGATAGATACACGTTAAATCTCTCGAGTCACAAAAGTCCTCCATGTTCCCATAACAAATCAATACCTCTGGTTCAGGACAAAATTACGATCTGTGGATGAATAAATGGATGTATGAATGGGTCCGCCATATAAACGGGTGTGACCTATATTGTGGCAGAAGTCGAATTCTTGGCCCTAGATGGCGCCACTGGAAAACAAGAACAATAACACCCCCTCTGCTTAAACAGGCATACGTAAACAACAACATTGGAAAACAGAAACCCAATTATATTTTATAATGCATTTTTTTAGTTTCTTTCTCACAAATTTAAGAAAACAGCAAACGTTATTAGAATGTTTAATTTTGTAAGCACTAGTGAAAATTTAATTTCTCAATTTACCCTACTTTAAACAGCACTATACTTCTTTCAGTAGCTATCCTGTAGCTGCTATAATTGCCACATATTAGAAATCAGAATGCCAATTACAATATTTTTTTAATACAGTAGGTTATTTTTGCAAATTTAAGAAAAAGTCAAGTATTATTAGCATGTTTCATTTTGTAATCACTAGAGACAGTTTAATTTCTCTTACCCTATTTCAAACAGATTCAAAAACGTATATTTTAAATGATGTTATAGCATATAAATGTTCCGAGAAAAATGACTATTCTCAATGCAATCAGGAACTTCTATTTCGGAAGAACAAAAGTCCAAATCATTCTCGAAGATACTTTTAAAAGTTTCTATCAAAGAGATGAAAGAGATTTAGCCCTGAACTAAGATCAAAAGATTTTATTTGAACTGAAGTTTCCAGCTAGTTTTCTTCTGTTTGTTAAACTTACTTTAGATTTTTAAAGTAACTTTGTGCATATATATATATATATATATATATATATATATATATATATATATATATATATATATATATATATATATATATATATATATATATATATATATATATATATATATATATATATATATATATATATATATATATATATATATATATATATATATATATATATATATATATATATATATATATATATATATATATATATATATATATATATATATAAAAATTGCAGAAATGAGTGATGATGCCAAAGCCAAATGAAAAATAGAAGATCATGATTTAAATTTCACAGATATGTATTGAATGACAAATTAGAAGAAATTAAAAATCTCCATTTGCGTATACATTAAAGGAACTCCTCCTAATTTATTATTAAAAATAAACAAAATTTAGATACAGTTATAGATAAGTTTTCAAGCACATCGTGCATATTTGATTTTGTAGTTGGACAAAATTTTTAATATCAATAGTTTAAAACAATTTAATAGCTTGAACTAATTTAGTTAAAGATTCTTTTTAAAGTATTTAAACATGTCTGTTAGTTAGAACTCAAATAAAGAAATTAAAAACTTGTTTTTCAATTTCGTTATTTGAATAGCTTTTTTTTGTACTACATAAGCATTTGTATTGATGTGTTACTATTTATAAATGTCTTTTACAATGGTTAAAAACTAGTGTACTGAGAAAACATATCTTTTATTGTTTCAGCCAGACATTATCCATATGAACAAACGTTAATTTACTTTTATTTTCCACTTCTACTGTCACTTATATTAAATTACATGATTCGTACGTTAAAAACAACTCTTAAGCTTAGATCATAATACTGAACTAGTAGGTCTTCTTCGATATTCTCAAAATCAAATTATTACTCAATTGATTCTAATTACTAATTACAATGAAATATTTGTAAAAGCAATTTAATATAAATCACGTATCAATCAGTATCTGATCCAAGTAAATATTGAAATTTAGCCTGTAGAAAATAAATCAAGTTCTGTGACAGTTCTTATTACAAGTAGATGAGCAGTATGCAATAAATTTTAAAGTAACTCACATCATTTTGGTGATTTATGCGTCGAGTTTTTATTAAAAACATAATTAGAAAACCATTGCTTTGATTTTTCAGGTTTTAACTTTTTAACCAATTATACTAAATAGTTTAATCAATTTCAAATTAATGCATTATGTTATGATAATGCATGCTTTTAAACTCATAATTCTTGTAAGTTATATTTTTTTTTCATAATAATCCCACATCGATGGTAATTTATCAACATTAAAAAATTGCACTCTTCTAAAGTTAAAGCATAGAAGAATTAAGCATAGAAAAATATAAACTATAAGCAATTGCAATATTTATAGAAATGCCAAAAATTAAATTTTCAAAAGTCAGACTTTCCAAGTTTTGAAACCCTTTTGTTTTAAAATGTGCATTGTACTAAAAAGAATAAAAATAACTGCTCTTTAAATTTTTTCTGCGCTTTCGAAGAAGAGATGTATCGAAAATGACCATTTTAATTCTAGAAAGACAAAAAATTGCTGTTTATCTGGAATGTCGGATGATGCCCTTCCTAAAATTTTCGATATTAGACCAATTATACATTTAAAATGTTAAAATATTTTAAAAACTGAAGAATAAATATGTAACTAAGAACTCAGTTTTTAAATTTTTAAGGTATTTTATCATATTTGGATAGAAAAAATAGCTGATCTAATTTAACATAATGACTATTTTTTATTGATATTTATTTTACATTTGCTTATATTATAGTATTGAGTTTCCACTGTATATATATACTAATTATATATATATATACTAATTACTGTATATATATATATACTTAAACTGTATACTAATTAAGGATATTAAAATAATAAGCTGTACTAATTTAGTTCGAGTAATGAAACTGAAAATTTATGACACTAACCTGATTCATCTTAATTTCTTACAGTTGCCATACCACTCAATGCACCGCACTTCTCTTATATCACATTTGCAGCAAACCACTCTTTGCAATTGGAAGATGTATTTTGCGTATGGCTTCCTTTACAAGACGTTTTTACCCTATATTTGATTCGTTTTTTAGAGTGATCCAATCTCTTTTTAAACATAGTTGCATTGATTTCCATTCATTAGCTACATTTCTTGATGACACATATAAAACCTCTTCACCTAACTGCAATATGAAACTTCTGCGACCAAGTTCTTTCCTTCTGGTTACATCTTTATATAAAATTCAAGAATTTATTGCAGATATATCTGAAACAATAAAAAAATACGCGTAAACGCAGACGTTCCTATTTTAGTGCATAAAGACGTATCATTTCTCCTACGATGTACTTTTTATTTTTTTTTATTGTAATATGTTACAATTTCAAGTTTTTTAGTTTCATCGTCTTCAAAATTCATAGTGTTATAAAGCGAGCTAAGCAATAATGTATTTTTATTTTTCTATATTTCAGATATAGTTAATGTTATATCTCTATGTTTTCTACGATCTCTTCTTAATGTTCCAACCAAGCTTTTCTACTTCATTTTTGAAATTTTGACTGAAACTTCGATTTGCCCCCCAACTTTTTTCTTCTCCTTAGGCTCCACAGCCGTTTGCCGGCTAAGACCGTCTCAGTCAGTTTCCGCCATCTGGATCTATCTGATGCTATATTTATATATTTTATAGAAAAAAATAATATAACTTCTCTCAACTTTACAGTAGTAAACTAACATTCAGTTGCCCCATTTTTTCCTTTTGCAAATCAGGCCTTCATAACAGCATGTTCATAAACAGCTTGGTCAGCTGGCCGTTCGTTACTTACACCTTAGGGAATTTTATTTTAAACACATTTAGAATCTACGCAAACGAACAGCCAAAATTTTATCTCAAACTTTCAGGCCTAATGGAAATATATATAGTTCAAGGGCATTTAGCCTTAGAAGAAGTTGCTCATCCACAGTAAAATTAACTCCAGGTTTTTAACAAATTGCACTGTTTTCAACTAAACAGCTCCTTATAACCGACGCTAGAGCAAAATTATCTCTTTTCAGTCACCCTGATACTTCAGTTTTAAGATCAGTTCAGTTTTTTGAAGAGCAGAAAACACAAGATTTCCTTGAAATAATCTCCAGCAAGCAATGGTTTGTGGAAAAATGACAGGTCTCAAACAGTTTGACTATAAATAATTCAAAGAAGTGTTCTTCAATGCAAAAGTATGTCGTGCTTATGAAATTGAAAAAAAAAAGGTTCGAGCTCATAAAAAAAGAAAGATAAAAAATTCATGTGTTGTTAGCTGGAAGACAGCAAGCGTCTTCTTCAGTGCTTTCTTCTATGTAGCACGTTATTTGATTGCTAATAATTAGTTGGCAAGCACTATGTACTGTAGCGTATCAAGCTATATTAAAGAACTGTTCAGTTTTTTTATAAAAACTTTTATTTACAAACAACACAAACAATAACAAATGTGAATTACCTGTAACGGGATAGTGAAAAGATCATAAAACAGCAAGAAAAACCCGTAACGGGATATAAGGAAACTCACCCGTAGCGGGATAGATAAAATATTATAAAACAACTAGATAAAGTGCCCGTAACGGGATATATGAAAACTCAAATTCCACACAAAATTAATTCTAAAAAAAAAAACTTTTTGGTGTTCTAATTTTATCGTCTGCTTTTATTATTCAAATTTATCTTTTTATGTGTTTATTTTATTTATGCTTTTGCCAGCCCGTTAGTTTTTAATATTTTTACTTTTATTCATGCTTCTGCAAACCAATTATCTCTCTTATATTTTTAGACTTTATAGTACATTGTTTTCAAGTATTTCTTCATGCATACCATGTAGGACCTTCAGTTTCGATCAATACGTTTTAGGAAGTCTAGGTGAAAGTTAGTCTAGGTGAAATAATTTTCATAACATACACTTTTATTTTGTATATTTCAGGTTGATCACTAGAATCAATGATTTTTCGGAACTTATTCGTCTTCTTCTTCTTCTAAATTATTTATATCACTATCACCTAAATTAAGTTCATCAAATCACTGAAATTGTTTCAAAATTTCTTCAGGAATGAGACAACGTGTCCGACATCTTCTCACTAGACTAAATAAAAATTGAGTAAATGGGGCAAAACCACGACGCAGTCTTATTGCGATAAAATATAAAATTTATTTATTTATTTTTCTAATGCACTAATACACGTCCAGTCGTCTGTACTCAGGATGAAGTAGGAGAATTCTGGCAGTTGGAATTCAAAACCGAATGTAAATAGAGGAAGATCAAACTATAATAAATAGCGTTTTGCAATTGCAACAGTACATTATTATTAAAAAATACCTTATTATTTAAAAATATATATTGAATAAATATGCATTGAATTGACTTTCTTATAGTGCTATATTATTGAAAAGCACCTAGGGCTACTTTGTTCCCTCCCATATATTTAGATATAAGGCTTAATATTTACTCTCCTATGTAGCTGATACACAAAATGATTGAATAAACACTTAAATTGAATCACACTATGAAAAGCCATGAAAATTAACTACTTTCAGTTATTTATTGTTGACAACATACAACAAGAGTGGCAAAAAAGGCCATATTATTCTTTCTGGGTTAACATGGGGAGATATTGCGCAGTGAGCAAAATCAAGAAGATGCCACTTTAAATAACTCGTTTGAATGATTTGACTTTCACAAACTAAACTTCAATTTTAATGGTTTGAAAAGCTGATCCCAAATATGCTAATTAATTAGTGCTAATTTTTAAATAATTTACAGAAACAGGTACTGAAATGTACTTTCTCTGAATAAACTAATCCTTTATTCGGCAGTCTTATATTTTTGACAGTCTTATATTTTGGCAGTCTGTTTTGGCAGTCTTATATTTGGCAGTCTTATATTTGGCAGTCTTATATCTGTTTTGGCAGACAGTTTTGGCAGTCTTATATTTTGATTATAGTTTTAAGTTGACCTCAATCTAAAATGCATGGTCCGAATGGTCTCGACAGGCAGGCTGCCAAAAGTTTGGCCCCTTAATGTCATTTTAACCTTCTACGTAATGATTTTGAAAAGCCATAACTCGAAATGTCTTAACGCAAATAAATAAAATGTTTTGCAGACATTTATAATATTTTTTCGCACATCGTGGTAGTAAAACATTTAATTCACCTAAAGAGTTTTGCTGGTTTGGAAGCTCTCATCTAGAGTTACATGAAAACAACTGTCAAGTACATATGACAAGCCTAGAGGGCAGACAAAAATTAGTTCTCAAAAAAGAGGGGGAGTCTTTTTAGTGATCTGGCTTAGAAACTGGTGTTTGCAGGCGTCTAACATCGTTGGAAGCACATTTTTTAAAGATAATAATTTAAAACTCTTCTAACCAATATCAATCGTATGATCAATGCCAGATGTGAAAAGTATTCATATTTGTATAGAAAAAATTCTTTGTATTGGAAAAAGCACTTTGTATAGAAAAAAATATATTTTTCAACCATTTTTTACCCTTTTTTGTCAAACAGGCGTAAAAAATAGACTTTCGTACAAAATGGTTAGACAACAATTTGGTTTTCAATCAATGATTTTCAGAAATAAAAAGCTAAGAAAGTTACTATAGCAAACTATCCCAGCTAGCATTGAAAATGTTTAATATTCTACATTTTGACAACTACGTAAAAATCGGAGATCTTTCACTTAAAACATAAAGGCATTTTAATTAACTTTAAACTTAGCAAATTATAGTTTTAAGTTACATAAAATGCTTTTATAATGCTTTATAAGTAAGTTATTTATTTTTTAATCTCGTTAAATTTACTTTAACAGATTAAGAGGATATTAGGGAGAAAATAAACAAACTTAAAATATGAAAGATAAGAACTTATCTTTTTTAATTTCTTTTTTTTTTGTCAAAATACTAATTGAAGTTATATGACGATGATGACTTGAAAGATTGATTAACATAGGAGTTTCCTTTTTTAAATGTACCTTTCCTTTCAGAACTACTCTGAATGTTTGGTTCTCCTAAACAGAGTTCTTACTTTAAGTCTCTCCAATTATCGGTCTTAAACTATGGATTATATTAAAAGAGAAAATGACGCAATTAATTTAAAATAGTTGCGGAAAAAGAAGGATAAAAGCCTAACTGAATCAGCACCTACTAGAAGAGAGAAGGCCATCACACGGAACGCTTTAGCAGTCCAAATAAATTAACATAAACTGTGAAGTCAGTGAAAAATAAGAAAATGTCACAACTTTCCGACTGCTAAACTGTTCAGTAGAGGAAAAATAAGAAAGGTGTCCCAACGTTCGAACTACTATAGATCGGAGTTTTCGTTTATGGTAACCAATGCAAAGTACTTCTCTCTTCTAGTCTTCTAAATGTTTAGTCTCTGAGCCCCATTGTTTAACAGGAGGAACACCGGTTTCTTGATGCAGGAAAATTTGCAACGAAAAGTTTGGAAAAAGCCAGGACTAACTTTCTGAGGGCTTAGAGAAGTTGCTGAGATGTCGCCTTTATTTGCCTATGACTGTCAGTTCTGTTAGTTACATTGTTCATGAGATCTTCTCACAATTGTAAGAAATGGAAACAAAAACAATGTCAAAGTGCGGGACCTATAATATGATGATAATCGAGATGCCGTTATTGCATGGTACTTCTGAGATACTTATTCTAGATTACCGACTATTTCGAAGTTGTTGCTATGTCATTAGCTTTAACCATGACTGTTTCTTGTTTAGTAAAAGGAAAATTGTATTAAAATATTGGTTTTGGAACAAGTAGAGAGAAAACAAATTGCCTGTTCAAGACAGTGACTCTTGGTGATCTCAGAGACTATAGCAGACAATAGAAAACTTCAAAGAAACGGTTTACAGATACACTGCAAAATTTTTCTTACTTGATCAGTAATTTTACCTTTTTAATAGCATAAAAAAAATATGTCAAAAATGTTGCTTTTACTCTTCCTATTTCAAAGAATACCAATAAAAAACTATTTCATAGAATCAATCGAACATTTTCACCAGCAAGCGTAAGCTATGTGAGCTGTCAAAGTATATAATGATTATGTGACTTAAGTGTAAAGTTGGCGGTGAGAAAATATAATTTCGCCCTCTGTTGGTGAAAAAAATAAATTGTTTTTTGAACAATTCAGTACAATAATTATTCTCCTAATTCACGGATTTCACAATTACCAGCAAGCTGTCGCCCGTGAAAAGAGTAAAAAAAGCATCTAAGACCAGTGCAAACTTCTTCAATTCATGATGTTAAGATGTAACTGCACCCATTGAAGAATGTAGAAATGCTTCATTTATTATAAGCTTGAAATAAAGTAATCATCCACACAATGTTTAAAAGTTTTTCAACGCCAAATCAGATAGATATTTCTTCACAGTTTCTACATTAAAGTTAATATGCAAATATTGAATTTGAGTTATAGGATATTTCTTATAAAATTAAAAATACAGCATATTTTTAAGAGTTACACACCACATATACCTCTACAAAATACTTGTATGCATGAGTAATTTTTTCTCCAATTATTTCTTTAATTAAGTAATTTTTTCTTCAGTAGCAGTCCGTTGATAAATATAAACGTACGAGTAATTTCTGAAGCAATTATTTTTTTAGAAGGGCTGGTAATTAGTAACTGCAATTAAAACTTCGTTTCTACATTAAATTTCGTTGGATAAAAATCTAATTCAAATATTTCATTCTTTTCTATCTTTACGTACGAATTTTAATTACTATCATGAAAATCAAAATACTTATCTGATAGATAATTTATAAATCGCCCATGACATTAAAATTTATTTTGCATTTTCCTTTCAAAGGATAACACAAATCACCAAATAAATCCCAACGAATAAAAAAAATGAGCTTACATTTTTAAGAAGTTAATAAAATGAAAGCTTAAATGGGTCAAGATGTAATTATATTTCCATATTTGCATTCTTCTTAAATTATATTTCCAGTAAAGTTTCAGATTATCAGTTGTTAAAATCAATTGAAAATGTCATGAATTTATTTTAATTAACAGGAACTTTATTTTGCACTTCAATAATTAGAAATTCCATCGGGATTTCAGTCTCCTTGAAGAATATTACTGGGGAAAATATTCAACATCTTTTAATTATTTCGAGAGCGACTAATTCTTCAGAGGACAAAGAATTCGGCTATTTTGTTTCCGTTATAATTTAAATTAAATGCGTTAAGCCCATAAATCCGGAGATAAAGCTTAAAATGTGGTGCAATAAATTATCGTTAACTTCTGCATTTGTACATAATTAAATGTGTAGCTTTCAGGTGTTTAAAAATTAAAATCGTGATTAAAAATATGGCAAAGGTCATCGCAAAGCTGCAGTTTGTCCTCGCATCCGTTGAGAAATCTCGCTACGGTAAAAATAAATGTAAGTTGATCTGGTTAAACCGTAAATTTTTCAAAATTGCAGAAAGAGGGCTAAAACTGGTCTAATTATCATTATACCTTTACTTACACTCATAAAAACTCATTTTATAATCTAGATAATGTACTACAATTATTTAAAAAACTGTAAAATCACGTAATACATGTTTGTTGATGTTTTTCTCAATCAGTCAACTTTGACAAAAATTTAAATTTAAGCTGCCTTTCCTTTAGATTGAACTAAATTGCCCAGGGGGTAAAGACTGCGAGTGAAAATTTTAAGTACTCTTTTAATCGAAGTAGTTTTCAAAGTAGCAGTAGTTTTTAGTGATTTGCACAAATAAACTGATTGTGAATATTTAATTTATTCAGCAGTATCTTTCGATACATGTAAAATACAAAACTTTCTCTAAATCAGAACTTGAATTTAGATACCATTTTAATTATTTATGACAAAATTATGCCAGTACAGTTTTGCGATTAGTAGTTTTTGAAAGGTAGTTAAATAGCAGTTAAATTTTTGATAAATTTCTTTGTTTTCGAGCAATTTACGGTTTAAGAATGACCCAAATCGGTTTTCATCAGTTCATACTGTAATAAAAATACATTTTAAATAAATCTAAAGACTAACAAATATGCAGTTTCAAGTTACTGATTTAAAACCACACATCGCAGTTTTTTAATGCCTTAAAGTTGTAAGGAGAATTTTATGGAAGCTCTAAGAAATATCAAGCTCCATTTATCTTAACCTAAAGAAAACGACCCTTTTAATTTTTACTTTTTTGAAAGTTATTGTGATGCTGATGCATCAAAAGTTTAGAAGTTCATTAAGTACAAACGAACATAAATAAGACGTAAATTCATAAATTTAGCCTAAATCCAAGATTGCACGGGTAGAAGCCCCTTAATACTAAAGATACCAGCACTGTACAATACAATGCAAAATACAATAACCAGTCTTTTGACCGGTTATGCTGTTTAATGATAAGTAACAATCTTATATAGATTTGTTGTCAATTTATGCAGACGCAGTATTAATCTGGGTACATCTTACCATCGATATAAATTTCTAAAATCAGCAGGCAAAGTACGGAATGACTAATATTTTATGTATAGCTTCAGCATTCTAAACAAAAACTAACTACTGGCAAACCAATTATGCGTGAAACAATCAAGATTGCAATTTTTCCCTAGGCATTCTATAGAATGACTTCCAGAAAAAAATAGAGATAATACCCTATGACTATAGCAACATACACCGAAGAGCCATTACATTATGACCACCTTGCTAATAACATGTAGGACCACCTTTAGCCCTCAAAACTGCTAGCATCCACCCTGGCATTGATTCCACAAGGTGCTGATAGGTAGTCTGAGGTATCTGGTACCAAGCGCTCACCAACTGGGTAGCGTGGCAGCACGAATTTGGTTTTCCAAGTAGGACCACAAATGCACTATTGGATTAAGGTCAGGTGAATTTTGAAGCCAAGACATGACTTGAAAGTCATTGGAATATTCCTCGAACCAATCCATGACGATTCGACATGGTGCATTACCTCGTATGACATGGTGCTTATGACATGATGCATTATCCTGTTGGTAAACACCATACCCCGCTAGAAAAACTGTTGCCTTGAATGAATGAACCTGGTCTGCAACTATGTTCAAGTAGCTTACAGACGTCAAGGATTGTTCTGTGAGAATTATGGGTCCCAATGTGTCCCATGAAAACATTGATCCTGGGCGATAAACCATGAAAACCTGGGCTAGCCCATTGTTATAGATGGAGGGTGGTCATAGTGAAATGGCTCCTCGGTGTATATAATAATTTTCATAGTTTGCAAAAAAATGCATGATACTCAATAGAATGCCCGTGATTTAAATGGGAAAATATATACATAAAAAAATAGAAAAATAAATAACTAGGATGGCTTTTTAAGGCCTCACATACCTTTTAATACTTCAAAAAATCGATTTTTTTAATAATATTTTATTCTATTCTATGGATCTTTCTGAAAATTTGGGAAAAAAAGCATAAAAAAATTTACATTAGATCAAAAGTTATCGAAAAAATAAGTCATACATTTTCTTTAATAAAATATGTCCTGTTTTGTGTTTAAACTCATTTATCTCAAAATGCTATTTTTACACCTTGCGCGCACAATATCTCGAAAACTATTGATTAGAATTACACAAAATTTTTACAGCAGGTCTCAAATACCTGTTTCTATAAATTAACGAAGCCATTTGAAGGTGGGATTAATGTATTGACATTTAAAAAAATGAAATAGCAATTTTTTTTGTTAAAATTTTTTAATAAATTTTAAAAAAATTTTTGCATAGAGAAAAAAGTAAAATTATTTGTTCATTCTTCGTCATTTTAGTTTTACCATATATTTCTATACTCACAAAAAAAATCAAGCAAATATTATGTAAACTTTTTCCAGAAGCTTGCGCGCAAATAAAAACAGAAAAATTTTATTGAATTAAAATTTCAATTAAGAAATTTCTTAATTTTTGAAAAAAATTTTTGCATTGTTTTCAAAATGTAGACTATGTATAGTGTCATATTTCAAAATTTGGTATTTTTAGAATAATTATTATAAAATTGGCAGATGATTGAAAATTGCTCGTTTTCTCTCATTTTTTACCTATTAAAAGGTATGTGAGGCCTTAATATGATTAGGAAAAATCTGAGCCAGATATCAGAGGTAGAGATCAGGTTTCGTTAAAACCCATCTTTATGTCAAAACCAAAAAAGTTATTTAGTATTAAAAAAGAAATTTAATTCTCAGCACAGTATTTTTCAGACCTGATTTGAATTCATATAGTAAAATAAAGTGATACATTTTAATATTTACATAGGACAGAAAAATTTATGTTTGTATTTATGTTATATTGCTAAACTTTAAAAATTTTTATGGTGGTTTTGTGAAAATTTGTAGACTGATTCCAAAAATTAGATTCAAGTCGAGAAACATCGGAACGGTTTTATCTGAAAATATACTCACTATGTTGAATGTTGTTTTATATATAAAAGCGCAAACTCCCTATTTTTATAACTTGCTTAGAGTTGTACAGAGCACAAATAAATAAACGAAAAACCTTCAAAAAATTTTATCAAATGATCGGATATTTACATACTAGGACCTAATAATTATGTTTTCAAATGTGCTAATTAGTGAATGAAAAACATAGTTTAATATGGGGTAGCTGCAATCTAGGAAATATGGTCCCAATATCTTGGTCAGGAGAACGGTCCAAAGTTTGAACCTCATAGTGTTAATTTTACTTTTTGAATATCTTGAGGTATTTTTAAGTGAATTGAAAATTATCTGCCTCCAATTATGAAATTCTATTATCAAAATATAATTTAACGCCAAAATTAAATTTTAATGCCTACTATTTTTTTTATATTATTTATCAATATTTTTAAAAATTTTGAAAAGTGACGTATAAAAATTTTTGCATCATCATAAATAACTTAATTTTATATGGCTAAATGAAAAAATTTTTACAAAATTGATAGAATAGTTTCTGAAAAAGCAATTTTAAAAAAGGGTGAAAAAAATTTTTTTGAATTTAATTTTTTAACTATTTGACCGATTATGTTCAAATTTTTTTTTTATCACGTAAAATTACATTCCTTAAAATATTGTAAAAAATTTTATTCCTTTCAGTTCAAAATATTTTCGACTTATTTTAAACTAAATATTAAAAAATAAAAATAAACAATTATTAAAAGTTATTTTTGGTGTTGCATTGTTAAATAAATAAATTTTATAACTATCGTGCAATTATTTTCGAATTCGCTCAAAAATTTCCTTAGAAATGGTGAAATACACAAAAAGTAAAATTATTATTAAGAGGTACGAACTTTGGAACGCTACCATGGCCAAACTATTGGGACAATATTCCCCTAATTGTGGCAACTCCCTATATTTGGGAAGAGTTTACAAATCATAATCCGTCAAAAAAAGTATGCTTATTCAGAGAAAGTATATTTCGTATCTGATTTTGTGTCGTTGTTGTGTTTAATATTGTCTGCATTAATTAATTAGCAAATTTCAGATTACCCTCTTGAACCATTAAAATGAAGACCTAGATCATGAAAATCCGACTATTAGATCAACATTTAATCAGGGTGCTTTGTTGTACACTGCTTTGTTGCTTTACTGCACACAGTAAGAAATTTTTGAGTGTATTGAACCATAATATCGTTCATGTATGCAAAGTTTTAGTATGATTCCAAGGTGAACCATATTATCCTACTTCTATAACTTTAATGCACATTAAAATGGTTCAGCTTGTATGGAACCATAGTACAAATGAATTTTTTATTGATATCGCAGCATATTTTTACCAAATTATAGTTCAAGAGTATGGTCCAGCAGTAAACTAATTTTTCTGAGAATGGAAAAAACTGACCTATTGGTGAAAGATATATATAAGTTACCATTTCGTAAAAGAACGACCTTAAGAGTTCTTTCGAATGAATCAATAAATAACCCTCATTAATCAACTTTGCTTTATCATTAAGTAACTAACAATAAACTCGAGAGTTATTTAATGTTAACATAGTAAATTATAATGAGTAAAATCAAATTTGTTGAAAAGTCTGCAAATGATGCAAAATATTTAGAGTCTATCAAAATTTAAAAATAAATCTATCTGTATTAACAAATTTATTATACTGAATAGTTTTTAAAAGATTTTTATAAGCTTAAAGTGATTTTTATATATTTTTATATAAAATAATACATAACTAAATAATTCTTATAACTGAAATTAATTTTATACTTTTTTGTGGGGGATGAAATCGATAAGAAAAATCCCAACAATAACAGAAATATTTCAATTAAGAACCAAACTTTCTTAAGAAATAATGAAACTTTAAATCGAACTGTCTTTGAAAGTCTTCAAAATAAGCCTTTGATAGTTGCTTTTTCACAGAATGGAGCAGATATAATTTCAGATCAGAAGTTTCTATTTCCCGCAATTTTTTTTTCCTTTTCTCTAGAATTTATTTTTTGCGGTATTGTAAGTTTATTAAGGACATAGACAAGGGTAGTAAAAAAACAAAGTTTTCATTTTCAAAACTCTATAGAGTAAAAAAGATGCCTTATAAAAATTTATTTATAAATTTTTAAAACTGGTTACTATAATCCGGTTGCGTTATATACTGAAAACTGGCAAAACTAAACATTTTTCTTAAATTTTTTATTATCACTTAAACTTTTACTGCCATCATGCTATGCATTTTTCTACCTATTTTATGGTTTTAATAAAGTGAAATAAGATAAAATATCATCATTGCGTCACTGTATACTTGTCGTGTGATGTGTTTAAGTGACGCGAAATATTTCATTTTATCCAGTTTCTTGCCATGTACTATCATGGTTATTCATCTACCAGACAATGAATCAAGACAGTAAAAAAAGAAAGAAAATTATTGTAAAAAAAAAGCATTCATCTCTATAGCATCTACACTGTAAAAAAAGTCGCTCCAAAAATGGTGGCAACTACCTGGCACCAAAGTGGAGTAGTGAAACTCTATGCATAACTCTTGATCTAGTACACTTCACCAAAGTTCCTTTACGCGACATGGTGTAAATTAACCACATTTTTTTCATTCAAAAATATTAAAATTTATACTTACGGAAAGACATGATACACATAGCAATTATTAATTTTTTTTACAATACAATATAATAAGAAACATTAATTTAGAATGCGTAGGCATACTGATTCTCAAAAAAAAAATAGCTTGCAAATCAAACATCCGCGTAACACAACGAGAATCCTCAGACGATTCGAATTAGGTTTAACTAAACGGGAATGGATCGAAATAATACATTATAAAATCATTTAACAGTGATTTAAAAATTGAAATATAATTATCCTTATTGCACAGCTAAAAGCATACTTACATATTAAACAGCGATTTGTGTTTCTGTTAATGAATATCAGCGTTGACAATAACAACAAACTCTTGTTAACTTATTCCAGTCAGTAAACTAACTAACTACTCGCTACATTCTACTTGGCGTTTCTTGATACTCAAAGCACGCCAAATGCCTAAAATTTGGTGTTCTCAGAAGTGAAAATATTCTTTACATGGTGTAAGAGTTTGAAAGTTTGATGTAAGATTATTCAATTTTAAGTTCTCAGATTTAAATTTCACTCCTTAAATTGATTATGAAAACTCGACTTTGGGTTAACCCGGAATACAATATACAATTACGGAATGACCAATTTTTTGGATTGTTCAACATTATGTTTGAAGAGATATTACGAAACAGTTTTTACCGTGCAATTATAGAATAGCTCAAACAATATTTTTATCGTAATTCCCAGGAAGTTGCACAATTGTGATAAAGACAATAATTCATCAAAGCAGAAGTCAGAATGTATTTAAAAAAAGAGCTGCTTAACTTCTGTCGCTTCCAAACTCAAGTGTAAGCCTTTTGATTTATTAAATGATATAATATCAACAACATTCTCATTTCAGTTTAATATGTAGCAAATCAAAGATTATTTTAAGGGAAAAGAAGTATTTTATAACTTTTCATTCAGAGGTTATTAAAAAATATCTTGTCGGGCTAAAAACATTTTCCTATACCTGAGTTTACGATGTTTTCTATCGTTTACGAAATTTTCGATACTGAGAAGTCTATTTTAATATTATTACGAAGTTTTGTATTTTAAGTGTGAAAAAAGATAAATAAATGAAATAAAATAAAACATATTTTGCTCAATGATTTCACATTTTGAAGTTTAAATTGTCAAATACCTTGAAGTACACATTACTTTTGGTCATCATTAAAATATTTATTCCTTCTTATGTTAAAATATGCATGCGTGTATCATTTTAAAGTTAATGCAGTTGTTTTTTTAAAAGTACATGAAGGTTTGACCTATAACTCTCAATTGACCGCATTACAGCATATGAGTTTAAAATTATTTTGTCGAATAAGCAATTTATTGAAACTGTCCACGCATACAATTTAAATTATAACTATTTTGCAATTACACTTTATAACAATAACCCATTTATAATCAGCGGCATACAGAGTAAAATAATTCGTTATTATAACACGTCTGGTTTTGCCTATATTAATGTGTCTTTATGACAGTTGCTTGAAGTTTTGACCACAAAAAATGAAATTTGATAAACGATAACTTGTTAATCTGTTTTCTTAGACTAGGGATACGTGCGTTTTCGTACGACCATTTTAATGTTTTGTCTACAGTTCTAGTTTCTTCAAAAACAGTTCCTTTGCAATTGTTATTTATTTCACTTTAGCAATTTGAATGACTATTGAAAGCAGGATTAAAGTAAACTTTAGTGCATCAGTAGTTTGCTCTAAAAAAATATATAGGATCTACCTATGGGGCCGATTAAGCAACTTTTGTTTGCATTGCCAATAAACGATACTACTCTATGGTGAAGGACAAAGTAAGCAAGAAGGTATCAAATATATAAATTGCACTTCACTACTAACCAACACAGGCTGTGAGATTTTTGGAAATGGTAAAAAAATCAGAGATTATATCACCTAAAATATAATTTCAAATTAATGGAAAACAAATTAAGCAATTTCAAATTAAACTCTTGAACTGAAAACCCAAATCAGTGTGAAATTAAAACATTTAAATTTTCCAAATGCTTCGGGAAAAATTTTCCGATATTCTTTAATGATCCCTAGAAAAATCCTGGTATAAGAACTTAAAACTAAAACTAAAAAATTATGTTGATTAGCCACGACCGTAAGTGACGCGAAACTTGAAAAAATTGAGATAATTGTCGCTTTTTTTTTCAAAACTACTTGAGTCATAAAATAAGCATCTTGAATCGTAAAATAGTTGTACAATTTTAAAAAGCAGTCAAAATATTAAAAAAAAAATTATTTTGCTAATTTCTAAAAATTTTGAGTGCGATTGCGTGAACGGAAGATATAATTACCGGTCAAAAATACCAATTTTAAAAACTTTAAAATCAATTTTCTTCTTTTTTTTTCTCCATACTGCATCTTTTCTATACTATACTCCTACTGGGATAATGCTCCCTGTAGGATCTACTGGGAGCACTATTGAAATGATCCTCGTATACTTCGGCTTTTTTTGGCCAGCCTTACTACAGAAGAAGTTTTTTTTACTTTTTTTTTAAACACATAACTTAAGATTAAAAGAAATGTGAAACATTTATCTCAACGGACTAACGAATAAAATACAAGCTAGTTGCTAGAATTTTAAAGCAATGTAAGCAGTATTAAATGCTACTTATAACTATTATGATTTGGCTTGAACGTACATTTTCATACTTCGAGAATATGTTTTTCAAAACAAGAATGTTTTAAAAAAGAACAATTATTTTTGTTCGCTTGTTAATTTTTAAATAGTTTCATTTGATGTAAATAGCTTCAAAACCTAAATTTATATTCTATTATTTTTTAACTGTATGTTTAAACTGCTGTGTCCATCAACTGAGATGCTATGTCCATCAATCAAAAGTTCATCATCTATCGGAAAAGAGAAATGGACGTTTCTAACCATTTCACGGCCAATACGAGTTTCAAGATAAATACAGAATGTTTCCTAAAGACCACTCTTAATATGCATATTTAGAATTCGTATCAAAAACAAAAATAAAGCAAATACAATTACAGTCACATATTAATATTTAACCGCGAAAAAAAAAACAGAAACGCTATCTAAATCGGAATTGGCAGATATAATAATTTTCAAAACAGGTTTAATCGGCGATTAAAGCTTGAAGGTATGCTTTTCAACTCCTGTCTTTTGTATCCTGTCTTTTTGTTTAATACCCTCACATTCCTTTACCGTGATTTGTAAGATTTCAATAGCGTTTTTT
Organism: Parasteatoda tepidariorum; assembly: GCF_982258835.1. Lineage (NCBI taxonomy): Eukaryota > Metazoa > Arthropoda > Arachnida > Araneae > Theridiidae > Parasteatoda > Parasteatoda tepidariorum. The sequence continues at coordinate 61,472,989 of NC_141761.1, forward strand.
GTTTTTTCCGAGGCTAAATATTAATTTGTGACTCCCAATGTGATACAGAAAACAGATAAACCCCTAAGAACAGATAATGAGGATGGTATTTACACGACATCCCTTATAATAAGCTTAATAATTATTATAAAAAATTAAAAGCTCAATAATTATTATTTTGGTTCAGCTGTTCCGAGTTTAAAGTTTTCGATATATTACTCTTAATTGATTTCAAGTAATTAAATTGATTAATATTAACTGATTTTAATAAAAATTTAAGGAAGAATTAGTTTCATTTAAAAATTAGAAAGATTGATTTGGAAATTTCGGAGCATTTTCACCTTACTAATACGTTTTTTAACATGCAGTTTTGAGCCGCGATGGTTGAGGGGATAAAGCATTCGCCTTTCAAGTGAAGTAAACCGGGTTCGAATCCCAGCGATTGATGGTCTGTATGAATTGCTCATCCGTCTTGCACCGATCACAGTGCTGACGTGAAATGTCCTCAGTGGTAGACGGATCATGGGTTAGGGTCCCTTTGCCATCCTTGGTTTTCTTGGTTTTCCTCTCCATGTAACACAAATGCTGGTTACTTTCATCAGAAAGTCCACCTCGAAGGCAAAATTCTCCCAATACTTGATCCAGGAGTTCTCTAGTCTTCTGGATTGAGCTCAAAACTGCAAGGCTACGAAATATGAACATTAGTCGTAATCCCATATTTAGGTCAGCTGTTCAACGATGGTTATAAATTTTTTTTTTAAAAATGTAGCTCTACAAATTATTTTAAAGATTAAAGTAAAATAAAAGAATGATTTAATAGTGTTCTTTCGATCCTTAAATTGTCTTTTTTTTGCGAATTTTTATTTTTAGAAACCTTTTTGCTGCTTAAATTGAATCAAACTGCCTCAACATATATTTTTATTTTATAACCGTCGTTGAACAGCCGACCCAATTTCATGGGTTTACGACTACTTACGTTCAACTCCGTAGCCTTGTAATTTTGAACCAATCCAGAAGACAAGGAAACTCCTGGATCAGTACCCCCAGAGGTACTGATTTGTTGTGGGAACATGGAGGACTTTGAGACTCGACAGATTTAACGTGCATCAGTCACAATTTACTACACGGGGAGTCTTCGGCCGACGAGGATCGAACCCACGACCTCTTGGATATGGGCCCAGCACCCTACCGACCAGGCTATCCCGGCCCCCCGCTTCAACATATAAATGTAATTAAAGGTATTTATTTCAAACACTTAATTTTTAATCCATCACGATATGGTTTTCCTTTAACATAGAGTTTATTATTACGCTGGCTTGTTGTAACTTTTTTTAAAATAATTATTTAAAATAAGCTGAAATTTGATTTCCGAATCTTTATTTTGAAAATAAAAATAAACCTTACAGAAACATCTCAGAAATCCTCACTATTTTCTAAGCAAACAAAACTAATTTATTTAGCAATAAAGATTTCTTAAATTAGCATTCCATTAACGTAATTTGTTCAAATAACTTTTTCTCCAAAAGACATTAAATAATTTAGAGAGAATTTTTCACTTAGCAAATTACTAAAAGAAACTTAGTTAATTTAAAATTTATTCTGTGCTTTACCGCAAAGATCAAAGTCAAATGTGTTAATTTCCTTCATTTTGAAAAGTAATTACGCTTTTAATGTTTACTCCTTGTAAAGAAAGCAGCATTCAATATTTCTTGCCATTAGTAGAATTATGAAGATTAAAAAGCTTTACTCAGAAAAGGAAGTAACATTGCGGTAAAAGACGGCAATAAATATTGAAGTTAATAATTTTTATGATAAGAGCTCATGATGATAATATATTCTGATAAATGAAAAACCGCATTATGAGTGAATTAAAGTTAAAAGGAGAAATTATCCTCAATAACTGAACCATTATTGCGTTATTATAAGGAATTCGAGTACTCTTAATAAGGAATTTAATCGCAAGGCATTGCGTGGCGACTTTTAGGGTCATGTATTGGAGAAAATTATGGAAATACTTATATACTAACACATTTTTCAGATTTCTGAAAAAATTATTTTAAAACTTTAGAAGTGTTTAGATCATGCGATTTCTCATACATATCAATACAGTTTAGAGCTTTTAGGGATTTAAGGGGCAGATATATTAAATTAGGAATGAAAAATAGTGTTTTTGAACAACTTATGACAAAAAACAGAAATAAGCTTATAACTTGTATCAATTACTTTGATAATTAAATACAATAACTGCACAAAATTTCGTAAAACTAAACTCAGTGGCGCGACAGCCCATAGAGAGCCATGGCCTACTGTGTCCATCTCAGTTTTCTTGACCTTGGGCTCTGGGATGCAGGAGCAGATGTTCCAGTCAGCCGAATGATTAAGCTATATGGTTAAGGGCTTTGTATAACCTAGATACATGCCAAGGGCTTGGAAGAAGGGGGAAAAAAGTCAGCCGAACGTGGAACCCCCAGTGTTTAGTTCCCAAACATGCTTGGTACTCATTTATCGACCCACTGAAGGGATGAAAAGCTGAGACAACCTTGCCTGGCCCGAGGATCGAACCCAGGACCTGTGATACGGAAACGCAAAGCGCTACCACTCAGCCACTGAGCGACCAAAATTTCGTAAACCTAGTCTAAATATTCATAGAGATATGAACATTTTTATCAAAAAAACTACTTTTTTTGCCTTCCTTTTTTTTACTATAACTTAACTATACTATACTAACTTAACTAAATTTTTACTATAACTTTTTTTCTATAACTTAAACAAAGTTCTTATCAAAATTTTTAACTGTAACAAAAATATCCTTTTTAAATGTGAAAAGAATTCGTTTAAAATTGCGCTATATATGAGCATTTGCATTCATCCTTTCACACTGCGTACGTTCGGAAAAAAAAATTTTAAATCGCCTTTTATCATATATTTGTTCTGAATATTATTTGGTAATTTATGGAGAAAAATCCGATTCGAATATCTCGAAAATTTAAAAAGTTTGGAGCAATGTTATACCGAGCTTGTGTAAATTTGAAAAAGAAAGCTGTAAATGTTCAGGGGTTATCCACACATTTTGTTTTGTACTATTAAACAAGATTTTTTAAAAATTATATCTACATTATATTTTTAACTATTGACTATCGTTTATTTCACATGTTTTCTTTCTTAATACCATCACATTTTGCTGTCAAGTTCATCATTTTAAGGTAATACCATTTGTTAATTAAATCTTTGTACATGATTCAAAAGGAAAATTTTTATGAGACTCCTTACCATTTAAAGCTTTCAGCAAAAAAATTTCAAAAACTACTTAGAGAATAGCTAGAAACTTTTTATGATTTCAATGCACTCAAATTGGACTTTTTTCATAAATTTTCAAATAAGATTCAGAAAAAAATTATAGAAAAAAAATTTCAATATTTTTTACGCAAACACAGTGTTAAAATATGACTTTAAATACCCATATCTTGCTCAATTTGTAATTTTTTTTTTCAAGTTTTAAAATGATAAGTTCATAATTAATAAAAATTACTCTGTAAGGTTTGCGAAATTTTCTGAATATTTTTGGACTTGCTTTAAAATTGTAACTTATTATAATATATTGTACAAAATAATTGGGTACTTATAAAAATGTCCATATCTTCATGAATATTTACGCTAGGCCTCCGAAGTTTTGTGCGGTTTTTTGCTTTCATAATTAGGCTCTTATAAAAATTTCCATATCTCCATGAATATTTAAGGTTTGTGGAATTTTGTGCAGTACAGAAATTTTGTGCTTTTATTATTAGGTTCTTATAAAAATGTCCATATCTCCATGAATATTTAAGCTAGGTTTGCGAAATTTTGTGCAATTATCACATATGATAACCAAAGGACTTATTATAAATTACAAGCTTATTTTGTAGATATCTATGAGAAATCACTTAAACACTTCGAAAGTTAGAAAATTATTCTCTAAGCATTTCTAGAAATATGTAAAAATGAGTTAGTATAGCAATGTTTTCATAATTTTGCCCAACTTCTGTATATCTGCTGGAATATTGTCGTTTCATTAATGTTTCATTTAACAGACTTTAAAACTTGTACTGTTCAAACTAATTGTTAAATGTTGAAAACGGGGGTAAAATAATCTGAAATTAGGGTTTTGCAAAATAATTAAACCTCCTGAATTCTCTGCAGGCAATAATGATGCAATTTGCCGTTATAAGTGAGTCATTGTGTATCTTCGCAATTTTTTTTCAAAATTTGCCACCTTTTCTCTTTTTTACGTATCGTGATGAACATTTAAAGATTAATTAACGATTAATTGAAGCGGAAGCATGTGATTGATCTACGATGGATTACCCACAGGACTCAATTCAATTCTTTTGCATCTAGACTATTTGAATTTTTATTACTTCGCAAAACAGCCACGAATCGAGTCTCAATTGACAATTTATGGTTCGTTTCTAAATTTTAACATTTTCTTAAAGAAATTCTGTTATACCATTTTGATTTTAATTAAAAATTAACCAAACTTAAAATGCGATTAATTTTGTTTTGATCAAGTACTCAACTTTGTGAATCTCATGAAGTTCTTTGATTTGTATTCTACTACAAATTATCGAAACATCGGGGTCTGCTTGACCTGATCCTAATTCAATGTTGTTAAATTTCATATGTTAAGCCCCTTTAACTCATTTTGTTAAGTGTTATGTTATGTTTTTTGTTAATTGTTTTATTGTAAAGTATATAGTGGAATATTTTTTTAATGGCGGGCACTTGGGACGTAGACCCACTGACCTCAGGAATGCCAGAACTGCTCACATTTACACAATCATACACACAAAGGAGTGGGACATAGAACACACAGAGAGAGAGAAAGAAACATCCATGCCCCGAGCAGGATTCGAACCCGCGACCATCGGCTCAGCAGGCAGGCACGCTAACCACTCAGCCACCTGGTCGGTTTATATATAGTGGAATATAATAGTTTGCATCGTGTTCCGAAACTTTCTTTGTTTTCAACGATACCATTTTCATGTATATATGCTCCGAGCAAACATTTCGTCAAAGTGACAAAATAACTATGGTCACTTCTTCAAAGAAACGAATTCCGTTAAAAGTTAAGAAATATTTCGTCATTCTTGTCCCGATTGTCCTGTTTTCATTCTAGTTTCATCAAATTAGTTAACAATCTTCCACGATGAACCAAGATGAAGCTCCGAGTTGAGGGAACTTTTCTTCATGCATTTGAGACATTAAATTTGGCTATAAATAGCGTGATTTTTTGACGAAATGATTCTCAAAATTAACGAAATAGAGCTCAAGAATTGCTGAATCATCAAAGTGAGAGTGTTATTTCTGACAGTGCATGTGACGTAATAATGGGGAAATTTTTAAATTATAACCAAAATAAAACTTTATCACGAAATATTAGCTTAATTAACATTGACTATATTATGTACTATTATGATCTCTTATGTTTTCTTATAATCTGTTTAAAATTACTATTTCAAGAGTTTAATAAATTTTTTAGTAAATACCTAAGTGGTTAGAAGAAGTAACATGTTCCGCGCAAGGTATGAAAACAAGAAGATTATTTCAATTGGAGAACTTCCACACTTACATTGCCAAAAACTGCAGAATTCACCAGAAAAAATTGAAAATGTATAAATGAAAATTCAAAAAAGAGAGTGTTTCTGATATTTCTAGCATTTTAAATAGATCAAAGTGAGATATTTATCAAGTTCTGGTGAAAAAACATAATTTCGCCCTGTTACCGAAATGTGGACAACCACGTGCGATGAGTGTTTAGACTGATAGGAAAATTCGGATATTAGTATCAAGGCAAAATATGCTGATTCGTCAAATAAAAAAGCCTATCGGTACATCAGCGACTAAGGGCGCCACTTTAGACGTATTCAAAAATGCAATAACATTATTTTGAAAGAAAAAAAACTGAGCAACAATCTTAAGTAGTACATCAATAAATGGTTATCTGTACTATTCACTGATGAAAAAAAATGGAACTTACATGGACCTGACGACTGGAACTAAAAAAAGCCAAGAAATTTCTTCAAGGGTCAGCAAGGAGGCAAATCTCTGATGATTTGGAAAATTTGGATGGAAAGGCAGCACCTGAAATAAAGACAATCCCCTGAAACGTATGAAGGCAACGCATTTTCTCTTTTCACAATCTTATTAGAGGATATTTCAACAAGAGAATGCCTCGATACACACTTCACGTTCGACAAAATATTGGCTGCCTAAGCAAAATGTTCATGTGCTAAGCCGGCCTGTCTTGTGACTAGAGCTGACTCTGATTGAGAAAGTTTGGGACATTTTAAACCACCAAGTATATAGGAATGGTAAACAAATATAACGCTGTTTAAAAATTCAAAGAGTCTTTTGAGAAAGCTGGTATTATTTCCTTCCAAAAACACATTATAAACTAATTATTGCAGACATCATGTATTTCATGTTATTTTGAATAATGGGGAATCACTATTCAAGATTATTTTAATACTGATAAATGGTGTCATTTTAGCTCTTGTACTTATGAAGCACTCCATTAAATCTTATTTTTAATTTATTTATCAAAAAGTCATGATAAAATAACTATTTTTCAGAAAATTATTTATTTCCAGTTCTAAATTCAATCATATGAACATGTCTTTCTGTTAACATTCTGTTGTAGCCTTAAGAAATCTAAAATTTTTGCTTCTGATTAAATTTGTGAGACAGAATGTAATTTCATAATATACCTTCACTAGTGAAACAACAGTCAAATAATTATTTCTGTGATGTTAATAAAATTTGCATATATTCACTTTCCAATCGACTATTTCAAATGTATTTGCAGATTAAAATTTTTATTATCATGAAATTCATGAGCTCTAAACTACTTTCCTTTGGATTAGAATGTATCTTGTATAATTAGCTACATGATTCTATTTGCATCCATACCATATTTTCGGGCAAACAGATCTATATTCTGGATTAAATATGGAATATATTAGATTACTGCAGGACATTTTCGATTTTCCTATATTTAATTTATAATGGAAAAGGAAATTACATTTATTTTAAAATAATCTCCTTTTTTCTGCAGACTTATTTTATAATTCCTTATTCATGTATCTTAAAAATCGATCTTAACGCTAGCACATTAAGAATTACTAGATTCAAAATTGTTTTTTTCTTTCGTATGGGATCAATTTAAATTTTGTTGATATTTTTTCATAATAGAATAGTTAATCTAAACGGAATATTCTTGCAATATTTATTTCAAAACGTATTTATTATAATAACTTCCATTTAGAATGTACGATTAATCTCAAAATCATGATATAAAGTATTGTTGAACTTGAAGCATTTTGTGAATCTATTCATATTGTGAGGACACTTAAGTTAGAAGACTTTTTCAGAACTATCGTTAATGTATTTTTGATGAGCTATGTTCTATGAATTAAAAGAACAGAAAGAAGGAAGGAAAATAATTTCATTAGGAAAAATAACTGAAAATTAGTCATTCTAACGAAAAATATGATCTTATAAAAAAAATTTCACGAAAAAATTTAGTTTACACTCAAAAAATAAAATCATTGTTCTAAAACTATCTAACCTTTTATTAGTGAACTGTCTTTTCTACGCTAAAAAATGTCTGTAGCTGCAGTAAAAAAAAAGTTTTTTATTTCTCAAACAATAGTTACTTTTAGACCTCAGTCGTAGAATTAAGTGATATTATAATCAAGCTTTAAAATTCATGAAAATATAAGGGGGTTATTAATAAAATATTTTTTTTAAGAAAATAATTTTAATAAGCCTGTAGCACTAACATAATAAACCTGTAGCACAAACATCTCTCTGCATCTCGCTCTGAAATCGTAAGACTTGAGTGTTTTCATAGATTTACTTAACATTTTCTTTAATTCTGAAATTACGGCAAAATGACCCGCAGCAATCAGTCCATCTGATTAACCATGAAATTTATGGTAAAGAACACTTTCTTAACTTTACAGTTTTGAAACCGTATAAGACTTGTACGGTTAAAAAAACATGAAAAGAAAACTATACGGTTTTGTAACCATTTACTGCAAGCATAATTTTTAAACCATAAAAATGAAACTTAAATGGACAGTAGAGCTCTATGGGTGCTGCGCCATTTTTTTGTGAAGAATTTTGTATTCTAATAATCTAAGGTCACCGATTGAAGAATGCAGAACACTGGAGACTTTTCATGTATTGAATAAATGGATTAAAATTACAAATTACAATTTTTGCTTCATGTTATTGATCAAACTCCTACTATTCTAAACACACAAGTTTTTTAAAACATAGCAGGAAATCTGAAGATTAGTGGACAATTGGGTATAATATGAAAAAAACACTACTTCGATTTAGTAGGAACAACATATGACGCAATGCTAAACGAATGGAATTTAGTTGTTGTTTATTTAGTTATTGTTATTAGTAGTTGTTGTTATTTGTTTTAGTTGTTGTTGTTTATTTAGTTGTATTTAGTTTCAATAACTTTTCTTTATAATGCAATAAAATCTGGCGAGCAGCTATTTAAACGATCGAACACTTCGTTTGTTTATTTGCGGCTTGAAGTTAGGCTCGCAGAAAATGCCGTTCATGGGTTAAATTTGGTAGGAATAACACAACCTGTGACGTAGGCTATATTATACCCAATTAAAGTGTTCCTGTCCAGCAATTTTGTCTTCATATCCAGTTCTGCTGCAGATGTGTTATAGCTCTTGAGGATGTTTGAAATTATATAGCTACAACGCTTAAGAAAAAAAATCTTAAATGCTAAATACATGAAAAGAACACGAAAACGAATAAATTTTTTATGGTATCAATTTCTATTTCTATATAATTTTTTATGGTATCAAATTCTATTTCTATATCTGTTACGTCAAGCACTCAGGTATTATAATTTGATCTAGTTGTGCTTGTATAATTTTAATCTAGTTGCGCTTTCTACGTCATTTTGTTAACATCGTTTGGTTTGTTATTTAACATCGTTTGGTTTGTTATTTCTAAGTTAACTTTCAAAAAATTGGCTGGCATCAGCATTTTTATTCTTTAAGTTGTTTATTTTTTCTTTTGGAATTCGTTCCTTTTTAGCGAAATGTTTTTCAACCTAATCGAATTCTTTGCCGACTGTTCTCTGCATATATAAAGAAAATAAAGTAAATATTTTTAAAGTGTTGTGAAAAGAATTTTTAGTTGTACAAAGTACTACAATATCGCTATAAAAATTATCGTCTTCGCTTAAGAAAAAAAAAATAGAGCGTGGAAAGAAGAAGAAAAACTTATTATAACAATTATGAACAGGGACAAATATATCAAAGCGAAGCGTTTTATTTACGTATCGAATATGTTGCCACATTTTTAATACAAAAGTTAAACTTTTCTCCACTTTAATAAATGCAAACTAATGCGAATTTTACAATTAAATTATTAATTCCTTCGTATATTTTTGGTTTAAGTTATCGAAAATTAATATTTCAATTGTGAGGTTCGCATTAGCATACATTTATAAGAGTGGGGAAAAGTATATGCATTTTTTAAAAGTTTTTTGAATATGGCTCTTTGAAGACGAAAAAGCAGACGAAAAGCATAGACTTACAAAATGACTGATAACTAAATAACTAATCAAAATTTTTGAAAAAGAAAAAAAATACTTCTTCATTATGTCAAAACACAATTATGGGCCGAGTTTCGTGCCTGGGCGAGGCTTCTGGGGCGATATATTGTGATTACAGACACACACACACACACACAGCCGCGTTTATTATTATGTATAGATGAACTGAAGTGTTTTTCTCATTTAAATAAAAATGAAACAGAACAAAAATGAACGTGGATAATAGTTATCTTATCAGTATTTAATAACTAATGAAAAATTAACTGGATAAAAATTTTATTATAGTGTTTCGTAACTGATAATGTTGTCTTAACTCTCGGAACCCCCGTGACCTCTTCGTGGAACCCAAGGGTTCAAGGAACATCATTTAAAAACCACTACTATAAAGTACCGTCAGTAAATAAAGGGGAAAACATAACATTTTAATTTTATTTCGACATATTTCTTTAAAAAGGCCACCAAGACACGAAAATGTTATAAATTTATTTGCATATGAAAGTTTCGAAAAATATGAGAAATTCTGAGGATTCACTAAAAGTACTAATATGTACCGTGCTATGTAACGGAATATTTATCCGAAGCTAAATTGTAATTTCTGCCTTTGTTAAAATATGTTTGAGTTCACACATTAAACATATTTTAAACTCTCTAAGAAAACAAATTAATGTTTGTAAATCAGTCAATTATTTATTATAAAAATTCAGTCATCGTATAAATAGAAACTAACTTCCCCAAGTATGGTCCATTTTGATATGCGAATTTTGATATGTCAATTTTGACTCCCTAAAGGAATTAATAGTAATGTGTTAATATTTTAATATATTGTTAAACAATATAATTTTCATGCCCTGCTACTCTCATACTCTCAAGAACATATTTTTCCTAAGGGTAGCGAAAGTTATGTGTAAATATTTTACTATATTGTAATTTAAAGAGCTTTCCCAACCTTTACATATAAATAATATAATATAATGCATACATAAAAGTTTAAATAGCCAGATGACAATCAGATGATAATCTTTAAAATAATAATAAAATGTTGGAAAAAAAATCTGGAAAAATATTTTGTTCAAATCTCAAATGTTGGTGGGTTTGTATTTAACTTTGTTTTCGTAAAAGCTGTGGTAAATACTTTTTTTAGGATGCTTTTTAGATCTTTATAAGTCCGGATTTTATTTTTAATCAACTCATATTTCATTTAACATTTAATATGAAATTTATTGCTGTTTATTTTCATTCTAATATAAGTACGTAAGCACTCTCCTTGAAGATAAAGAAACTTATCTACTTAAAATAGATATGATAAAAACTTAAAATTACAAATGAGCACAATACGCATGAAGATAAAAAGTATAGAAAATTAATGATAATAAGCCCGTATCTGCTTTATTGATATCTAATAAAAGGTAAATAACTTTTAGAATCAATGCAAATGAAAAATTCTAGGAATAACATTGTGAAATTTCCCAAATGTTTGAAACTATTTTATCTTATAAGGCAACACCTGTCAATTCTCAGAAAATTGATAGATAGTTGCTCAATATAAAAATATACAAATATTAACTGACCCTCACAGTCTTATGGTATCAAACACAAATAATTTATTCATTATGTTTAAGTTTTTAATTTGTGTTCTTGTTGTTTCTTTTTCATACGGTTTAGAGGCCGATTTTGCACGCCGATTACACATTGATGAGTTACAGTATGAAAATACCTTAAAGAAATTTGTCAGTTCTGGAAAAGCACCCGAAAATGCTGGTAAGTGCATTTTGAGAAATGTTATATACATAAGTCAATATAATTGACATTAAACTAAACTGCTTTTTTAAATATTAAAAACCTTTTCTCTAGTTTATCTTAAAATAAATTTAAGCTTGAGAAACTAATGCTTAACCTGCGAATCTATCCGAATCATTAGCAACCCTTCCTTAATTTATCAAAAAATATATGGGAAATCCAGGAACTAATGTGTAACCCGAGAATATATCCGAGGCATTAACAACCCTTCCTCAATTTATGTTAAAATAAAGGAAAACTTGAAAAAAAATAGTTTAACCAGTGAATGCATCCGATGCATTAACAACCCTTCAGTCATTTGTTTTAAAATAAATGGAAACTTGAAGAAACATAGGTTACTCTTTTAATGTATCCGAGCCATTAACAACACTTCCTTAATTTATCTTAAAATAAAGGAAAACTTGAAGAAATATAGGTTACTCTTTGAATGTAACTGAGTGATTAACAACACGACCTTAATATATCTTAAAATATATGGGAAATCGAGGAACTAATGTGTAACCCGAGAATATATCCGAGGCATTAACAACCCTTCCTCAATTTATGTTAAAATAAAGGAAAACTTGAAAAAAAAATAGTTTAACCAGTGAATGCATCCGATGCATTAACAACCCTTCTGTCATTTGTTTTAAAATAAATGGAAACTTGAAGAAACATAGGTTACTCTTTTAATGTATCCGAGCCATTAACAACGCTTCCTTAATTTATCTTAAAATAAAGGAAAACTTGAAGAAATATAGGTTACTCTTTGAATGTAACTGAGTGATTAACAACACGACCTTAATATATCTTAAAATATATGGGAAATCGAGGAACTAATGTGTAACCCGAGAATATATCCGAGGCATTAACAACCCTTCCTCAATTTATGTTAAAATAAAGGAAAACTTGAAAAAAAATAGTTTAACCAGTGAATGCATCCGATGCATTAACAACCCTTCTGTCATTTGTTTTAAAATAAATGGAAACTTGAAGAAACATAGGTTACTCTTTTAATGTATCCGAGCCATTAACAACACTTCCTTAATTTATCTTAAAATAAAGGAAAACTTGAAGAAATATAGGTTACTCTTTGAATGTAACTGAGTGATTAACAACACGACCTTAATCTATCTTAAAATATATGGGAAATCGAGGAACTAATGTGTAACCCGAGAATATATCCGAGGCATTAACAACCCTTCCTCAATTTATGTTAAAATAAAGGAAAACTTGAAAAAAAAATAGTTTAACCAGTGAATGCATCCGATGCATTAACAACCCTTCTGTCATTTGTTTTAAAATAAATGGAAACTTGAAGAAACATAGGTTACTCTTTTAATGTATCCGAGCCATTAACAACGCTTCCTTAATTTATCTTAAAATAAAGGAAAACTTGAAGAAATATAGGTTACTCTTTGAATGTAACTGAGTGATTAACAACACGACCTTAATATATCTTAAAATATATGGGAAATCGAGGAACTAATGTGTAACCCGAGAATATATCCGAGGCATTAACAACCCTTCCTCAATTTATGTTAAAATAAAGGAAAACTTGAAAAAAAATAGTTTAACCAGTGAATGCATCCGATGCATTAACAACCTTTCTGTCATTTGTTTTAAAATAAATGGAAACTTGAAGAAACATAGGTTACTCTTTGAATGCATCCGAGCCATTAACAACACTTCCTTAATTTATCTTAAAATAAATGGGAACTTGAAGATCTTTAAGTTAATCTGTGAATATATCCAAGTTTAAACCAACCCTTTCCAAGTAATGCTATGCGTGTGCGAGATGCTAATGGTTAACCCGATGACGTATCCAAGAATAACGTGGGCAAAAAAATATTTGAGACAAAAAAAAAGCATATGGCTTCATCGCATCGAATCATAAATTGAAATGTATTAATTACTTCTCCATGCTACTTCCTACGTAATAGAGTGGTGGAAACACTTAATATTCACTCGAGTAATTTTTATTTTATAAAAAAAAAAAAAAAACCTCGTTAGGAATATGTTATTTATTTACAAAATTTGTAGCTTGTAGGGAGAAACCGATTGCAATCATGAAATCAGGATCCGTTAAAAAATATCTTGCAACCAGAATAAAAACATCTTCAGAGTTATTCTTTGTTTTTTTGAAAAACGGGTAAAATATTGAGAATTTAATTGAATTAATTCCAAGAGCAGCAGGTGCCGGTGGATATGACCACGTAGTAACAAGAGGATATGGTGCTGGCTCAGCAACTCGTATGCTGAGCTTTTCGAAAAGAAAGAAAAAAATTTCTTGCTGCTTTTTAGTTTGTATTATATAGTTTATGTTTTTAATCGCTCTCTTCATTTGTTCGCCGGTTCTTGTTCATTTAGACGGAAGCAGTTATGAGTTACTTCTGAAATTTAGCTTAGATTTCTGTTTTTGGCGTATTGAATGATCTGTTTCAGTTAAATATTATCATCTGGAGTAATAGAAGTTGTGCTTTATTTACGTCGCACTATAGACTAGAAAATTAAAACGGGTTGGCAATTTATTTTGTGCCAACAAACAAAGGTGTTCAGGAAACATAAAGCTAATAAAAATGTTTGATCTTTAGAATTCACTTTATTTTTTTTAAAAAAAAACACCATTTCTAACTTTAGAAAGTCAGTTTTGTTAAAGGGTGGTAGTTAAAAGACTGATTCTGGGAAAAAATTAATATTGCGACTAATATTATAACTAATATTATAGAATTTTATTTAAAAAGCTGAAAAATATTGCTCTTTAAAAGAAGAAATTGGGCAATATAATGAAAAGCAGCCTTTTTAATTGCTGAGTAAATCTTTCTATTGTTTGAAACATCATGCTGTTTAAGTTTAAAAAAAATTAGCTGCTTTTTCGTATTGCACTAGTAGAAATTAAGAAAAAAATCTTGTAAAAAAAAGAAAAAATCGCCGTTATAACATTTCCGCGGATACAATCAAACTATATTTTATAACTTTATTTTACATGAACAGTGAAGTACAGTAGGTGATAAATTTTTAAGTTTTTAATAAAGATTTACCCTCAATTATTACTTATATATGTTTTCCTTTTCCAGTATTAAACTTCTTTTTACTTATTTTTAATTTTATTTTTACCTGCGGATGTTTAAACATCCCATAATCTTAATGAAATGCTTTAAATTTCGGGCATTGCATACAAAATATATTTTGATGACATGCTGATATTTTTTCACATAAATACAGGTTTTTTTTTTAAACAAAATTCTTTCTTTCAAAATTGGTAGATTCATACTTATATTTTTTGTAAAAAATATGTAATATTTCTCACAACTGTACCAATTTAAATTTTTTGTATTTTTATCCCGTTGTGCAAATTTTTGCACAATTTAGTTTGTAAAAGACAAAAAATGAAAATTTTGTAAAAGACAATATGAAAATGTGATATTTTATGACATTTTTCTTTACTTCAAGTGTGAATGAAATATCGATAATACAGATAACAATGACTGTATTATCTGTATTAGTAAAGATCAAGACTAATAAAATCACTAAATTTGCAAACAATAAGTGAAAACCAATTTTTAGTAACGACAGTCATTCTATTTAATGAACTTTTTAACCATATAAATAGGCAATTAAATAGTGTGTTAAAATTATTTTGTTATTTTCTTATACAAAGAAAGCATATTGTTACTACACTGAGAAAAAGGGTTTCTCTAATTTTATTTTTAAAAAAATGTGTCAAAATAGCTTCAAAAATATTATCGAATTGGACACAGTTTAATATAAGGAAGAGTTTTCCTAATTGCTTTATCAATAAATAAATGTAAGAGTTAAATAATAATATTATTTGGTGCGTATAAGATAAAGTAAATTTGTTTATGTATTATAATTAATAGATTGAAATATTTGGTATATGTACTAGTAATTGGATATAGTCATGATTAAAAATAGTAAGATGATTGAAATGTCATAATAAATATAATTAAGGCCGAAATGTATAAAAGGTAAATTAATTAAATTGAAGGGGAATGTGATCGTTAAGGAAAGTAGTAGTACAAAGCTAATGTGGGATAACAATAACCCAATAGGTTCAAAGGGTCACAAAGTGTGAGGTTTGAACAAATTGGATGATTTGGTATCACCAAATTTAGAATAAGGGTGAAAACTAAGAAAATTAAAGATTAATGGTAAATACGATAAAGTCATGCTATATCCAAACAATATATGATTTAATACAGTAAGCTGATGTTTCCAATAAGAAAAACTAATGAATTCACATATATGCATGCCCATAACAATAATTGAAAGGTACTCACCCTGTACACACAGGACATGATAAATCATGAAAATAGAGGCAAATAAATTCTCCAGCACAAGATTAAATTATTAACATATCATTTTATTTAGAACATACATCTTTCACCACATCTACCAACACAAGAAAGGCATTTTATTGAAATGGGTGACGGGAGAATTAAAACACAGAAGGCGTTATAGATAAATGTTAATTATAAAAGAACGAGTAATTTAGAGGTTAAAATAAATATGGAAAGAAAGCTTCAATTCGAGAAGGTTTTTCTTATGTTAAAGAAAATTAAAGGTATAAAATTTTGATTTTAAATTTACAGAATTTGATTAGAGATATGGATTTAATTTAAGATAAAGGTTAAGAAAAAAAATAAAAAGAAATCCCTCGATACGGACCGAAGTCCGCATCTCGAAAAAAAAAAGAACATGCAAGGAAGAAGCCAACAGA
This sequence comes from Parasteatoda tepidariorum, assembly GCF_982258835.1. Classification (NCBI taxonomy): domain Eukaryota; kingdom Metazoa; phylum Arthropoda; class Arachnida; order Araneae; family Theridiidae; genus Parasteatoda; species Parasteatoda tepidariorum. The sequence goes on from NC_141761.1 coordinate 61,489,119, forward strand.
GAATCTCCCCCAAGTGACTTAAAAATTCCTTAACTGGGGTAGACCAGAAAAACTGCGACCAATTAAATTTAAAGAGGCGGAGAGTTTGAAATTTAAAGTAAAGAGATTGGTTAGTTAGCCCCCCTAAAATTAAAGGAAGAAAAAGAAAGGCGTGAGTAGAGGGGGTGGTTGACTTTCCCCACAGGAAGTGCGATGACCGCAACGACCGTGAGAAAGGTCAACAAGAAAGTTAAAAATAAAATTGCCAAATTGAAAAAAAGAATAACGTTTACAGAAAAATTAAAGGTTAAGTAAAATTATAAATTAAAATTGTCACTTTACATTAAGTGTAAATGTGACAATACCCGGACAGACCGGAAATTTTTATAAAATTTTCGAAGCCGTAAGAAAATTTTAATTCAAACAAGAAATAAGTAAAAATCAAAATATAAGAATTTTCCTCAATACAAAAAAAATGTTCCAAAAAGTTTGAAACAAAAAATTTGCCTAAAATTCAAAATAACGAAAAAATAAAAAAAATTTTTTAATAAAAATAGATACCATAAAATAAAATTCAAAACTTAGCATAAAAGGTAAAAGTAGAAAAAGATAAAATTGGAAAAAGAGTCACCCATTTCTGTACACAGCACTGAATTTCTGTACATAGCTAACAACAATTGTTACAGGCGGAAAATCTCATGTTCACATTACTCCTTCATGAACACTGGAAAGAAAAACACGGAAACAGCAGTAATAGTTCGTATAAGCACAAAAAATAAACAACTTAAAACAACACTAATAACAAATGATTATATGGTGAGCAAATATTGTTAAGGGCAACAAATTGGAAACATCAGTGAAAGTTTAGAAAAATTAATACTTGGATCTCAAACATATTGTGACGCAACTAAAGCGAGGAAGAAAAAAACGAATAAGGCCAAATAAAACAAAAAAATATGTAAATACAATTACTAATAAATGTCAATTAAAATGACATAAAAGGAATAATAACATTAAATTGGAATCAAACGTAAAACTCGATTGCATTTTGCAATAAATAAACAATTATGTAATATCAGCATAATTATGAAATTTTGATTGGAAACGTCGTTTAGAACGCACTATGTTTGAGATAATCATACATTGAATTCATTGAACATAAAATATGTGAACCAAAAATACGCTAAACAGAATTAATGTTAACCATACACTCTAATAAAAATAAAAAATTTATTAGACATTGTGATAAAAGGATTGGAGAGAAAAATTGTTCATTAATTAGCAATATAAATTTCAAATTGCTGACACAAAACTAAGTGCTTAAAATGAGTGAAATAAATTAAGAATTATTCTCATATTCATGAATATAAGGTTTAACAAATAATAATATAAAGAACCTCTTATCTAAGAAACATCTCATTTACTGATAAAAAATTATCGCAATTAATTAAATTGCAAGTTGAGAATAACAAGTATTGTACATTAAAGACTCAAAGTTTATTGTGTGATTGATAAGTCTATTTTTTCCAAAAAAAAATGACTCAGCTTGAAAATGGAAGATGAGAGAAATATCTTTCACTTTTTTGAGGAAGTGGGGGGGGGGGATTTTCTTGACACAAGTCAACAAACAGGGTTCTGATGGTCATTCCTTGAGGTTGCCCCACAGATGCAATCTTATCTGGTCATTCCATCCTTTTCTCCACAGGACTCACCCTTCAACCTTGGACATTGTGGGGAAGGGTTCCCCTTCAGCAGGTGTTTTCCCCAATTAACGAAATTGATGAAACAGGAATCGACCAGGGGTTTTACAACATCCTGTCGTGGAAGAGGCCATAAAAATCTGTCTAAGCACTCCAGAGAAAGTAAGTAGTAAAATTCATGCTGTGTGCGATTTCAAATGGACAGCGCTTTCTCCTTCACCCCATGACCTTAGATAAGAGACCACGTCCTAGAACATACATCCATGAGACAAAAACGGTAGTTGAAAATGAGGGTTCAAAAGTTATTCATTAGAGGGGAGATTCTTCTTCTTGAAATTCTCAGAGCATGGAATGATGAGGAATAAAATAGGAAATTGTCCATTTTCACACAAATATGCTTAATAAGAAAACCTTTGTTTCATGATGAGGAATTGCGATACAATAAAATATCAGTACAATTACAAATTTGAGATATTTGAAGAAATATCTATTTGATAAATAGCACTTAAGATATACACTATAAACACAAAATTATTGCAATTTATGTTAAAACTATATTATTGAGCATAATCGAACGAATGAAGAAAAATATAAAATGTCCAGTCACTTAAATTCAATACAACATAAGATTAAAAAAAAAATTAGAAATTGATTTGAAAGTATACTAAAAAAATTAAAAATAAAGACAGAGTGTATGGTTACGCACATTAAATATTATTCATAGTGATCACATTTACAAAGAATTCGCAAAATTCATGATAAACACAGTTAAAAAAAATGATTGGTAGTGACATTAATTTATTAAATTTGAGATTATTATTATTATATAAATTTGATGATGCATTTAAAGATTTAGTTTACACAATTTATATATTAATTGAGTAGGAAAATGTATACGAAGAATCTTGTATAATTATAATTTTTTTTTTTTTTTTTTTTTTTTTTTAGTTTAACATGTGACCTATTGTATATTTATTCGTTTGTACAAATAGTCATTAAATAATTAAAGCATCGTTAATTATAAAAGATTTTGTAAATAACGTACTATTATAACAACAATCTTAAAAAAAATGATGGTAACAAACAAAATTGTTTTACGAAAGAAAATATTCATATAATTAAAAAAAAATTTTAAATTACATTTAACAAATGAAGGAATGTTCTTAAGCAAAGCAAAAAATAGTTGTTTTACCTCAAAAGATACTTCATTATTATTTTAAAATAATGAAGGTAAATTATAAAAGTCATTTACATTATTAAATATTAATGTATATACTCAAATTATTTAACCAGGAATCAACAAGTTACGCAGATGATTTTTCCCATAGAGCATCAACACAATTTAATTTATTTAATAATTCACTTGAATCATTATTATTATTATTTTTTTTTTTATATCATCTGGTTTTTTTTTAACCAGGAAATCATAATTTATCATCTGGTTTCTTTGACCAGGAATAACCTTCTGATTCATTTTTGATCAGGAAAATAAAAATTAACTTCTGGTTCTATTTTGACCAGGGAGAATTCAAAAAAAAAATTTCTGGCTTAATTAACCAGCAAAAAAAAGTAAAAAGTAAGAAGAAAATTCCTTAATGAATAAAACCTTAATTAACAGTGGACCAGGGTTTGAACCTGGGCTTTTGCAATGACGCAATGTACTTCATTTATACTATCCTATTAACCAACGTTAACATCAAAAAGAACCTCTTAAAAAAAATATCATTCCCGAAAAATCGTTGAGCTCAGGTATTACCCAGAGCAATCAGGACATATTTTATCCCAATTATATAAATAAAGTAATCCCAAATAAATTTTTGAGGCATCTGTATTACCAGACACGATTCAGGAAAATCACTATCCCAAATAATTTTTTTTTTTTTTTTTTGTAATAATTCAAATAAACACTAAATTATCAGATACACCATTAGGGAAAAGGAAACAAAACCAATCAAATAAGCCTGCCAAATCTTATATCAAAACATTGATTCACAGATAATTGAGAAATAATAATAAAAAATTGCAAAAAAAAAAAAAAGCAAAAAAAAAAAAAAACTAAGAAAAATTGACCAAAAGAAGAGTTTAGCCAGTAGATAGTAGAACCAAAATAACCTAAACATGAAATTTTTTTTTAATTCGTAAAATACACAAAGCCACGTATAAATACAATTATGGTAAGTATTTTTATTTATAATTATTTTATTTTATTTCTTTTTTTTATCTAAAAAAAACAAATTTACGTTGAGATAGGAAAACAATTTGAAAAAAAAACTTTGAACCATTCCAATGAAAGATCCAAATGATGGGTAAAGTAGCAATTTTGAAAACTTACTGAAGACGTCTTTTCAGTTTTGTATGGCCAGCATACAACAAAATTTATAAAAATTGGGACTCAGTCCATCAATATGGAAACTTTGATTAATTTAGTTCAAAATTAAATATATTTAATGTAGAATAATAGAACAAAATACATAACTTATTAGATTGTGCAAAAAAAGATTATAGCCAAAGCACCTTGTTTTGTAAAATTAGCACTATTAAATAATATACATTACAGTTGATAGGAGCTAAAATATATTTTTTTTTTTTTATGTATACCTATTTTTTTTTTTTTTAGGTTAAACATAAATACAAAATAAATCACTTTTGTAATATTATATTAATATGCCTATTTAAATAGTTAGATACACAGTTAGATATAGTTCAATAAACACTTTGAGAATATTTTATGACATTCTTATAAATATATATATCAATTTTATCACTACCAAATCAAATAGCAAAACACATAGAGAAAAATTCAAATAAGAACAAACGTATTGTTTCATTTAATTCATTACACCATAATAAAACCTAGGACCTCACAACAAAAATATACGGCACCATTTGTAAGAGTTAAATAATAATATTATTTGGTGCGTATAAGATAAAGTAAATTTGTTTATGTATTATAATTAATAGATTGAAATATTTGGTATATGTACTAGTAATTGGATATAGTCATGATTAAAAATAGTAAGATGATTGAAATGTCATAATAAATATAATTAAGGCCGAAATGTATAAAAGGTAAATTAATTAAATTGAAGGGGAATGTGATCGTTAAGGAAAGTAGTAGTACAAAGCTAATGTGGGATAACAATAACCCAATAGGTTCAAAGGGTCACAAAGTGTGAGGTTTGAACAAATTGGATGATTTGGTATCACCAAATTTAGAATAAGGGTGAAAACTAAGAAAATTAAAGATTAATGGTAAATACGATAAAGTCATGCTATATCCAAACAATATATGATTTAATACAGTAAGCTGATGTTTCCAATAAGAAAAACTAATGAATTCACATATATGCATGCCCATAACAATAATTGAAAGGTACTCACCCTGTACACACAGGACATGATAAATCATGAAAATAGAGGCAAATAAATTCTCCAGCACAAGATTAAATTATTAACATATCATTTTATTTAGAACATACATCTTTCACCACATCTACCAACACAAGAAAGGCATTTTATTGAAATGGGTGACGGGAGAATTAAAACACAGAAGGCGTTATAGATAAATGTTAATTATAAAAGAACGAGTAATTTAGAGGTTAAAATAAATATGGAAAGAAAGCTTCAATTCGAGAAGGTTTTTCTTATCTTAAAGAAAATTAAAGGTATAAAATTTTGATTTTAAATTTACAGAATTTGATTAGAGATATGGATTTAATTTAAGATAAAGGTTAAGAAAAAAAATAAAAAGAAATCCCTCGATACGGACCGAAGTCCGCATCTCGAAAAAAAAAAGAACATGCAAGGAAGAAGCCAACAGAGAATCTCCCCCAAGTGACTTAAAAATTCCTTAACTGGGGTAGACCAGAAAAACTGCGACCAATTAAATTTAAAGAGGCGGAGAGTTTGAAATTTAAAGTAAAGAGATTGGTTAGTTAGCCCCCCTAAAATTAAAGGAAGAAAAAGAAAGGCGTGAGTAGAGGGGGTGGTTGACTTTCCCCACAGGAAGTGCGATGACCGCAACGACCGTGAGAAAGGTCAACAAGAAAGTTAAAAATAAAATTGCCAAATTGAAAAAAAGAATAACGTTTACAGAAAAATTAAAGGTTAAGTAAAATTATAAATTAAAATTGTCACTTTACATTAAGTGTAAATGTGACAATAAATATTAGAATGAAAATGAATTATGAAAGCTGTTGAACTTTCCCTCTCATAAATAAATACATAATGGATGCTTGAAATAAGGTTTAATATTTATTGTTACAATGTAAAACATTTTAAAAATATTGAATGTTCCATGTGGTTCTTTTCCAGATCCATGTAAACCTAATCCTTGCAAAAATAAAGCAAAGTGTGCAGTCATTAATAATGATGTGCATTGTGAATGTGATTATCGACATAAGGGAAAATTCTGCGAAATAGGTAAATACATGAGCTGCTTGTTAATTAATTTAATATTGTTTTAACTGAAAAATTTATTTATCTCAACTTTTATATGTTTACAATGTATTGAAAAATGTTCTTATAATTTATATACGAGCCCCCAGTGATTACCATCTCTTCCCTGAATTAATTGGGAGGGACGTATTTCCCTATTTCACAACCAACGATGAGCTGAAAGAAGGGGGTTTTAAGCTATCTTCGCAGAGCGGCGGCAGAGTTCTACGACTCAGGCATAAAGAAGATGGTACACCACATGTGAAAATGCATTGATCTAAACGACGATTATGTTGAAAACTAGAGGGCAGTCAGCTTTCCAAACATGTATTATTCAATGCCAATATATATGTTTTCCATTGTGAAAATTCGTTGAGAACTTTATTTTATGGACAAGCCTCGTATTTGACACATCCACTACAGATTAATCTGTAGAGTAAATACAGTGAAACCTCCAGGAAAGGCCATCTCCATCTAGCGAAAACCCTTAGAAGAGACATTTAAAATCTCTCTCAGCGACCTGGAAAACGTCTGCACCAAATGCGCAAAAGGTCAATTAAGGAAAAGTAAGTTAATTAGCTATTTCTACGTGTTTCACTGATATATCAAAGCTTAACCCCGTCCCGCCCCCGTCAGGGGTCATCCGGAGAATACTGTCGACTCTAAGAGCAAGCACGTGACCTCTGAGCAAAAGAAAAAAAGGATTCAAAAAGGTAGGCTTGGTGGCAATCCATGGCAACACCAGAAGGCCTCAAAGAATTTAATGAAATCTTAAAATTAGCAATGGTAGTTACTAAGAAAATAGAATATAGGAGTTTGAGTGTTCAAACAAAGTGGTCAAGGCATCAAAAAAAAAAAAAACATTGAAAAGAGGTAACAAACATATTGTGATGATGAAAAGTACCAGAATTCGTCCAAAATCCATGAAAACAAATACAATTTCAAAAAGAAGAGTTAGAAATATATAGTTTCACTGATATATATCAAAACATTCCGAACAGTTACAATATACCTATGGAAATAATACTTGTGAACAGTTTGATTAAAACAAAAGTAATAACTACTACAGTTTAAAAAGATGTTTCTTTTCCCTTTAACTATTAATGGCCTTTTCATCAAGCAATTACCTATTTAAGAGTGAAAAAGAACTCTATCTAGGCCTAGTCTAATATATTAAAGAGTTTACGTACCTTTTTTTTAATAAAAAAAAATACATGCAGAAAAATTTACTTCTCGTCGTCCTATGAATATGTTTTGGAGGATCGTAAAGAAGTTTAATTCTCATTGTTATAACACAAAACATTTTAAAAGTAATGAATGCTTTTCTTTTTTTTGCAGATACATGTGGAGGTATTTCTTGTTATAATGGTGGAAAGTGTTTAGTGACTCCAAATAGTGCAATGTGCAGGTGTGATTATCCATATAGCGGAGAATTCTGTGAAATAGGTAAATATATATGAACCTCGTGTTAGCTAAGTTAATGTGATTTTAACTGAATACCAGAATTCCTTCTGAAATTATGGATTTAAAACCGTGATGATATAAAAAAGATTCGATAGTTTATATACTTGTGACCACCACTACATGTTAATCTATGACTAAGAGAGGCCATCACTTTAGTAAAACGGTAAAATTGTATCTTAAGAAAGAAAATTCCAATTAAGAAAAACTTATAATTTATCTATCAAGAAACAACACAAGGGAGCTGTTTGATGTATAAATTTAAAAATATAATTACATTTTTTTTAATTTATTCATTTGATGAATTAAATATTTATATGTTAAAATTCAAAAAAGAAGAAATAATCATTTTTGTTCACAATCCAAAAAATATTAAAAATCTGGAATTATCTTTTACGCGTATTATATTTTAATTACATGAAACATAATTTTTACATTTTAAATCTTAAATGCCTTAATCCTTTTAATTAAATCTAGTATATAACTAATATAGTAAGCAGATGGATATACCATTATATGGCAGATGGATATACCATATAGTACCATTGACAATTTAAAAAAGTGACATTTAAAAATAACAGAATGCAATTTTTAATTCAAATTACAAGATGTAATATTAAGGGAGAGAGAGGAGAATATTTCTTTTTGTTCCCTGTATTGATGCCATACCATAGTCAGTAGTAACAAGTTTAAACAATTTGGACGGATTTAAACAAATTAGGTAAGACTTTTATAATTTACTTTACTGAAAACAATAAAGAGAGACAGTTTACTCTAAAATTATGATATTCCTTATCACTACATTGATTTACAAACAATAGCATAAAAGAATATTGAAAAAATTATTTTGACGAAGCAAAGTCTATTACAATTAAGAGCTTAAGTAATTTCTTTTCAAAGGAAAAAATATCATAAATCAAGTTTTACTTATTTCCGTCTCATGAATAAATGTTTTATGATTTCTTTTGAATGAGGTTGCATTTTCATTGGTATTAATTAGTATGCTGCTATTTCTTCAGATCCATGTGCAAATACTACTTGTCAACATGGCGGAACATGCGTACCCGGAGACAGTGGTAATTCATGTTTATGCAAATACCCATACAAAGGAAAGTTTTGTGAAATAGGTAAATATATTTAAACCTCCTGTTGAATAAATTGTTTAAATTTTAACGGAATATTAAAATCTAACCACTATCCGTTAATTTGTTGAAAATACATTTTTGTAAATAAAAAAAAAACTCTTTGACCTAAAAAAGGTAAAATTGCATCTTAAGAACGAAAATTCCAATTAAATTAAAATCTTATAATTTAACTATCAAGAAACAATACAAAGGAGCAGATTGATGTATAAATTTAAAAATATATTTAATTTTTTTTAATGTATTCATATGATGAATTAAATATTTATATGTTAAAATTCAAAAAAGAAGAAATAATTATTTTTCTTCGCAATCCAAAAAATAGTAAAACTCTTGAATTCTTTTTTACGCATATTACATTTTAATTAAATGAAACATTTTTTTCATATTTTAAATCATAAATGCCTTAATCCTTTTAACTAAATATAGTATTTAAACTAAATATAGTATGCGGGATGGAAAAAAATTGTTTTACTGTTGAATTCATAATTTACAAAACGCAAATCTATAAGTTATTTACGACATTAAATTTAAATAATATATATTTCTTCTCATGAAATAAATTTGTAAAAATTATTATGACAAAAAATTTTACCAATAACAATATGAAAAAGTGACATTTAAAAATAGCAAAATGCTATTTTTAATTTTAATTAAAAGATGTAATATTAAGGGAAGGGGAGGAGAATATTTCTTTTTGTTCCCTCCATTGATGCTATACCATAGTCAGTAGTAACAAGCTTCAACAATTTGGACGGATTTAAACAAACTAGGTAAAAATGCATTTATTTAAATATTTAGGAAATAATTTACAGCTATTGTATTCTATTTTATAAACAGCGTTGAACAGCAAACCCATTTTTGCGTTTAAGACTACTAATATTCCTCCTCGTTTCTTTGTACTTTTGAATTAAATCAAGAAGAAAATTGTACACCTGGATCAAGTATTGGTAGAAACCTGCTTTCTTGAAGGATTTTTTGATAGAACTAACCAGACTTTGCGTTAATTGGATAAGAAAAAGACAAAAACCTGCCACGGTTAGCCTGAGGGGGAGGAGATACTAGCCCATGATCCGTCTACCACTTAGGATATTTCACGTCAGCGTTTATTGTTGGTGCGAACCGGGAGCGAAATTCGTATCGACCTGTGATTGCTGGGATTCGTATCTGGTTCACCTCAAGGTCTATTCCATGAGATGGCTCATACCTACAGTCATTGTAGCTTTTCATGATATATATATATATATATATATATATATATATATATATATATATATATATATATATATATATATATATATATATATATATATATATATATATATATCTTTTAACGAGCATGTTTCGTCTGTTTTCAATTTTCAGTACAGAGGAGAGGGTATTCAATCTTAAATAGTTTGATTAATTGAGTTTGTACACAGGATTGTTACACCAGTAACATGATGCCTATTAATAAAAGAGCACTCTCGTAATAAGAAGACGAAGATGTTTAGTGGCCTTTATTTTTAGCATACGGTGTTGTAAGAAAAATTAGGAATTTGTTTGAAGAAAAACATTGGAAAATTTCGAGAAAAAAATATTTCCGTGAGGAAAATTTTTAAGAAAATTCAGAAAAAAATAGAGATTATTATCGTCACTTTCGTTACAAACGCTCGTACTTTTGCCCCAAAAAAGTAAGGAACAAACAGGTAAAAGTACTAATTTTAAAATGTAACAAAGTACAAGAATAAGTACGTATTTTTTGCTTCTTCTTTAGTTACAAGTAATGAAAATAAAAGTATTGTATTGTATACTTCGGAATCAACTGCATAGTCGTACAATTTACATTGCATGTTTTGCATTATGTTGCACCATTGGACTAAATTGCAATTGTATTTCAGGACGAATCCAATACCTTGAGAAAACGGGGGGGGGGATTTTCTTAGTAAGAAATGAAACTATATAAGGAATAGGTGAAGAAGGAACAATATGTAATTTGCCTTCACCCTCTAACTCTGTTACTATAAAGAAATTACTTTATTTTTTTAAATTGTTAAGTTTATGTTCATTAAACAAAACATAAATTAAGGGGGGTCAGGACCCTTAAAACTCTCAAAAAATCGATTTTTCAAGAATCATTTTTTTTATTCCTTGCATTATTCTGCGCATTTTCATATCTTACATTTCGAAATCTTTCAATTGGTTCAAAAGTTATAAGGGTTAGAAGACAAGTCACTCACCAACAATTGCTTTAGTGGGCGTGGTCGCGAATTGCTTCATTTCGGGCTTATCTTATAGTTTCTAATAATAATCTGAGATTTAAAGTGTCTACAACTCAACTCTGCTCCAACCCTTTGCAGATTTTATTTGTTTATATTCGAATTGCATGCGTTTTTTAATCTTAGATTAATATTTGTACATTCGTCTATTAGCTTTCATTTTAGTCAAAAATCTAGTTTCGGTTTGATTTATTTATTATAAATAATCATGAATAATCCTCGTAGATCTGGTCAGAGACCAAAAAAGAGAAGATTTCGTGGAAATCAATTTCGGCAAAGTGTAAATGTGGGCAGTTGCAATGTTTTTATTGAAAAAGAGGATTTTAAAAGTGCTTCTAAGAAAAAGCTTTCGATGTCATGTTCCAGTTTCAAGGATATCGAAACTGAAACTAAAGAGACTTTTGATGGTTATCGCCTTATTGATGTTGCTTCCTTGATAAGTTTTTTCAATAATGTAGCTGCTTGTGGAATTTGTCATGCTTCCTTGAAAATGACTGAGAAATCCCAGTGTGGATTGTTGTCTTCTTTTGAAATAACATGTCACGCATGTCAGAAAAGGGATGTTTTTAAAAGCTGCAAACTGATAGGAGTGAATAAGAACATTCCAGAAGTAAACAGAAGATCTGTTTTTGCAATGCGGTGCATTGGTGGTGGACTTTCAAGTCTGCAGACATTTTGTTCTGTGATGTGCTTGCCCAAGCCCATAACTCAGAAATCTTATGATAAAATTAATTCTAAAATATTGGAAGTATCAAAAGAAGTTTCTTTGTCATCCATGGAACAGGCAGTTAACGAGGAAAAGTGTCTGTCAGATAATCCAAACAGTCTAACCGTCAGTGGAGACGGCACCTGGAAAACCAGAGGTCATACGTCTTTAATAGGCGTATGTACCCTGGTAGGCGGCGAGACAGGAAAAGCTGTTGACATAGAAGTAATGTCGACATTCTGCAAAGGTTGTGCTTCGTACAAGGGTCCAAAGTTTGGCTTGAGATATCATAAGTGGCTATCTTCTCATTAAACAGTGTGCCAGAAAAATCATGCCGGCTCTTCCGGAAAAATGGAGGTTGACGGCATGAAGAGGATTTTCCAAAGATCTGAAGAAAAATATGACGTCAAGTATGAAACATACATTGGCGATGGTGATTGTAAAACTTTCCAGGCTATTTGTGAGGCAAAGCCATATGGAAAAGATGTTTCGATAACCAAAGTGGAGTGTGTGGGACACATACAGAAGAGAATGGGCACTCGTTTGCGAAAACTCAAAACTTCATATGGCAAAAAAAGGCTTTCAGATGGTAAGACGATAGGTGGTCGGGGAAGACTGACAGACGTAACAATAAATAGAATTACAAGTTATTATGGCAATGCAATTCGCCAAAACAGCAATAACTCAGTCAACATGCGAACAGCGATTTGGGCCATATGGGCTCATACTTGCAGCACGGATAAAGAGCCGATGCACTGGTTTTGTCCGAAAGGCGAAAATAGTTGGTGCAGCTATAATAAAGCTGTGCATAACAACAAAGTGCATGAGTATAAGCATCCAATGCTGGTTGCTAAAGTTGTTATGGAGGCAATAAAGCCAATATTTAAGGATCTGTCTCATCCGTCTCTTTTGAAAAGATGTTTGGGGGGTAAGACCCAAAACCCAAATGAGTCGTTGAACTCACTCATATGGAAGTTTTGCCCTAAATTTGCTAGTGCTGGCAAAAATGTTGCCGAAATAGCTGCATGTATGGGTGTTTGTGTTTTTAACGATGGAAAAAAGTCTTTGATGTCTATTATGAAACTGTTGGAGCTACAAATCAACAAAAAAGCAAAGCAAAACTTTCATGCTCAAGATAAACTCCGCGTAACAAAAGCTGAAAAGCGAGCTAGTGAACAGTCTATTGTAGCTCGTAGAGTGAAACGACAAAAAAAGATTTGTGAAAATGAGAGAATGAAAAAAAGTGAAGGGGGGGATATGTATATTTCTGGTGGCTTTTAATTTTTAAATGTTTTTTTTTATATTGATTTTATTATAAAATAATAAAATGTAAGAAATTTATTCCTTTATATCTATGTCTTTGAGGTTACTTAGGATTTCTAGATAAACATAAAAATGGATATTGTTATAATAATCAAAATTTTAACTTTGTGGTAATTTTTATAAACAATTTTTTAAAAGTTACTAATTTGAAAATCTTTTGTTTGCTTTTGAAAATTTATTTTAAAACATCATCTTTTAGATTTTTATAAATCTCAAAAATCTATCATTTAGGTTGGTTTGGTTTTTGTATCAATCATTTCTAATGTTTGAAAAGTTGATTACTATTTGACTCGATGCTCGTTATGTGACAAGTCGTTGTGAAATGTTACTTTATTTTGTTTATAAGTCAAATTTAGTTAATGTATTACTGTTTAAGTTGTATGTAGGTATTGTAAAATGATTTATTTTATTTATTTAGGCATTTTTAGAAAAATATATTGAGTGGTATTCGAAAAAAATAAATTTTTAACTTTAAAGTCATTTTTCTCAAAATGTGATATGTTGAACTTGTGCGCACTGCGTACAAAGAACTAATTGATAGAATTGTACGAAACTTTAGGAAAAGTTTTATGATATGGTTTGCTACAACTGGTACCTATTATAGTAACCATTACTCTCTTAAAATTTTTTTAAATAATTGTGTAATGTGCCAAAAATATAGAAATTTGAAAAACTTAAACTTTTTTAATTTTTAGAAAATTAAAATATATGTATATCAAAATAATATTAGGTAACACAGGTTTAGGGTAATTATAACTTTAATTTAAAATTAGTTTGACATTATTTTGATGATATTTGACTCGTACGCTTTGCGCGCAATGAAACTCACTTTTTCGAAAATAAAAAAATTTCACTATATTAAAAAAAGTCTGTAATTTTTTTTATGAATGATTTTTTTTGAATTTAGCTATTTAATTATATTGATAATAGTGCTAGTAAATGATAAAAAAAATTTCATAGCTTTAGGATAAATTCAAAGATAGTTACAGTGTGTCGAAAATATGGTATTTCATTGTATCGTTTAAGGCGTTAAAGGGTCCTGACCCCCCTTAAGCATTAGGCATTTTCTTAAAAACATGATACTCATTTTAGTTAAAAAGTTAACTGCTTTTACGTAATACACTGCCATCTGCTTTAAATTTTTGGAAGTTTTATAATTTACGTTTCTGAAAACAATAACGTGACAGTTTACTCTAAAATTATAATATTCCTTATCACTACACTGATTTAAAAACAATAACATAAAAGAATATTGAAAAAATTATTTTGACGAAGCAAAGTCTATTACAATTAAGAGCTTAAGTAATTTCTTTTCAAAGGAAAAAATATCATAAATCAAGTTTTACTTATTTCCGTCTCATGAATAAATGTTTTATGATTTCTTTTGAATGAGGTTGCATTTTCAATGGTATTAATTAGTATGCTGCTATTTCTTCAGATCCATGTGCAAATACTACTTGTCAACATGGCGGAACATGCGTACCCGGAGACAGTGGTAATTCATGTTTATGCAAATACCCATACAAAGGAAAGTTTTGTGAAATAGGTAAATATATTTAAACCTCCTGTTGAATAAATTGTTTAAATTTTAACGGAATATTAAAATCTAACCACTATCCGTTAATTTGTTGAAAATACATTTTTGTAAATAAAAAAAAAACTCTTTGACCTAAAAAAGGTAAAATTGCATCTTAAGAACGAAAATTCCAATTAAATTAAAATCTTATAATTTAACTATCAAGAAACAATACAAAGGAGCAGATTGATGTATAAATTTAAAAATATATTTAATTTTTTTTAATGTATTCATATGATGAATTAAATATTTATATGTTAAAATTCAAAAAAGAAGAAATAATTATTTTTCTTTGCAATCCAAAAAATAGTAAAACTCTTGAATTCTTTTTTACGCATATTACATTTTAATTAAATGAAACATTTTTTTCATATTTTAAATCTTAAATGCCTTAATCCTTTTAACTAAATATAGTATTTAAACTAAATATAGTATGCAGGATGGAAAAAAATTGTTTTACTGTTGAATTCATAATTTACAAAACGCAAATCTATAAGTTATTTACGACATTAAATTTAAATAATATATATTCCTTCTCATGAAATAAATTTGTAAAAATTATTATGACAAAAAATTTTACCAATAACAATATGAAAAAGTGACATTTAAAAATAGCAAAATGCTATTTTTAATTTTAATTAAAAGATGTAATATTAAGGGAAGGGGAGGAGAATATTTCTTTTTGTTCCCTCCATTGATGCTATACCATAGTCAGTAGTAACAAGCTTCAACAATTTGGACGGATTCAAACAAACTAGGTAAAAATGCATTTATTTAAATATTTAGGAAATAATTTACAGTTATTGTATTCTATTTTATAAACAGCGTTGAACAGCAAACCCATTTTTGCGTTTAAGACTACTAATATTCCTCTCCGTTTCTTTGTACTTTTGAATTAAATCAAGAAGAAAGTTGTACACCTGGATCAAGTATTGGTAGAAACCTGCTTTCTTGAAGGATTTTTTGATAGAACTAACCAGCCTTTGCGTTAATTGGATAAGAAAAAGACGAAAACCTGCCACGGTTAGCCTGAGGGCAAGGAGATACTAGCCCATGATCCGTCTACCACTTAGGATATTTCACGTCAGCGTTTATTGTTGGTGCGAACCGGGAGCGAAATTCGTATCGACCTGTGATTGCTGGGATTCGTATCTGGTTCACCTCAAGGCCTATTCCATGAGATGGCTCATACCTACAGTCATTGTAGCTTTTCATGATATATATATATATATATATATATATATATATACGTTAAAAGATATATATATATATATATATATATATATATATATATATATATATATATATATATATATATATATATATATATATATATATATATATATATATATATATATATATATATATATATATATATATATATATATATATCTTTTAACGAGCATGTTTCGTCTGTTTTCAATTTTCAGTACAGAGGAGAGGGTATTCAATCTTAAATAGTTTGATTAATTGAGTTTGTACACAGGATTGTTACACCAGTAACATGATGCCTATTAATAAAAGAGCACTCTCGTAATAAGAAGACGAAGATGTTTAGTGGCCTTTATTTTTAGCATACGGTGTTGTAAGAAAAATTAGGAATTTGTTTGAAGAAAAACATTGGAAAATTTCGAGAAAAAAATATTTCCGCGAGGAAAATTTTTAAGAAAATTCAGAAAAAAATAGAGATTATTATCGTCACTTTCGTTACAAACGCTCGTACTTTTGCCCCAAAAAAGTAACGAACAAACAGGTAAAAGTACTAATTTTAAAATGTAACAAAGTACAAGAAAAAGTACGTATTTTTTGCTTCTTCTTTAGTTACAAGTAATGAAAATAAAAGTATTGTATTGTATACTTCAGAATCAACTGCATAGTCGTACAATTTACATTGCATGTTTTGCATTATGTTGCACCATTGGACTAAATTGCAATTGTATTTCAGGACGAATCCAATACCTTGAGAAAACGGGGGGGGGATTTTCTTAGTAAGAAATGAAACTATATAAGGAATAGGTGAAGAAGGAACAATATGTAATTTGCCTTCACCCTCTAACTCTGTTACTATAAAGAAATTACCTTATTTTTTTAAATTGTTAAGTTTATGTTCATTAAACAAAACATAAATTAAGCATTAGGCATTCTCTTAAAAACATGATACTCATTTTAGTTAAAAAGTTAACTGCTTTTACGTAATACACTGCCATCTGCTTTAAATTTTTGGAAGTTTTATAATTTACGTTTCTGAAAACAATAACGTGACAGTTTACTCTAAAATTATAATATTCCTTATCACTATACTGATTTAAAAACAATAACATAAAAGAATATTGAAAAAATTATTTTGACGAAGCAAAGTCTATTACAATTAAGAGCTTAAGTAATTTCTTTTCAAAGGAAAAAATATCATAAATCAAGTTTTACTTATTTCCGTCTCATGAATAAATGTTTTATGATTTCTTTTGAATGAGGTTGCATTTTCATTGGTATTAATTAGTATGTTGCTGTTTCTTCAGATCCATGTGCAAATACTACTTGTCAACATGGCGGAACATGCGTACCCGGAAACAGTGGTAATTCATGTTTATGCAATTACCCATACAAAGGAAAGTTTTGTGAAATAGGTAAATATATTTAAACCTCCTGTTGAATAAATTGTTTAAATTTTAACGGAATATTAAAATCTAACCACTATCCGTTAATTTGTTGAAAATACATTTTTGTATATAAAAAAAAAACTCTTTGACCTAAAAAAGGTAAAATTGCATCTTAAGAACGAAAATTCCAATTAAATTAAAATCTTATAATTTAACTATCAAGAAACAATACAAAGGAGCAGATTGATGTATAAATTTAAAAATATATTTAATTTTTTTAATGTATTCATATGATGAATTAAATATTTATATGTTAAAATTCAAAAAAGAAGAAATAATTATTTTTCTTCGCAATCCAAAAAATAGTAAAACTCTTGAATTCTTTTTTACGCATATTACATTTTAATTAAATGAAACATTTTTTTCATATTTTAAATCTTAAATGCCTTAATCCTTTTAACTAAATATAGTATTTAAACTAAATATAGTATGCGGGATGGAAAAAAATTGTTTTACTGTTGAATTCATAATTTACAAAACGCAAATCTATAAGTTATTTACGACATTAAATTTAAATAATATATATTTCTTCTCATGAAATAAATTTGTAAAAATTATTATGACAAAAAATTTTACCAATAACAATATGAAAAAGTGACATTTAAAAATAGCAAAATGCTATTTTTAATTTTAATTAAAAGATGTAATATTAAGGGAAGGGGAGGAGAATATTTCTTTTTGTTCCCTCCATTGATGCTATACCATAGTCAGTAGTAACAAGCTTCAACAATTTGGACGGATTTAAACAAACTAGGTAAAAATGCATTTATTTAAATATTTAGGAAATTAATTACAGTTATTGTATTCTATTTTATAAACAGCGTTGAACAGCAAACCCATTTTTGTGTTTAAGACTACTAATATTCCTCTCCGTTTCTTTGTACTTTTGAATTAAATCAAGAAGAAAATTGTACACCTGGATCAAGTATTGGTAGAAACCTGCTTTCTTGAAGGATTTTTTGATAGAACTAACCAGCCTTTGCGTTAATTGGATAAGAAAAAGACGAAAACCTGCCACGGTTAGCCTGAGGGCAAGGAGATACTAGCCCATGATCCGTCTACCACTTAGGATATTTCACGTCAGCGTTTATTGTTGGTGCGAACCGGGAGCGAAATTCGTATCGACCTGTGATTGCTGGGATTCGTATCTGGTTCACCTCAAGGCCTATTCCATGAGATGGCTCATACCTACAGTCATTGTAGCTTTTCATGATATATATATATATATATATATATATATATATATATATATCTTTTAACGAGCATGTTTCGTCTGTTTTCAATTTTCAGTACAGAGGAGAGGGTATTCAATCTTAAATAGTTTGATTAATTGAGTTTGTACACAGGATTTTTACAAGATGCAAATTACAAAATGCAATATTATGGGAGGGAGAGGAGAATGCTTCTTTTTGTTCCCTGCATTGATGCCATTCCGTAGTCAGTGGTAACAAGTTTCAACAATTTGGGCAGATTTATACAAATTAAGTAAAACTCAATGCATTTATTTAAATATTTAGGAAATTAATTACAGTTATTGTATTCTATTTTATAAACAGCGTTGAACAGCCGACCCAGTTTTTACGTTTAAGACTACTAATACTCCACTCCGTATCTTTGTAATTTTGAATCCAATCCAGAAGAAAATTGAACTCCTGGATCAAGTATGGGGAGAAATTTGCCTTCTTGGAGGATTTTTGATGGAACTAGCCCGCATTTGCGTTACATGGAGAGGAAAACCACGAAAACCTCTCTTGGTTAGCCTAAGGGTAAGGAAATACTATCCCATGATCCGTCTACCACTTTGGATATTTCACGTCAGCGTTTATTGTTGGTGCGATCCGGGTGCGGAATTCGTATCCACCCGTGATAGCTGGGATTCGTATCTCTTTCACCTCAGGGCCTATCCCATGAGCCACCATGGCTCATACTTACAATCATTGTTGCTTTTCATGATAAAATTTTTTGTTTTGGGAATGTAAAGACAGGAACTATATATATAAATCTTTCAAAGCGTATCTTACGTTATCGCGTTTTTAATTTTCAGAACAGAGGAGAGGGTATTCAATCTTAAATTGTTTGATTAAATGAGTTTGTACACACAATTGATACACCAGTTACATGATGTCTATTAATAAAAGAGCACTCTCATAATAAGAAGATGAAGATGTTTTGTGGCCTTTACTTTTAGCATACGGTGTTGTAAGAAAAATTAGGAGTTTGTTTGAAGAAAAACATTCGAAAATTTCGAGGAAAAAATATTTCCGTGAGGAAAATTTTTGAGAAAGTTCAGAAAAAAATAGAGATTATTATCGTCACTTTCGTTACAAACGCTCGTACTTTTGCCCCAAAAAAGTAACGAACAAACAGGCAAAAATACTAATTTAAGAATGTAACAAAGTACAAGAAAAAGTACGTATTTTTTACTTCTACTTTAGTTACAAGTAATGAAAATAAAAGTAGTGGAAAAGTACTTCGGAACCAACAGCTTAACCGTGCATTTTACATTGCATGTTTTGCAATATGTTGTACCATTGGACTAAATTGCAATTGTATTTCAATTCCAATACCTAATTGCTAATACCTAATTCCTCCTAAATTGCAATTCCAATACCTTGAGAAGACGAGGGGGTGGGGAATTCCCAGTAGGAAATGAAACTATATAAGGAATAGGTGAAGAAGGAACTATATGTAATTTGCCTTCACCCTCTAACTCCGTTACTATACAGAAATTACTTTATTTCTTTTTTAAATTGTCATGTTTATGTTCATTACACAAAACATAAATTAAGCATTAGGCATTTTCTTAAATACATTATACTCATTTTAGTTAAAAAGTTAACTGCTTTTGCGTAATACACTGCCATCTGCTTTAAATTTTAAGAATTTTTATAATTTACGTTACTGAAAACAATAAAGAGAGACAGTTTACTCTAAAATTATAATATTCCTTATCACTACATTGATTTAAAAACAATAACATAAAAGAATATTGAAAAACTTATTTTGACGAAGCAAAGTCTATTACAATTAAGAGCTTAAGTAATTTCTTTTCAGCGGAAAAAAAATCATAAATCCAGTTTTACTTATTTCCGTCTCGTGAATAAATGTTTTATGATTTCTTTGGAATGAGGTTGAATTTTAATTGGTATTGAGTAGTAACTTGATCCATGTGCAAATACTACTTGTCAACATGGCGGAACACGTGTGCCCTTAAGCAATGGTTGTAAATGCTTATGCAAGAACCCATATAAAGGAAAGTTTTGTGAAATAGGTAAATATATATGAACCTCCTGTTAAATAAATTGTTATAATTTTAAAGGAATATTAAAATCCAACCACTATCCGTTAATTTGTAGGAAAAAAAATTTTTCAAATTAAAAAAAATAAAAACTTTGACCTAAGAACGGTAAAATTGCATCTTAAGAAAGAAAATTCAAATTAAATTAAAATCTTATAATTTATCCATCAAGAAACAATAGAAGGGAACAGTTTGATGTATAAATTTAAAAATATATTTAATTTTTTTTAATTTATTCAAATGATGAATTAAATGTTTATTTGCTAAAATTTAAAAAAGAAGAAGTAATCATTTTTGTTCACAAGCAAAAAAAGATTAAAACTCTAGAATTCTTTGTTACGCATATTACATTTTAATTAAATGAAATATAAATTTTTTATTTTAAATCTTAATGCCTTATTCCTTTTAATTAAATATAGTTTTTAAATTAAATATATTATGCGGGATGGAAAAAAAATGTTTTACTGTTGAATTAATAATTTACAAAACGCAAAAGTTTTTAATGACATTAAATTTAAATAACACATTTTTTGTCACGAAATAAATTTGTAAAAGTTATTGACAAAAAGTTTTACCAATGACAATTTGAAAAACTGACATTTAAAAATAACAAAAAGCAATTTTTAATTTGCATACGGTTAGCATGCGGTGTTTTAAGAAAAATTAGGGATTTGTTTGAAGAAAAACATTCCAAAATTTCGAGAAAAAAATATTTCCCTGAGGAAAATTTTTAAGAAAATTCAAAGAAAAATAGAGATTATTTTCGTCACTTTCGTTACAAACGTTTGTAAATTTGCGTAGTTTACTCTAAAATTATAATATTCCCTATTACTACATTGATTTACAAACAATAACACTAAAGAATACTGAAAAAATTATTTTGACGAGGCAAAGTCTATTATAATTAAGAGCTTATGTAATTTCTTTTCAAAGGAAAAAAACCATAAATCAAGTTTTAATTATTTCCGTCTCATGAATAAATGTTTTATGATTTCTTTGGAATGAGGTTGAATTTTTATTGGTATTAAGTGGTAAGTTGTTATTTCTTCTGATCCATGTGCATATATTACTTGTCAAAATGGTGGAACATGTGTACCCGAAGACAGTGGTCCTTCATGTTCATGCAAGAACCCATATAAAGGAAAGTTTTGAGAAATAGGTAAATATATATGAACCTCTTATTAAATAAATTGTTATAATTTTAACGGAATATTAAACTTCAACCACTATCCGTTAATTTGAAGAAGAAAAAATTTTTTAAAATTCAAAAAACACTTTGACCTAAAAACGGTAAAACTGTATCTTAAGATAGAAAATTCCTATTAAAATAAAAATCTTAAAATTTACCTGTCTAGAAACAATACAAATACGCAGTTTGGTGTAAAAATTCAAAAGAATATTTAATTTGTATTTTTTAATTTATTCATATAATGAATTAAATGCTTATATGTAAAAATTCAAAAAAGAAGAAATATTTTTTTTGTTCACAATTCAAGAAATATTATAACTCTAGAATTCTTTTTTTACGCATATTACAATTTAATTAAATGAAACATAATTTTTATATTTTAATTCTTAAATGTTAATCCTTTTAACTAAATATAGTATATGGGATGGAAACATATTGTTTTACTGTTGAATTAATATTTTACAAAACGCAAATCTATAGCTTTTTCATGACATTAAATTTAAGTAATATATTTTTTGTCATGAAATAAATTTGTAAAAATTCTTATCACAAAAACTTTTATTAATGACCTTTTAAAAAAGTGACATTCAAAAATAACAAAATTTTATTTTTAATTTAAATTACAAGATGTAATATTAAGGGAGGGAGGGGTGAATATTTTTTTTTGTTCTCTTTGAAAGCACATCCTTGGTCTGTTTTTGATTTTCAGAACAGAGGGGACATTTCAGAACACTGATTTCGGACCATCCAGAGCTTTATACATGAGCGCAAGACGCATTATTTTCAGTGGTCCAATCAAATCCAAATGCTTTTGCAACGTCACAAATTTGTTTCTTTTTCTTAAGTCCTATACCGCAATGATCTTTTATTAGCTTTCAACGCAGAATAAGACCGGTGGAAACCCTATTGTGTGATATACGAGTAACATTTTCATAGCGTTTTATAAAGTATTAAAAAGGAGTAACCTCTTTGGAAAAGAAAACAGAGAATATTTTAAGTGAATACAATGCTATAAATATAATTGATTTTGAAATTTTACTTTTCTTAAAAAACAACCTCATTTCCAGTCTTAGAATGGCAGTGTTGTTAAACTCTGGTTATAAAATCTTAGAATCTTTGGACAATATTTCTGTTTCTTTTGCTTACTTGTAATAGAAATTCCAAAAAATTTTAATGTACTGATCTGAAATCAATACTGAGGAGCAGTTCAACGTAAATTTTATTAAAAAAAAATACTTTTCTTTAAAAAAAATTTGCTTTTTCTTATTTATTTTCACAAAGTTACCGAAATAATTACCTGTAGAAGGTTGAAAAATTACTTAAGCTAAAAAAAGGTATAATACAATAAAGAGTAAACATAGTTGTTTTCTTTCGAAAAAGATAAATAAATTTGTAAACAAATATTAAAAGATTTTAATAATTATAATAAGATTGTAAATACTACATAAGATTTTGCATTTAAAATTCGTTTAAGCATTTTTGAAAATGGTTTTAATATTAATTATATATTTTTTTAAATTTCTGACTGAAAAGATGTTTTATAACTAGTGCTACAAATAATATGTTTTCTTTATACGTATAAAATTATAATGTTTTGGATTGTAATCAAATAAACACTAATTCTCAATTTATTTCAGATGGTAAGTCCTGAATATTTCATCAACTAGAAAAATCTTCAAAGAGAAATTCAACATTATACTGCCTGTTAAATGAAATAAAATGTTTGCTTTGTTGGAAAACATTTTGTTATGTTTTAAAATATAAATAAAATTTTAAAAATTTCGATTGCAAAATTATTTGTTTTATTTAAGTATTTTTTGCACTTACCCAAATCTAAATCAGTAGTTTCTATTCGCAACTACATGATGGTCTATTCCAGTTTGTGTCCGGTAATAGTCTATTAGCACATCTAGATTTCATTTTCTTGTATAACGATTTTAATTATTACGAATTTGTATTATCTTATTTCGTTTGCAATACACGTCCTTTAGATAACTCGTAAGCAAACAGACATCTTAGGAATTTATTATTTACTAAAATATTTAATGCATAAAAATGGACACTTTCTATGGGTGTTCAAATTAGAGCTTAAGCATAACTTAGTACGTAAAAAAAGGGCACAAATAAATAAATAAACCGATCACTCTAAATAACTGCTGATCTAATGATCGGATCCTCATATTCAGGGACATAATCTTAACGGTGAGAGGGTGTCATCAAATATGCTAATGAATATGAGCAGACGATAAAATTATGAAATCATAATTTTATCATAATTTTATCGAAAAAGTAAATTCATTGAATAAACATACCGTTTTTTTGACGAATTCCGACTTTGAACCCCCGAAATACGGCATGAAAAGCTTGATCCAGAGAGTTTAAAGTTCGGGTCTCTTAATGCTGATATCACTTTTTGCGTATTTCCCCATGTCTCGAGAATTTCTTGGAGATTTGAAAAGCTTTTACACTCAATAGTAAAATTCGCTTATCCAAAGATAATTCCAAGCAAAGAAATATCTTTTAGCAAATATATATTATTTTTTCGTTTTTTATATAATAATATTCGTGAAAATTGTGATTATAAGGTATCCACCCAATTATAAAATTCCGCAATACAAAAATATTATATGCAAAAGTTTCTTAATCGCTTTGTATAGTACTTTTAAAATTTACATTCTTTAAGCTTATTTCCATACCTTGCAATTTAATGATCCTGCTTTGTTTGCATTACAAGTTATTTTGATAACTTGGATGCAAACATATTAATATTAAACTAATTATTTACTATCATACATAGTGTATAAAAAAATGGAACATTTCTATGATGGATATATCAGAGCTCTAATACTCAAACTGCTAGACTTATCTCTTAAATAAATTCGCTAGTTACCATAATAATAAATTGAGTATCGATAAAATTTAGAAATGACGCATACCCACAAATTTTTTTAAAGAGATTAAGTTTTTCCAATGATATTAAACTGAAGCAGAACATTTTAAAATTAAAAAAATATTAAATTTTAAACATAATCTTTCTTGACCTCACACATATTTGTCTATAAATATATATGAAAATAACGAATATACGCGTTTATGTAGATGTTACATACCTATGAAGAAGTAGACAAAATTCTCTACTTTCCAATTTCTCAAATTACATGGGGGGAATTGAAATATACATTTGGTCGAAAAAAATTTAACATATTGGTGCTACTATCTAAGAGAAAAAATAGTAAGAAAATTTATTCGGAAAGATAACTTAATAAAGCCCATAATAATAAGAAAAATTTACTAATTTAATTACTAAAAAAAAGTTAAACGCTGTAATTTAAATAACAGACTGAAATACGAAATAAATCATTTATTTCCATCCCATCTTCCTAAGTGTAACATATTTAAAAGTCAGAGCCTGCACATGTGGATAGGAAGCCGCTTATAGACTTTATCCTTCATGCATAGAACCTCACGTAATTTTAAAGTCTACACGTATTACCTGCATTCATCGGGGTTGGCTGTTTATAAGTCAGATCCCATTCCATTCTTACAAAATAATAATAATAATAATAAAATAAATAAATAAATAAAATATAAACTGTGTATTATAGTTGACAATTAAAATAATTAAAGGTATTTTAAGAGGATACAAATTATTAAGAAGTAACTTAAAAAAGCATTTAACTAATCCAATATAAAAGGTCATACATCCAATATATATATATATATATATATATATATATATATATATATATATATATATATATATATATATATATATATATATATATATATATATATATATATATATATATATATATATATATATATATATATATATATATATATATACAGTCAAACCCCGCAATAGTGAACACGGTTTAAAGGGAACTCCCGGATATAGTGAATCAAATGTTCGGTCCCGTGCCTGTATAATGTTATTTTTTACGGAAATAGTGAACCAAAAAAGTAAGGAAGTTGGATATAATGAACTTCTTTCCGTCCTCGGCTGATTTTTTAAGAAAGTTTTTGCAATAATTTTGAAATTTCTACTTCAAAATAAATACATATACTGATTTTTAGAACCATCTACGGAGGGGAAGGCAGCGATAAGCATTTTTTCTTGTTTGCTTCTTTTATCTCACCTTCTCATCCCTAATGCATCTGTGCAGATGATGCACCTGTAAGGTGTCAGTGGGATCAATATGCATTTTCTGTCAGAGGAAATGAGTAATTATTCATTATTGGTCAAAGGGTTGGACACTAATATGTGTTGATTAGGCCCTCATTTCATCTCCTTTTTGCTCCCAGTTCAGTTAAAAAAATCCTGCAAGGAAGTGTCTCAAATTTAACTATAGCGAGCAATAAACGTAAGACGTTCTCCATTGATGATAAAATGGATGCAATCAAGCTGATATTTGCAGGGAATATAAACTAACCAAATCGGCAGTTTGTAACAGTAGTTCCGCAGTAATCAGTAGTAGGCAATTAATAATTTCTGCTCATGAAAAAAATTCAGATGGCAGAAAAAAGTTGAGAAAAGCAGATCACAAGGATGTTGAATAAGCATTACTGAAAAAGTTCAACAATCGAAGAAGCCGCAATCTTTCAGTATCTGGACAAATGTCGATGACTTTGCTCAGAGATTTTATGATGCTACTTTTATGTGCTCGAATGACAGGTTAGATAGGTTTACAAAGCGGAATAACAGAAATTCAGGAAAAATTATGTGAGTGTCGGGAAGTGTTTCCATATCTGATGTTGATCAGCTAAAGATTACTAATTTTTTTTTGTACGTAAGACGAAGAGTAATGAAAAATAACACATGTTTTGCTACTACATAATATTTTTCAGTCATTTATTTGAATAATGCGTAATAAAAGGGAGTAGTTTAGGAACCATCAGTTAAATTACCTGCGTAACGGATATAGTGAACCAAAATTTCGGTCCCTTGAAGGTTCACTATAGCGGGGTTTGACTAATATATATATATATATATATATATATATATATATATATATATATATATATATATATATATATATATATATATATATATATATATATATATATATATATATATATATATATATATATATATATATATATTACTTTAACTCCAACTGTATCAAGTATCATCCAAAATAATGGTTGCTATAGTGACTAAACACGATACAGCCTTTAATATTTAAAATTAAACAATCTTAAAAGTAACTAAAACGAATATTTATGTGCTTTAAACAAATGCTGACGAGGAAAAATTTTGCTTACATTTAATTTTTCGAAAATTTGAAATTCGTACTAAAGCAGTGGTTCCAAATTTTTAATCCTTTATGATCGACCTTGTTTAAGCGAAACCCTGAGACTTAAAAGAAATTTCATTAGCAAATGTAAAAAATATTAATCAACTAAAGGCCATTATTCGTTTTTTCAAATATTTAACAAATTAAAAATTTCATTATTTAGTTTAAAACTATTTTAAGCATGAATGAAGAATGAACATTTTTCATCGTGTAGTTTTTTAACAATACTAATCTTAAAATTGAATTTCATGTCAGGCAGTTTAATTTACGAGTCTAATGGGGCATCCAATCTAGTTCATAATTGTATTCTATTGCATGCATGAAATGAAATATTTTTCTCGTTTAAATAAAAATGAAACTGGACAAAAATAAGCGTTGATTATAGTTACTGATCAATATTGAATAACTAATGAAATTTAACTGGATAAAATTTTTATCATAGTGCTTCGTAACTGACAATGTTGTTCTAACTTTCGGAACCTTCGTGATCTCTTCATGAAACCCAATGTATCAAAGGATAATCATTTAAAAAACACTGCTATAGGGTACAGTCAGTAAATAAAACGAAAAATGTAGAATTTTAATTTTATTTTGGCATATTTCCTTAAAAAGGCCAGCAAGAGACAAAAATATTATAAATGTATTTGCTTATAAAAGTTCTGAGGATTCGCTAAATGTTCAAATAAACTATGTTGAGCCGAGATGGCTCAGGGGATAGAGCGTTCGCCTTCCAATGAGGTGAACTGGGTTCGAATCCTAGTCGATACGAATTCCGCATCCAGCTTGCACCGATGACAGTGCTGACGTGAATTATCCACAGTGGTAGTCTCCTTGCTGTCAGGCTAACCGTGGGAGGTTCTCGTGGTCTTTCTCTCCATGTAGCACAAATGCGTGTTAGCTCCATCAAAAAGTCCTCCACGAAGGAAAATATCTCCTAATACTCCATTCAAAAGTTCCCTCGTCTTCTGGATTGGGTTCGAAATTACAAGACTGCGGAGTTGAACATTAGTAGTCGTAAACCCATAAAGTTGGGTCGGCTGTTCAACGAAGGTTATAAAATATAATAAACTATGTTTGTGTGCTATGCAACAAAATATTTATTCGGAGCAAAATTGTAATTTCCGCCTTTGAAAAGAGGTTCTCACATTAAAAAACATAGTTTAAACTCTCTAGGAAAAGAAATTAATGGTTGTGAATCAGTCGATTATTTATTATAACGATTCAGTCATCAAATAAATAAAAAACTAACTTCCCATTAGTCCATTTTGATATGCAAATTTTGATATGCAATTTTTTTTTTATATTAGAAAGTTAAATTCTCATCATACACCGTCAGATTAAAAGGAAAATTAGAAATTTTGAACTTAAACAATAAACATAAAAATAACAAACCTCTTTATATGAACGGTGCAAAAATGTAAGGGATACGTTGCCAACAGAATACAAACTAAGTCTTAGAATATTTAAAATTATTTTCTTCTCATACTTTAATTTTTCCATACTTAGTCATTCAGAAGCACTTAAATATGTATTTAAAATTATACTTCATTAAAATGTTTTATGAAAATTAGCTTCAAGCAATTATAAAAATTAAAGATATTAAAATTTTTCCTTATTCTGAAATAATATTATTAAGAATCTTAAAATTAAAACAAAATCATAGTCACTAATTGCTTTTGCTCCTTGAGTAAATTTACTTTTCCTTTGAGAATTAACCGCCTGTGCATAATTCCATTTCAACTTCAAAGACTGCTTGAAGGAATCTAGAAATAGCACTCTTTCGCATATTTAGATTCAACTAACTTATAAATTCCTTAATTGCATTTTTTTAAAGCGAACTCCTTTATATTTGAACAGCAGACGAAATAAAATTGATCTTCCTTCTGATTATTTCTTAAACCATTTTACTTAAATATTTAAAAATGAATATTAGTAATAAATTCGTAATGAAAATCTTTTTTGTTATTTGCGGATAAAATGTTTCAAAAAAACATCCCCTAGCTAGACGTTCTCTAATACAGTAAAATAAAACATTAAATGCATAAAATGAATCAGTTTACTGTAGAAACCAGTTTTCAATTGACACGGTGTGTTATTGGCTTATAATAAATAATAAATTTATCCACATTTATAATTTATAATAAATTTATCAAATATAAAATATTATCCAAAATATTTCATATTTGAACAGCAGACGAAATATAGTTGATATTCTTTCTGATT
Source organism: Parasteatoda tepidariorum (assembly GCF_982258835.1). NCBI lineage: Eukaryota > Metazoa > Arthropoda > Arachnida > Araneae > Theridiidae > Parasteatoda > Parasteatoda tepidariorum. Next base: position 61,518,365 of record NC_141761.1, read on the forward strand.
ATTTCTTAAACCATTTTACTTAAATATTTAAAAATGAATATTAGTAAAAATTCGTAATGAAAATCTTTTTTGTTATTTGTGGATAAAATGTTTCAAAAAAACATCCCCTAGCTAGACGTTCTCTAATACAGTAAAATAAAACATTAAATGCATAAAATTAATCAGTTTACTATAGAAACCTGTTTTCAATTGACACGGTGTGTTATTGGTTTATAATAAATAATAAATTTATTTGATAAATCATAATTTTACAATTTTTGTTATCATGACATACATAACATAATCTGATGTTATAACTAATAGTCCAAAATCAAATCTATATATAATTTTTTTTAAATCATATTTATTTATACTACTCTATGATTTATTTTTACGTAGATTAGTTTCCTTAAAAATTGGAGGTGAGATGTCTTGTCAAGAAAAACTTTTAAATTTACTTGAGAGAACTTTAAATCTGTCTTTGCACAAAGTTTACAAATGTTATTACTTCCATTCTATGTTCGATAATGACCTATTACAAATAAATACATATTCAATTTATCAGTTATGTAAAATCATCTCACTAAGCACTTAAAAAATATTTTTAATATTTTTTACAATAATTTATGAGGAATTTAATGTACATCGGTGAACAAAACCATCAAATTTATCATATTGCTTTCACTTTGTCTCGATTGTGGCCTAATACAAAAAGCACTTATTCTATTTGCCAATTAGACAAATGAATACAATCGAATACAAGTATGATGAATCCTTTTTTTAATATTCTAAGAATTAATTTAAAATCTACAGGTTCCCAAAACCATCGAATAAATCACATTGCTCTCATTTTGACTCAATAGTGGCCTAAAAAATATTTGTTTAATTTTGCAATTAAGTGAAAAGTTTAAACAAATATTTTTAAAAAGATCAGCTGTTTTTTAACTCTCAATTGCCATCAAAATGACAGATTAAAACCTGTTGTAATAATTTAATGAAATTAATTCAACATCCATATTATGGCTAAGTACCTTGCATTGTTTTGAACTAAATACTTCATTTGCATACATATATTTGTGTCAGAATGTGGAACAAAAAAAAATTATATATTTTAGACGTACTCTTTGTTTTCCTCTGATGTTTTAATTTCTACGCATGCTTTTTTTGCCCACATAAATTCCTGTGAACTCAGAAAAAACTTAACTTGTTGAAATAAGGGTGAGTTTAGATCATGAAACAAAATCTGCATTACTGAATTATAGAACAAATTTATTTTCTTTGCAAGGTAACTTGAGGGAAAAATCTAACTAAACTTGATCCTCAATAATCTAACTTGAATATTAATGTCCAGCGCTTCAAACTTTCGTCTCAATAAGAATTAATTTTTTACAATAAGCTGTATTTTTTGAACATCGGAAGTAAAACTAAAATTATTATTTTAATCTAACAAAAAAACGGTAATTGTTTTCGCAATGAAGGAATTTAAAGCATTCTGCAGGCAAAACTTGGAAGAAAATCAGCTCCTTTTTCGAAATCAAAATCGGGGGAAATTTATTAACTTTATTTAATTATTTTAAACTCGAAGTCCTCTTATATTTTCTTCGAAGTTGCATAAGATAATATATAAAATATAACTTAGTGAGAAAAAAATTTTAAAAAGGAAAAATAATGTTTCAGTTAAGTACCAGAGCGATAAGGAAAGCAATGGAAAAATAAGGCAATTGTAAAAACTTTATTTAACCTAAAACTCCTTTGAGATTTCGTTCATCTTTTCCACTCAGAATAATTTACGAATTCTTTTGAAAATGTATTTTTTACCCATTCTGTTATAGAAAAAGCATTTGACAGTATATAATCTCCTGAGAAAGAAATAAAAATGAAACCACAAATATCTTTGGTCATAAACTAGGGTGTAAGTAGCTTTCCTATGTCATGATCATTACGAAAATATATATTTATGAGAAAGCATTATGTTCATCGTATAAATTCAGATAATATTAATATTAAAACTCGATAGAAGTTTCTTGTTACTAAACATAAAATGATATTTTATATCTACACAAATAAGATACTAGCATTGATAAAAATTAGTACCGTTATCTTTATGTATATCATTTAAATACGTACGTTTTAACTGATATTTGAAATACAGGCATTTTACAGGATGCCTAAAAAAACCGAGAAGGTAGAAACGATTAATACCTTACACAACACTTACTAAAGAGTAGCTAATAAAACGCTTAAAGGCATTCTATTCAAATTATGTAATAATTCGCGAATTTCATTAATTGAATTAAATTTTATTTATATATATATATATATATATATATATATATATATATATATATATATATATATATATATATATATATATATATATATATATATATAAGTTCAACGAAGAATAAAACAAAGAAAAATAAAAGACATATGAAAAAGGGGGGGAAATAATAAGTATAATAAGGGGGGGAAATAACTTTCTTCGTGTTTTCTTGTATTTATATATATATATATATATATATATATATATATATATATATATATATATATATATATATATATATGTATATATATATATATATATATATATATATATATATATATATATATATATATATATATATATATATATATATATATATATATGTATATATATATATATATATATATATATATATATGACAGAAAGCATTTAAAATTTCAAGTTTTTCTTCAAACAAATTAGAAATAAAAGTTATCCTTTCAGCGCATTCAAGTTTCAACTCCGTAGTTTCATTTCTGAGGACTGCAGAGCTGCCTGCATGGTAAATTTTCATACAAATTTAACAATTTATTACTTTTTTATTGCATCATATTCCCTGTGCTCCTGTCCATGCACATTCGTAGTTTCACATTATAGTTTTTGTGCGGCAAAGCAAAATGTACACTAGAAGTTGATAATACAAACAACAGCGACGGCTGTTATAGTGAAAATATAAAGTAGAATAAAAACACTCTTAAAGAAAAAAGGAAGCAGGATACTATTTACGAATCATGAATAATGAAATTTACCCACCTACAATGTAGAAGCACTTTCGCAATTTAACTTATAAGATTTAGATAGAAATGTCTAAAGCCAAGATATTATAAATTTTGCACCATCGCCTAACGTAATTGGAATTCTAATCATAGGTTTGAGTTTTCTTTTTCTAAAATTATTGATGACTGCTTTCAGTTTTGGACCTTAACACCTGGGAATCATTCCATCTCTGGATTATTCAAATAATTCGGTTATTATCCTTATAATGTCCTATTTTCTCTTAATGTTTCGAAATCTATTTTAATTCAAATTTCATATCTATTACACCTGGATTTTACCCTACTACCTCCATATACGGTACCCATCCTATCTCTTAATCTGATTAATTTTTTTTTAAACGTGTGACTTTTCCTATATTAGTTTAATCACTTTTCTCTTATTATCTCTTGTTTGTCTCATACCTCTCTCTGTCATTTTGTGTTTCGACTGTGGAGAAAGTTCGTGTAATTATTTTGCAAGCTTTATAACTGTAGTTAAGCTCTATTCTGTTATAGAGATTTTTCCTTGTGAACTTTATATTTTCAGTATCCTTGTCAAAAATGAAGTGAAAAAGTCAGCATAAAATATTTTTTAAAAAAAACAATAGATCTAACTCTAACGAATGAAACGAAATTCTAGCGATAGCTAACTCTAATGGATAAGTACAGTATTTTAGGCGCGACTGAAAACCTCGAAAATAATGTGATTACCGAAGGAAACAGAGAAGAGATGAGCCAAATGCAAAGTATATTTAATTATCAAACTGGTTTTATGTATTTATGACGCCATTCTCATCAATGATTCAGCAGATTTTGACAGCATTTTTATACCATTCTGTTCTCAGTTCCATATTAATTAGAGGTGTTGGATGTGAATACTTTTTAACAATGGATCGAAAAAACATAATGTATTTTAAGTGCATTTCTTATAATAAAATGAAAACCGCATATTCCATTATAAATCTAGTTTTTAACCAACTTAAATATTCGTAATAAAAAGTATTATTAATTCGTCATAATACATCGAATATAAATTTCTTAGAGAAATCTAGCTCATTGCAATATATTGTAGAAAGTAAAAATATTGCTGTGAAAATATACTGTTTCAAAATATTGCTGTAACCATGTTCGCTTCCGAATCCCCCTGAAAATTATTAAAGGAATGAAAAATGCTAACTATAAATCAATTTACCATTTCTTTAAATCATTTTTATGGGATACAGATAAATGTATCTTGCAAAAATGTACCTTGCGAACAATTGAAGAAAAAGTCAACCACAGGAATTCTTAAAAGTCCAATTTATTGCACTTAAAAATTATAGGAAGCTTGAGTTCTATTAAATGTGAAAAAAAGAAAGAAATTACAGTCGCCCTTAAAAATTCTCAATATTCTTAAGTCTTTTTAGGACTTAGACTGGAATGAAGAGAAGAAAGTTTTATCGTAAAAGGAAGAAAATACTGTTTAAAACAAAATATCTGTAAAAGTATCCTCTTTCGTACGCACCCAAAAGTAAAGTGCACTTGATACCAAGACTATTTCTGCTGGCGATCTATTAAAAGGTTTTTCTTTTATTACTAAAACAACCTCCAGCGTTAATTCTTTTTCAACTATTTTATAATAAAAAGCATAGTTTTCAAAAATTAAATGAAAGTAATAGTATCCCAGAATAAAGAGAATATAAACACAGTTATACGGTAGCAAAAAAAAGTATTTAAATTTTTCTCAACTTTAAGACTACAACAATTTGCAGCTGAAAATATACATTTATGTGTTTTATTAAAATTTAAATATCACCTTTTTTCTAAATTTTAAGCAGCAAAAAAAATAGTTTTAAGAAGACAATTGGATACTTGCACTTCAAAAAGAAGAAGATCACGGATACCCACACATATGACCTATGACGTCAGTGCCAGCTGATCGCTTATAAGCAAAATGTAGTATTAAAGTTAAGCTAAGTTTCTCATCATAAGTTAGAATGTTAAATAAGGTGAATTTAATTAAATACAGTGTATCACACATCTAAATTGCTGAAACAAAATTCTTTCTCAGAGTTACTTTCTCTTTTTACTTTATTTAGATTTATTATATTTTATGTATCTTACTGCAACTTTGACTTATTTTTTCTTTGTATACCTGGTAACTCCGATGCACCAGAAATCTTTGTGAAAGAATCTTTGTCAAGGAATATAGTATATATCCCTGAATAGAATTGATACTTAACTGGCTTGGCTTACTGAAAATAGTATGGAAAGAACTGTTACTAACGTAAACAAATGCCACGTTTCAACAACTAATCAGGATGGAGGTACCCATACTACGTCCCTCGCTGGTATCCCATTGAAGACTTACATGTCAAACAAAAAGAGAATTTTGTTTGCAATTTGAATGCTCTGTTTTTTCTGACTTTATCAATTACATGAACTGTATTTACAAACTCAGAAAGTTAGATTCAATTTTTTAAAAAAAACCTAAAAGCTTATGAATAATTCAGATTTTAAAAACTTATTAATTTACAGGTATCGCAGGCTTTATTTTGATTTCAGTAATAGATGACGAAATCTTCATATTTTTTATAGTCCCCTGCAATACTTAAGTATTAATTTTTCATATATTTCATATTTTAATGAAAATAAAAGTTCGTTTTGTAAAGTAAATTAAATTTTAATTTTAAATATTTTAATATGTGACTATTTTCCTAGTTCTTAAATTTATTTCAATGTTGAATAAAATAAGTATTTATTTGAGAACGATATGCGCCATTAATCATTTCAAACTAATCGAAAATTAAAATGGACAACGGTATTAATGTAATTTTATTCATTTTCTCTGTTTATTGCAGAGTGTTATCATATGACAAAATTAAATGAACATTAATAAATTTTAAAAAATAACAGAAGCATTTTCATACGAATAATGGAACTCAAGTCTAAGATAAAAGATTTTGAATTAATTTTTTGAAAAATTGTAATTCTACATAAATGGGCAATATTAAAAAAAATTACGAAATATAAACTGAAGTTCACGCAGTCAAATCTTTTCTTCAGAATTTACTCAAATGGCAAATTTAATACTATAAATCATAGATATGTATTATTCATACATGTTTTAAATACAATCGTGCAGAAATAAGCAAAAATATGACAAAGACTTTAAATTATAAACCGTAGAGTATCAAGTATTTCAATTTACAGTATCACTTTACCGTTTCTATTTAGTGTTATAGAAAGGGTAGAGGTCCTTTAGGAGAGTAAAAGTGTCGTGATGACGTTCTTAAGTTGTCGTTCGTGATTTTAACTTGACTGTATAATTATAAGGTCGATAATGACAGTTTTATTTAAATGGTTACTTTCAGTTTGCTGTTTGTAAAACTGAGTCATGAATTAGCTTTCAAAAATTATTAGAGAAAAATGAAGGAAATTAAATTAATATTCTATAAGTGTCCCTCAATAAAAATTTTATTCTTGCACTTTTTTCTCCTTTCAAAATGACTTACAAAAATACTAATCTCCTTACAGAAATGTTATTAAAATTTCCTTATAACCATTGTCTGTTATTAATGTGCTTTAACAAAAATTTTATAGTGGCATGCTCTTTAAAATGAATACAAATCCTCACAATGAATAATCGCATAAAAAATTCCCAATAGCCTATTTGTGTACCTCTATTACGAAATTAAAAACCAAAACAAATTATCATCATTATAATAATGATTGTGATTATGTTTCAGGGAGAATTTGCTAGGTTCCATTTTTTATGAAAAAATCTGTTAAAAAAATATATAAAGACGGCAATGAAATATAAACAATTCTTTATCGCAACTTTCAATGTAATTTTTCCTTCCTTATAAAAAACGGATTTCTAACAAAATTGAATTATAGGAAATCATATTAACTTTTGAAGCGATGATAGCCAAAAAGAATATTTTCATAATGAGTATACAAAACACTGTATTTAGTTTATTAGATTTCTTATAAGAGACGAATTTTTTCACTACCTCAGTAAATCAACACAATCCCTAGTCAGTAAGAGCAGCAATGAAAATTTCCACAGAATTAAGAGCAATAAAAAGACTAAAGGAACAAAAGTTGATTTGAAGAAATTGATAAAGAAAAGTATGCTTCTTAATAACTTTAATATTAATTTCATTAAAATTTTGGTTTTATAATAAATATATAATATTTTCATTATTCATGTGTTTTTAGAAACATGCATAATTAAATAATATGCAAGTATGGGAAATCAAAGTTTGAAAAAAGTTTTAGGCTAAATAAGGAACATGAAATTATGCATTTTCATTTTTTTTCAAAAAATAATTACAAGTTGATGAGTGTATGTAATTTTTATTTTATCGAAAAAGCATCAGCATACATCCCTTTTTTTCCTTTTTTATGATTCATCTAATATTTAACTTAGAATTTTGATTTTTACAGAAGTTTAACATAAACGCAGGCCTTAAAATGCAAATACTTTTACGAAACAGTGCAAACAACTTTGAATAGTTAATATTCTTAAGATTTGAAGAAAAAAGGGATAATATAATGTCTTGCGAGCGCGATAAAAGTAAAAAGAATCGAGTTAATTACTTAATACAATTTTTCATAGGCTGCCAAATGTACTCCTTTTACACCATTTTAGCTCAAAGGAATTTCTGGGTAAAAAGTAACTTTTTAAAATGCTAAAAAAAATTATTTCTGTAAAAAGGTTACTTTGACTCAGAAAAAATGTAAAATATTTACCATTAGCCAATTGCTGGAATGAATTTGATGAACATGCTGTACTAAAACTAATTATCAAATTTTAACCTTAATGGTTTATTAGAAGCGGATTAATCTTGTGCTCTAAAAAAATATTTTAATTGAGAAAAACACAACTTTTAAAAACGTAACTTTGAATCTTTAAACAAAGAAAGTAAGTTTAGAAGCAATACCAATTAGTAAAAATGTTTTGTTGTTTTCTGATTTCAGTGAGTGACTTTCAGTAATTTTGCTGCAACTTTGGAATCTTTTTCAGTATTATATTACATTTGGTGTTGAATTTCTCGAAACAACACAATCATACATATTTGTTTTCAAAATATCAAAATTATTGTTATAAAAATCATCTAGACCCCTTGAGAAAAATACCCATTTTCCGTAAATTTAAATATTTTAGAATTTTTGCTTAGGTTTAAAATTCTGTAAGAATGAACCACTAATTATAAATTTGTATAATTTACTAAATAAGAATTTGAATCATGTAAATAATTATAAAATCAACTGCAGAATTACACAAAAAATACCTTAGCTAGAATTAATTAATTATTACTAATATCTTCATTCTGATTTTTTTTCCGAAAAAAAATGAAGCCACATAGAGGGCCTGACACAACAAGAACGGATAGAACAGAGGGCTCCTTAAATGCCCATAGAGGGATTCGGACCCCGAATCTTCCTGGCACGTGACCAACTCCTTGACTACTGTAAACTTGATCGTCCTTATTGATCGCTTTATTTTCAATTTCGTTATCTTTATTCTAGTTTCGTCATTCTAGTTTGCAATCTTCCATAACCTATGATGAGGTTTCAAGTTGAGGAAACATTTTCGTCATATATTTGAGAGCTCGCGCTTATTCTCGAAATAAAGGAAATGCTGCTGAAAGATTGCTGAATCGTTAAAAATGAAGTTTTATTTCTGACAGTGCAGGATGCTAGAGACTTTTCATGCATTAAATGAATGCAGGAAATATTGTGGTAGCGACGCTGTGTTTCGAACACCCTGTTCTGTCTGTCACGAGATTGATCCATCAGCCCTCTGAACTTAACCCTTTGCTTACGGTATACCATATTTGTACCATCACATGTGGTCCACATGTTGTACCAGCCGTAAGCAAAAGGTTAAGTGTTTATTCAGCCGCACGGAACAAAAAAGCTTCATAAGGTGAGCCGTATTGGCACAGAAAAAATTCTGGTTGTTAAACCATCTGAGATTAAAAAAGCAATCAATAAAGTTTACACTTTTACAGTTTGAATGCCATCCTTATTATGGTTATTTGACTGCATTGGTTGAATATGGTTAATTAAAAATTAAATTAAATGATATTTCATTTTTACAGAGAAATTTCAAACGGCGTGTTATGAAACAAACTCACGGGAATTTTATTTTAATTACGAACCCAAATGTAAAATAGCTCAGAATAAAACCCTAATTAGAAATAAAAGTGCGCGAAATATTATAGTAATACTTTTTAGAAATGTAGTTTTAATAATTACGAAGTAATCAATCTAAGTTTCACTACTTCCAATTTAATGTACCTTTGAAATTGAACGTTTTAAATCTAATATTTATTTAAATATATTTCCTATGTAATGATTTGCAGCACGGAAACTAAGCTTGAAATGAGTAGACCTCAGTGGGATGTGAGAATTATCACCTGCTCTAGAGCTTTGACACGAATGGAATATTAGGGGTAATTATTCTAGATTCATCAATTTCAGGAATATTTTAACAGTTGTCAAGCCTATAATCAGCATTCACAGCTCGTTACACGTAATGGATAGAGGTAGATGTATCAGCACTTTAAACACATATCAGCTGTAGGCGAATCCTTGCGATATCTGATACATTTGGAATTATCATTTTCATGTTTTAAAAATAAAGAGCTTTTAAATTAAACTTGAGGTAAATGAAGTTTGAAAACCGGAATTAAATCTGGTTTTGCAAATTAGTATATGCTTGTAACTGGATATTTTAAAACAACCTATTTAGAATCTCTAGATTTCACTAAAATTATACCAACACAAATGAAAATTATATAATCATATAAAAATGTTTATTAAAATTTTGTATAAATTTCTTTTTCACTCAAACTGCAAACTGCCAAATGCAGTTTGAATCTTTTATCAGTCTGATAATACAAAAAGGCTAATTATACCCTTACATCACCCAGTGAAATCTGTGCAATTTATTAACTTTAAGAAATAAAAAAAATAAATTTAAAAAAGACTAAATTAATATATTTCTCCAAAAATTAATGACTTTCAATTTCGTCCAACAGTCAATTAGAACCTTCTTCTACTAAATTTTTCTAAAAATTACTCGTCAATCGATTAAAAATGAAATTAAATGAACTTAACAGAATTCAAAAGTAAAAATCTCACCTCAAACAAAACAAAAAAAAATCAAAGAATTTTGTAGTTCAAATGTCAGTAAAGAAAAGAAACTAGAAAATTTTGTACAGATAAAATTTTTAAAAATATTAAAATGCATTTAATTACTTTTAAAAAAAATAACCGCTCCCCCTTATTCATATTTTTTTACTTAGTCTAACATTACTTACTCTAAAGAATTAAACATAGTTGACATACGAAAATTAAGTGGAAAGAATGGTATACGTCCATTTCACCCAAAAATGACGATTGTATCGCCCTCTGTTGCATTCTGAGGATTACTAAGTTTTGGCACATCAATAATGCTGAAAATCAGTTCTCTCAAAGAATCATTAAGCAGTAAATATTATCCTTGTTAGGATAAAAATGTTCCTGTCATTGAGCAAAAATTATTTTTTCTCAGAATCAACTTTCTTGTGCGGAAACCATTCCTTTTCCTTAATTTTCATACATATGGAAACAAAATTAAAAATGTTTATTCAAAGAAGAGAGGAACAAACAGAGACTCACAAGAAATAAATCCGTATACTTCTTTAAAAGGTAACACTTTTCCACTATCAAAAATTCCGTTTTTATCCACCTATACAATTAAACAAAATAATAATAATAGTTTTGCTACAAAATTAAACAGTTGAAATAAAAATAGAGTTAAATATTTCAAAAATTAATAATGCGAGAATTGTAGATATGCTATTCTTGCACCGTAACAAAACACGAAAAAAGCAATAGTAAACAAACAGCACTGCTCTTTAAGAAACTTTAAAAATTATATATATTTTGTATGAATATTTATCATGGTATTTCTAAAAAAAGCTAAAACAAGTTTTATTTTCAAGGGAGTTCCAGAATTAAGAATGTCCAACCACAATATCTACCATAAACCATGTGAAATGTATTTCTCAGAAAAATACATAAGTTTTCAACAAATCGGTTTTGTATTATTATTGCTAGATAATTCAGACTAATATCACTAAAGCAAAAGAAGTCTGATTTTGCCTAGGTAAAACAAATTCAGTTCTAATAAAAAAACGTGTATATATATATATATATATATATATATATATATATATATATATATATATATATATATATATATATATATATATATATATATATATACACTATCTACCAATAAGTATTTGCACACGTGTGATTGAAAAAAAAACTTTATTCATAATCAATAGTTGGTAGAGTCACCACGAGAGGCAATTACAGCGTGGAATTACAGCTTAATTCCACTTGGCTTGGAGAAGACCTGTAACTTCTTTCACCGATTTTGGACATGTAGTACACCCCTTATTTCGGCGATTCAACTCGTCCCAGAGGTTCTCGATAAGGGTTCAGATCAGGGTTATAGCCAGGCCAAATAATACGATTAATCCCATTGGCACCATACCAAGCCTTGGTGACTCTCGCATCATGACAGCTGGCACTGTCGTCATGTAAGTAACAGGGGTCCACCCCGTAAAACTGCCACAACGCAGGAAGCACATTGTCATCCAAAATAAGGCAATAGGCATCGGCGTTGAGCTTACCATGAAAAGGGACCAAGTCTCCCAATCCATGCCAGGAGAATCACCCCAGACCATAATTCCACCTCCGCCGACGTATAGTTATTTGCATAGGTCTCCAAATACTTACTGGTAGACAGTGTATATGTGTATGTGTGAGTGTGCCTTCGCGTGTGCGTGTGTGTTTTATAAAATGTGTGTGTGTAAATTGCAGACTTCACGTGTTAAACAAAAAGCTAGTTTTGTTTAAAATATGAATTTTACAACTTTTGCCTGCTGCTTTATAAATTATATAAACTGTATTTGATGTAGTGTATCTACCACTGGAAAAATACAATGTGAACACGCGTACCTTATCAGAAACTCCCACTTCGATCTGATCACGCCTTTCTTGACAGTAATGCCCACTTCGATCTGAACACGCCTACTTCGATTGATGCTCCACATTGAACAGTTGACTTGCTACTTGTGACTGCGACATTATACACCTCTTCGCGTCAGCATGCATACACGCTACTGCTGATGGCAATACAGGAGCAACCACAACCGTGAATTAATACAGCTCCCACGATCAGTTAAAGTGCGGTGATCTTAATACAGCTCTCCCGGCGTCTCACAAAACAGCAATGAATCAACAAGTGGTGCCTGTTCATCTAATTATATCACAGATATAATTCTGGTTGGGGAGTACTGTTGTGTATCTATCACTACAAAAATACAATTCCAATTCACTAGTATATAAGACATGTTAACTCGATTCTTGAATGGGGTACCTTTTCATAGATGAAGGTTAACATTGTCGATAACAAGTCTCAGCACATTTACAAAATCAGAAAGTTCAATTTAATTTAAAAAACTAAAATCTCATGAATAATTAAAAACTAACTTTGTGTAGACATTCAATTTCTAAGAATTATTCATTTCAATATGAAACTTTGAAGGGATATGTATACTTACTTTATTTTTTAAATGTAAAATACTATAATTTAATGGGTTTTTAGTTAAACATTTTTACTTAAATCATCTTAAGTTTGATAAATGTACAGATGTTACATAACTAATGAACGAGAGCAGTAAGGAATATCATGGATAATGCCCTAGAATTTGTGTAAAGGGTGAGATGCCAAAAACAACAAAATTTACGATAGCCTGATCCTAACACTGATTTTTTCCAAATACCTGAGCCTAATTTTTACCTGATACCTAAGCCTAACTATAGCCTGATTTTTACCTAATTCCGAAGCCTAATTTGTACAATAATATACTAACTGTGTTAGAGTACAAACTTAAATGTATGAAGATTGTATTGCAGATTAGTTCGGTAAATTCTGCTTCCGGATCTTTAAATCCTCAATTACATTTTATTTTACCAGATAATCTTGTCTTTATAGATTTTTCCCATGAATTTTCACTCTTTTATGCGATCTTAAATTCCCTCTTAGTAACTTATTCTTAACTACTTTCACTTACATTTTCGTTTTCCAGATAATCTTGTTTTCTCAATTTTTTTTTAAGTGACTTCTTCCTTTTCTACTTTTATTTTCTTTTAGCAACTAACTAACCCCATTTACCAAATCCAACCTAGCATAACCACCTTAAATTTTCGCTTACCAGATACTCTTTACTGATTCTTCCTATGCAACCCGACGTTCGTTTTAATTCTAAATGTCTTTTTAGCAACATGCCCTTAACGGTAATCAATTTAACTTTAATTTTTTGGACAAGGTTAACTGCATGATTTTATATTTAAATATTTATGAGAACCGTATTTTTAAAAATATTCCAGAAATGAGTGATCTATCTATAAAACTTGGTTATGCATTCAAAGAATAGAAAGTTTAATTGAATGTTATAATCAGGACTTAATAAAATTTTGGAATTCCGAGATAAGCCTTCCAGAACAAACTTAAAAAATTAAGGTGTGGGCTCTCTGTTCTAACTAATAAAGAAAATATTGAAGGAACTGTATCCTGTTACGGTTAAAGTTTTACGAAATAGAGACAATTGTATTTATTCAATTCAGCTTCTGAGCGCACTTTAAAAAACTTTTAACTTCGCAATTTTAAATAAGAAAATATATAATTTAGTGAGTTAAAATCTTTTCTGAGATAATTTAAAAATTAATTAATCTAAACATATTAAAAAGATGAAATAAGAACATTTGGTTAAGACAAAAAAAATGAAGCGCATTTTTTTTTCAAATTGAGATTTTTTAGTGTTTTATTTTATTTTATTTAGGTCATTCACAACCTGTACTCCTAATTTAAAAAATAGATCAAAATAACTTATAAGAACTTTTTCTGTAATAAAACTTATTTATCAGATAAAATTTTCTTCTGGAAAGGAAATTCAAATTTGAATTTAAGAATCCTGGATATATTTTTGAGAAAAAAATGAAAGGATAAAAAAATTAGTAGGAAATGTGATTTTTTTTTTAAATTTAGGATATGAATTTTGCATGGTGCATGCAAAATAAATAAGTAAAAAAATATTTTGATCAATAATGCTATATTTCCCAAAAGGTGTCAGAAAATAAAAATCCAAAAATATATCTCGACGAAATTCTTAAAATATTCCTAACCAGACACTTCAATATGTATAAAGTTACTTACTTTTAAAATAAAAATAGAATATCATGAATAATTTTATGAATCAGAAATGAAATGAAACTAAAAAACTAATAAAGTTTTGCATTAAACTTTTTACATAACAAAATTTTTTGTCACTTTAGTTGAGATTGACTTTTTCAGTGCTACTCTAAATTTTTTTTCATGAAACTTAACATGATCATTATAGCAGATAGTTCATGATTTTAGATAAGCTCATACTATAAGTAATATTCTAAAAATTAATTTGAGTAATTAACTTGAGTAATTTAAAAGAAATTAAAAATGCGTTGAAGACTACTTTTATAAATGGTTTAAAGTAAAACTTTTTTCGCTGATATTTATTTTAGAAATAGTTGGTACAACAGGTACAGGAAAAAGAGGACGACCAAACCTAAGATTTTTAGACTGCCTTGAAAAGGACCTACAAGTTTTAAAGATAATAAACTGGAGAACCTTGGCTAAGGGAAGAATGTCTTGGCATAGGCTTGTTGAGAAGGCCAAGTCCCATCCTGGGCTGTCGTGCCAATGAGAAGAGGAAGAGAATAGTTGAAAATACTTAATAGGTAAGCAAAATATTTTCTACTCGTATTATTAAAACTTATTCATTGAAAAAATGAGTTTTCCAGACATTCCTCGTTATTTAAATAATCCTTATGATTGTTTTAAAATAAAATTTTAATAAGTGACATTTTATAACTCTAATTTATAAATATTTGATACGATAAATATATAATTTCCCACATGTTTCTTTAAAACTATCTCATGCCCTAAATGATGACCGAAAACAGATATTATTGTAAAAATTGTTTATTTTTAATTAGCATTATTTTTGAAGGCTTCTTGTGAATAATTTAAAATAAATTTTGAAATTTTTTCTAATTTATTCCAATTTATTTCAAATTTAAGATAACAAGCAGTTGACATTGTGACAAGTATAATAACTGGAATCAGTTTTGGTTTAACAATTATGATTATAAGGAAAAATATAAAATATTTTTAGTATGCTGTAATGCTTCGAATTTCCGATAAATATAGTAAGTTGTGAAATTTGAACGCAACTGTGAAATTCGTGAGTTTATTTCAGTTGATCCAGACAGGCTATAAGAGTTTAATTATTTTGCAAGAAAATGACCGTTGAATTGAATTAAATTCAAATTATATTTTTTTTATAACAGTTGTTATTGCCAACAAGAAATATGAAACCCTCAAGGCTAAGATAAAGTTATTTACTTTTTGTAAAAGCAGCAATAGGTAGACAAAAGCACAAGACAGACTCAAATGGACTACAATACAATAGGCCAAGGCATGGAGTTTTTGGAGACCGTTCGAAAATCCTTAAATTTTTAAGAAATTTTTCGCCTACGGTTAACGGTTGTTAATCTTTTTTCTGTTGATTTTTCGATTTATACCATTCATAGCTTTTACATGACGCTACTATTCTTTAGTTAGTAATATTTTTTAACAATATTCTAAATATTGCTTTCAGAAAATTAAACTACAATAAACAAGTTGAATTCTTGAATAATAATAAAATACAACTCATGATTCTTCAAATTTCTAAATGTATATTGTATATCAATTCTTATTTTGAAAACGTGACAAAACACTATTGCCACTGCAGCGTTGGAAAATATTATGTATTAAAGTAAAATGTTTATTTTTAATACATTTGAAATTTACACAAAATAGTTTATTTATAACAAAACGACAAGGAAAGAATATCTCTACTATTTTCTTAAGATGATAACAGATTAAACTTTTCAGTCTGTTTTCGAAAGGCATTATCAGAACAGTTTGGAACGGGCTCCAAAACTCCCAAAACTTATATCACCTTAGTATATTAATAGCCTGAACTAGAAACTTAAAAATTCAAAGTAAATGTCTGATTTGCAATGAACTGATCTGATTTACATCAACTGCAAATTTGCACAACAGATATTGAATTTCTACGATATGGATAAAATATATGCTGGAGAACGGAAGGCGTTGATACGAAAGCAATAAGGAAATTTGAAGCATCATTTTCATAGATGAGAAAAAAATTCCCAGCAGAATCTCTTTGCGCAAAAATGTCAATATGTGTATTGATCAATATCAAATCAAATGCTTCAAATGTATTTATAAATTCAATTTGCAACGGAATAAGATGAAGCAGCCTTTACGTTTCAGTCTTATGTTTTATTATTCTTCTGTGAGGCTATACTTCGAAAAATTGAGAATTTTGTTAGTAATATAAAGCTTGAAGGGTTATATAAAACTTAACGTTGAAAAGGATGCGCTCTATTTTATTTTAGAAAATTTGAGCTGCAGTATTTTTGACTGGTATAGATCATGTTTTGATAGAAAAATCAAATTTTATAGTTTTCTGAAAGATGAACGTTCTCGATAGAAAAATAGAAAAATTTTCTTTGCGTTGAATTTATACTCGCACGCGTAATCTATGTTCTTTATTTTGAGTAAAAATCGCAAGTACACAAAGCTTGTCCTTAATTTATGTTAAAAGTAACAAATCTCAAATACGATGCTACTATTACAAATCTTCTTAAGAACAGCGATTAATCAAGATAACTCTTATAAAAAGTTGTAAGCCTATAAATTGTTTTTAAAAAACATGGAAATTTATTTTAGTAGGTAAAAATAGAAATGAAATAAAACAGATATCAAAAGAAATAGACAGTCTGAAATAACATTAGTTGTCTTATCTACCATAATACCTTTAGAAAAGCATTAGAATAGTTAAAAAAAGAATTAGGATCAAGACAAATAGCTGTGCTGTCTTAATGTATATTAGTGATAAACAGTTTAGTGTCCGCCGTCAAGAAACTACTTTGTCTCTACAGTCTTTATTTCAAGAAAAATCTTAAATATACAAAGGTTATCCTCAATTTAGATTTTTATCATATTTCAGAAAACTAATAATTCCTAATTTAGCTACTACAATTACAAATCTTTCTGAAGTCAGAGATTAATCAAGATAAATTTTATAAAAAGTCTTATGCGTATAAATAATTGTTTTATGAAAACAATGAAATTCATTTTAATATGCAAAAAATTGGAGATTTTTAGGTATAGACAGTTAACATTAGCTGTTTGATCTACAAATAACTACAAATTACACAACTGTAAAAAAAGGAATGGGGATGTTGAGAATACCTCGATCCCCCCCTAGCGGACAATAACAGAAACATTCAATTACGATCTTTTTCTCCACGAGCGTGGTATAGCTTAGAATTTGTCATGAACAACGTACAACTCTTTTCATCTGTATATAGCTTTCCCTTTTTTATCATGCTTAATTATTAAATTTAATTCTTAAACGTTTTGTGCGAAGTATTTTTCAGCCTAGGTGTAATTAGTTATCTACAGCCCAAGACCTTGGAAGAGAATACTAGGTGAAGGCAGAACAAGAAGCTGAAACAAGGTAAGATTCCTTGTTGATATGTATTGAATCATTAGAAGTCTTTGTTTAGTATTCGTTATATGGCATCCCCTGCTGGGACGTAGTTAACTTTTTTAATTTGAACACTTATTCAATTGAACTGAAAAATATAAATTAGCACTAAATTGAAAAAATAAACAATGGAGGAACGGGTAACAATTTTAAAGAAAAAAAGAGGTTTGCTTAGATCGTCTGTTACTAAAGCAATGAATGTATTAGAAAATGAACTTAAAACAGAAGTGTTAGATATCAGTGCTTTAGAAGAGTGTTTGCATTTTCTTCTAAACAAAAATGAATCACTTGAATCGATTAGCAAAGAATTAGAAGTTTTGTTTACACCAGATGAGTTTGAAGACGAATTTTCGAAATCAGAAGAGTACAGTGAAAAAGTTGTTCGTTCTAAATTCCGCGCTACCGAGAAAATTCAGGAATTAAACGAAACCATATCGATTGAAAAATCTAAAAATAAGGAATCCTTAAGATTTGATGAGTCTACAAATCATAAAAGTGAACAAAAAGAAAGTATTCGAATTAAACTCCCCAAATTAAGCATTCCCAAATTTTAGAGCGAGTTTAAACAATGGCTGACATTTTGGAACAGTTTTGAGTCGGCCATTCATAACAATGACACTCTTGATAAAATTGATAAGTTTAATTACTTAAAAGCTCATTTGGGTGGAACTGCCCTGATTACAATAGAAGGTTTTTCTATTCCTGAAGAAACATATGACACGGCAGTCAAATTATTAAAAGAAAGATTTGCCCGAACAGATATTCTTATTAACGCCCACATGAATAATATCATAAATATGCAACCATTAAAGAACTCACGAGATGTAATTTCTTTCCGAAAATTTTATGATAACATAAATACACAAATAAGAAGTTTAGAATCTTTAGGATTAATCTGTAAAAATTACGGAAATGTTTTATGCCCCATTCTCATTAAAATTTTACCGCCTGATTTAGTCTTAGAATATAACAGACGTGAAAGTGAAACTGAATCAAATATAAAAGAACTTTTGAGCTTTCTCTCCAAGGAGTTAAATTCTAGAGAACGATCTGCAATAATGAATAATGCGGATGACCTTCGACCCCTCCGCTTCTCTTAATCATTTTCTACCAGCCCTAAGCAAAATATTCCCGATACTCGATTCAAATATAATAAATCAGAAAATAAAAATAAATTCATTTCCGCTTCAGAATTAATCTCTTCTGAAATAAATGAAAACATGAATAAAAAATTATGCGGCTTTTGCGACTCCTCAAAACATGAGAGTTCCGTATGTGAATATGCTAATCCGTTGAGGAGAAAAGAGATATTTTGTTAAAGAAGGGGATTTGTTTCAAATGTTTAGAAAATAAAGGCCATATTGCACGCTTCTGCCGTTTTAAGGTTGTGTGCAGTAGATGCCAAGGTAAACATCAAACTGTCTTGTGCTTTTCTAAGTTTGACCATGATATTAAAGATAAAAATAGTCCTAATTCTGAAGATAACGTATTAACGAATCAAACATCATCTGAAACTGTATATTTGCAAACATTGATTGTTCGTATACACAATAAAGGTAAAGAACACTTTATGGGGGGGAATTTATGACTCAGGCAGCCAAAAGAGTTACATTAGTAAATTTGTAGCTGAAAGAATGGGATTAGAAAAATTGGGTGAAGAAGAAATTACTCATGGACTTTTTGGAGGATCTCAATCAACAGAACTGCATAATCGATTCGCTTTGCAGTTAAGTAGTATCGATAGAAAATATAGTTGTGAGTTAGTTGCTATGGATCAAAAGGAAATCTGTACGAATATTCCCAGGGCTAATAATTTTGAGTTGCTAAAAGATCTGGAGTCAAAGGGTATATTTTGAGTGATATTTCCCCAAAAAGTAAGGAGTGTTTACATGAAAGGAATTTGAACGAAATACATTTACTATTGGGGGCCGACGTTGTAACAAAGCTTATAACAGATCGTATAGAACATCTCTCTTGTGGATTAGTGGCAGTAAAGACCAACCTAAGGTGGACTGTAATGGGAAAGTCAACCAATCATGATAAATTTGATAGTTCGCTTTTGGTTCTATCCCTTCATGTTAATGATGCAAAAATCACAGATTTATGGGATTTAGATACATTGGGAATTGTTGATCCTTGTGAAAAACGATCTAGAGAAGAATTACAGGATCTTGCCCTAAAACACTTTAAAGAAACTGTAACGATGGATCATGACGGGAGGTATAAAGTTTGCCTTCCATGG
Source organism: Parasteatoda tepidariorum (assembly GCF_982258835.1). Lineage (NCBI taxonomy): Eukaryota > Metazoa > Arthropoda > Arachnida > Araneae > Theridiidae > Parasteatoda > Parasteatoda tepidariorum. Next base: position 61,538,360 of record NC_141761.1, read on the forward strand.
TTCGATGGACACATTCCTCTTGCCGATAATAAATCCTTGACAGAAAAAAGATTAAAGAACACGATAAGGTCTTTAAAATCAATTGACAAACTTAAAGATTATGAAAGGGTTTTTGATGAATAGGAATCTGAGGGGATTATTGAGAGAGTTGGCGAACCTGAAGCCTCTTCAACATCGAATGTTAGTTATTTACCACATAGGGCTGTATTTAAAGAACAATCTACTACGAAATGTAGACCCGTTTTTGACGGCTCAGCTCGCACTCGAAACTCTGTTTCCATTAATGACTGTATTGAAAAAGGCCCTAATTTAATTGATTTAATTCCCTCAGTTTTGAATCGCTTCAGGGTTGGAAAAATAGGAGTCATCGCTGATATTCGGAAAGCATTTTTGCAAATATCATTACATGAGCGGGACAGAGACTATTTGCGTTTCATATGGTGAAAAGAAGGAGATCATAGAAAAGAGGTCATTTATCGTCATTGCAGGGTTGTTTTTGGGATAAACTGTAGCCCGTTTCTTTTAGCTGCAACTCTAGACCATCACTTAGAACAAGCCCCTGCGCATCTTAAAGATCTAGCCACTAAACTTAAGAACTCGATGTATGTGGACAACTGCGTCACCAGTGTCGATTCTCCTCAAGAACTGGACTATTTTCGAAATGAATCTTGTAAACTACTTGCATCAGCCAAATTTGATCTTAGAGGATGGTGTAACAACAGATATTCCACTAGCATTGCTGAAAAGGACGAATTTCCATTTGAATCTTTGAATATAAAAGAAGTACCTGTACTAGGATTGCTATGGAGTACAGAAGAAGATACTTTAACTTGTGATTTAAGAAAATTGGAATTTAAGGATGAACCTGTAACGAAAAGAAGTATTCTCTCATTAGCTCACAAGCTTTTTGATCCAATTGGATTTACTGCACCATTAACCTTGATTCCGAAGATAATTTTACAAGAGTGCTGGAAAATCAAAGTTTCATGGGACTGTAAGTTGCCTGATAATATTGTTAAAGAGTTTCATAAGTGGAAAACTCAACTTTTTGAACTGCAAAACGTGAAAATACCCCGAAGATTGAGTGAGTTCATACTCCATTCAGGAAGTTTATCTTTGCATGTTTTCTGCGATGCTTGCAAAAAATCCTATGCCACCTGTGTTTTCCTTAGAGTTAAAGTTGAGAGCGATGTAACCTGCCAGTTAGTCCAGGCTCGATCCCGAGTAGCTCCGTTAAAGAACATAACTATCCCTCGTCTAGAGCTTTTGGCATGTTGCATTGGAGCAAGGTTAGCAGAATCCGTCAAAAAAGATCTGAAACTCGAAGATGTAGAAACTCACTACTGGACCGACTCTATGGATACCTTATATTGGATTAAAACTGACGTACCATGGGGTACATATGTGGAAAATAGAGTCAGAGAAATCCGAAGATTATCTTGCCCGAATTCATGGAAATTTGTTCCTGGAAATAAAAACATCGCTGACTTACCATCACGTGGTTGCTCAGCAAAAACTCTTCTGCAGTCTGAATGGTGGAATGGTCCTGATTTTCTAAAAGAACCTGAAGAAAGGTGGCCAAAGAGCGAAATATTGCCAAATATCGATACAATCAATGCAGAAAAAAGAAAGACTATAGTTACTGCTACTAACGTAAAGGAGAGTGAAAAATTTTACAACAAGTACTCATCTTATTTGAAATTGTTGAGAATAACAGGATGGATTTTTCGATTCGCTGAAAATTCAAAGAAAAGAGAAAATGACAGAACCATTGGAGAACTCAACAATAAAGAATTGAAAAATGCTGAGAAAATAATTCTGAAATGTGTCCAAAAGGATGCTTTTGCCAACGATGGAAATAAGAGACTGAATTCTTTGAAAACAATTATTGATGATGAAGGACTGATCAGAATTAAAACTAAGGTATTTATGAGAGAAGATGATTTTAATTTCCGTCTTCCAATAGTTCTTCCCTCAGATTATACTGTGGTTAAAAATCTGATTTATTGGAAACATAAGCAATTAGGACATTGTGGAATTCAATTACTGATGTCTACATTACGTGAAGAATTTTGGATCTTGAAAAGTCGAAAAACTATAAGAAATGCCATCAAATCTTGTGTCATCTGCAAACGTTTTCATTCTAAACCTTCCAATGTACCAGATGGTCTTTTGCCAGCAGATAGAGTGAAGGATGCAGCCATCTTTGAAATTGTAGGTGCTGACCTGGCTGGTCCCCTCATTCTGAAAGATGGTCAAAAAACTTGGATCTTGATGGTGACTTGTGCTATAGTTAGGGCTGTTCACTTAGAACTCTTATCATCCCTCTCTACTGAAAACTTAATTTTGGGACTTAGAAGATTTATCTCACAAAGGGGAAGACCGTCAGTTGTCTACACAGATAATGGAACTAATTTCGTTGGAACACAGAACCTTCTAAGAAGCATTGATTGGGAAAAGCTTAAGGCTGAATCCAATCTGTCATCAATTACCTGGAATTTCATTCCCCCGTCTGCCCCTTGGTATGGGGGATTTTGGGAACGTTTAATTGGCATGATGAAGAAAATCCTAAGAAAGGTTCTGGGTAGAACATCGTTGAATTACGAGGAAATGGTAACAGTTCTCTGTGACTGTGAGAGTGTAATGAATTCACGCCCCCTGACTTATGTGTCCGATGATGCGGAGGAGCTATCACCAATAACACCAATGATGTTCCTTCAAGAAATAAGACAGGTGGGTGTTGCAGATTTCGATATTTTAGATCAAGAAAAATTCAAAAAACGACTTGCATACAGAAATAAAATCTGTCAAAATCTTCGAAAGAGATTCAGAATGGAATATCTTGGTCAACTTCGAGAAACTTCTTCAAAGACCAAAACTTCAGAAGCTCTGCAAGTTGGGGACATTGCGATAATTTGGAATGACAATGTAAGCAGAATTCAGTGGCCTCTCGGGCGTATTTTAAAGATTTTGCCAAGTAAAGATGGACATGCCCGAACTGCTAAGTTGCAAACCAAATCCGGAATCATAATCCGTCCTTTGAAAAAACTTTGTCCTCTTGAAGTCAACAAAACAACTGAAGAAAAATTGACTGAACAACTAAAGAAGCAAGCTCCTCATCAGTGTGCGCCTCTGCAAACTCGTGCTGGAAGACAAGTGCGTGTTCCTGATCGATTTGAACCCTGATGCTGCGACTTTCTCCTTTTTTTTGAGTTCAGCTAGTCACTCTACTGAACTCAAGGAGGGGAGTGTTGAGAATACCTCGATCCCCCCTAGCGGACAATAACAGAAACATTCAATTACGAACTTTTTCTCCACGAGCGTGGTATAGCTTAGAATTTGTCATGTACAACGTACAACTCTTTTCATCTGTATATAGCTTTCCCTTTTTTATCATGCTTAACTATTAAATTTAATTCTTAAACGTTTTGTGCGAAGTATTTTTCAGCCTAAGTGTATTAGTTATCTACAGCCCAAGACCTTTGGAAGAGAATACTAGGTGAAGGCAGAACAAGAAGCCGAAACAAGGTAAGATTCCTTGTTGATATATATTGAATCTTTAGAAGTCTTTGTTTAGTATTCGTTATAAATGCATTAATTTAAATATTAAGGAAATGATTACTTACAATCAAAGAAAATCCTTGTAGTACACGTTGTTTTTTTAAATCTATGAACCAACTATAAAAGTCCAGAAGCTGCATCAAAATAGATTATAAAAATCTAAAGACTTTAAATATTTGATTTTCTTGGCTTAAATCTTGAAACATTAACTAAAACGAGCAGAATTTTTTGTATGAGCACCTAACTACTTATAACGCCTGCCCTTTATTTTTCAAAATAGTGGAAAGTATTCATTATTAAATCGTTCCATTGGTTTAAATTATTTGTAGAGCGAGTCATCAGAGGAACCTCCTATTTTTAGTATTTCACACTTTAGTGGCGGTGATTACCACCATGGGTGGTAAAAATCTCCTGTTGAGGAAGAATTTACGCTAATTTATAGAAGGGGCTCTACTTGAAATCTATTCAGCAAATTCCGAAAACGTTTTTCAAAGAGATTTTAACCCCTGATAAAATTTAAGATTTACAAGCATTTCACTACAGAATAATTTGTCTAAGCAAGACTGGGACACCCCATGGTTTTCACATCTCTCTGTCCTCTGGTCATCACCATCTGGCCATCTGGTTTTTCTGCCTGAAGGGGTTCCATTCATTTCCTCCCCCGAAAATCATTCTTTTAACTGGAGGTCTCACTTTCCTTAAGATAAGGGGAGAAAAATTTCTTTACGTTTGTCACCAACTTTTGAACTTCCAAAGTTTCTTTCGTTCGCCTTTCATTTTTTTAGTCTGTTGTACTACTAATTTTTTCATATAGATAAATATTTTAAATTTAAAGATTCAGCTTATATTATTATAATTTATATTTAACGTATAGCATTTTCAATTACACATAAATAATATCAAATAATCTAAGTAGAAAAGCATTTTTTCCAAATAAATTATTTTAAATTTAATTGACTGTCTAAGTAAACTATTTTAGATAAACGAAATCAATAAATATTATTTTTAGGATTTGTTTTCTGTTTTTATCATCTTATTATAAAAAAGGACACGATTTTAAACAAATACGCTATGTATTGCCGAGGAAAAAGGCATTGACTTATATCTATATATTTGCTACTCAAGAGCTATAACATCATACATAGTACTACAATACACATTCAATACAATTCTACAATATACATTCTTAATGCTAGTACATATTCCATACTTTTGTAATCTAAATTATGTTATTAAGTTAATTATTTTACTTTTATATGTAACCATGATTTTTTGTGGCTATTTTAGTGTTTTTTTTTTTTTCCCTTGTGCAATATTATAGTTTGACTCTGAGTTACAGTTTCAATAAAGTCTTATAATGTCTTGCTTGTTTATAATATTGGAAACTTCAATATTTATAACTCTTACTCGTGAATAACCCTTCTGAATGAACATTATTAAACTGTTTATTTTATCTTCGTTTATACCTGGAAAAAAAAAAATTTTTTTTTTCGTTTTCCTCAAAAAATTTCACGTTAAGTTTGTGCTTTATTTTTCGTTTTTAGTAGAAAAAATGAAATTAATAATGCACTAAAAAAATAAAAAAAATAAAATTCCCTGTAATTTTCTATAATAAATAATGAGCTTACATTTTGTCTTTTCATTTTATCAGCGATAACTTAAATTCTTTCTATTACAGCTTTGACGTATCGTGAAGCAATAAGAAGCTACATTTTAGAAAAAAATAAGTTTAAATTCCTTTTAATTTAAATATGGGAGCCGCGATGGCTCAGGGGATAGAGCGTTCGCCTTGCAATGAGGCGAACCGAGTTCGAATCCCAGTTGATACGAATTCCGCAAACGGCTTGCACCGACCACAGTGCTGACGTGAAATATCATGGAAATATCCTCAGTTGTAGACGGATCATGGGTTAGAGTTCCCTTCCCGTCAGGCTAACCGTAGGAGATTCTCGTGGTCTTCCTCTCCATGTAACGCAAATGCGGGTTAGCTCCACGAAGGCAAATTTCTCCCATTTCTCGATATAGGAGTTCCCTTGTCTTCTGGATTGGGTTCAAAATTACAAGGCTACGGAATTAGGTCGGCTGTTCAACGACGTTTATAAAATTAAATATGGGGCTAAAAGTCTTTTTGTCAAAGGATTTTGATCGACATTAAATGTTAAATATTTAGGAAATTCTCTGAAATTAAAAATACTTTTATTGGAAAGTATCAAAAAGTTAGTAAAGAGAGTTATAATTATAATTATTAAAAACGCTGCATTATTCTTTATATTACGATATTATAATTAAAATTTGGTTTTTGCCGAAATCATCGTAAATATAATAGTAGGAAAGAAAAAGCTACTTTTAATTACTGATTTATTTTAGTATTTATCTTGAATGTATTCATGAATATAAAATTTTTTTTTATTTATTTCGAATCCTCTGTTGCTCAACTTGAAAGTATAATGAAAGAAAAAGTGTCTAGTGAATGAATGCAGAAACGTGTATGAATTGTTATTACACAGACGTCAAGTTGTTTAAAAAGAGGGGGTATGTGGAATGTTTTTTTTTTCTTATTTCCCCCATTTTTTTTAATGTTGAATCCAATATAACAATTTAGATTTCCCGCGCTTTTCGAGTTATGTAAAAGCGCTGGAAACCTTGGCCCTCCTATTATCCCTAACTGAGGTGGTCTATGAGTTTTCAAACGAAGTTATTAAAAAAATGAAAAACAGTGGGAGGTTAAAATTGTTTAACGCTCGTCACCTACTTTGTTTTTATTATTAGCGGTTCGCTTTCATATTTCACTCCCCCAGTTATAAAAAGAGTTCCTCGAAAGAATTCGATGTCTTCTTTTCGAGCCCTCGAGGAAAGGTTAAATGTTCGATGCTTTTTTTAATTCTGCCATAACTTGAAAAAAAAATTAGTAAAATTTTTAATTAAAAAAATAATCTTTGATGTTGATTGATTTTGCGCCTTTTTGAAATAATGCGCCCATGGCATTCGCCATACTTGCCATACCCTAGATACGCCACTGTCAGTAACCCTGATGAAAATTTTTTTATGGGAACGTGAAGGATATTATGACCCGACTGACTTATCAGTCAGTATTTACTGTACTGACATCAGTCACTATTTACTGCATAGGAAGTCTCTGGCCTGCTGGATTCGAACTCTCGTTCTCACGAATGAAATCCAACCAGGCTATCCCGGTCATTTATATATTGATTTAAAACAATGGCTTTGGCTAAACAAATGAGAAAATTTCATTTTTTTAAATTCCTCTAAAATAAAAATCTAATTAAATAAAATCGGAAATCAGGCTTCGTAAGAATTGAATGTCGCATCTTTAATGGTTACATTATTCCCGCAATACAGTGCAGATGAACACGCAAATTCTTTGTATTAAATATATAAATAACATAGTTTATGATAATAACAATTGATTCGTAAACCAATACTCATATTTGCTTCTCATTTCCATGTTCATCAATTTTTGATATCTAATCTCTGTGATGCCTCACTTAACTGTCATTTCCAATTTACAGAGCAGATTCCAAATGGCATTGCCTTACTAATAGGATTCATCACTCATCTGTAACTATCGAAATACTCCACATTTGGTAACATCTCAAACTAAATACATAATAGCTTACATTAATATCTGGATAAAGTAAGCAGGACTTATAAGCTATAGAATATTATCTCAAATCATAAAACTTTTTTGATGAAATAATCATTTATTTGAAATCTCGAACGAAATTTAAATTTTTTAATAAAAGTAATAAATTCTAATAATCATGTATGATATAATAAAAATATTTTTAAACGTTAACCTCAAAAATATTGTTTAAATTAATTAAAACCATTGTCAACTGTACTCTTAAAATAAGAGTATTTATGTTTCTTTTACTTTGCTAAAAATTTATAAGTATCCGCAAAATAGTATTTCGGTAAAGACATTGATTAATCTAAAAGCTTTTATTCACCATCTTTTTAGAAAAAAAAGAAGAAAGAAACATACCCTCTAGGAAATTTTGCTATACATCTCTTACGTCATAGCAGAACAAGACTATTTCTTTATTTTTTAATGCTTTACTCCATTGCTGTATTCCTTTTCTCTTTAATGCGTTTCTCCATTGAATTCGGCTTGATAGATTTTTAGAGAATTTATACATCTTAATTCCAGATTACAAATTATTGCATCGACGTATAGCGCTATCAAAGGCTGCACCACTGCTACCAGTTGAAAACAAATTTTTTGTCATCAAAAGCAAATAATTATATCTGAAGAAAATTGAAATCAGTACAAACGGATATTTTACCGGAAGGTGAAACAAACTTCGCAAATACTTTCCATACCGTTGAAAACACGAAACACGGTTGAGAATAAAGTGAATAGTACTAGAATTCTAAGAATTAAGTGGTTATAAATCAAAATTTGACAAAATATTAGAAGTGATCATTATTATAATCTCATATTTACTAATAAGTATTTCAGACTACACTGTATTTCAGACAAACTGTCAATTCTATAAAAAAAAATCATATTTTTTACGGAAAAAAACTGTTTAAAGATACTCATTTTTTTCTGTTTTTAATCGTTACCCGCGTGCTGCAATTCTTTTACAGACTTTTTTCATATATTTGACATTTTAAAGCTGTTTTTCACAAGCAGTTTTCTCTGTTTTTCAACCTAATCATAAACGGATTAAAACTGTCTATTCAAATTCTAGTTTTTTTCCATGCAGCTTTACTAACCGCAATCTTTCTTTTTAACCGTAATCCGTTTCTTCTTTCGTAACTTAATCTTTTTTTTTTTTAATCATTTTAAGATTATTTTCTATACTTGCTCCTCATTTCAAAAATTATTCCATGGTTTTGAACACAGTTGAAATAAAATTGCGATTCATTTTCATCGTTAAATTGATAGTCTGCCTGATTATTATCTGTCTTTAGATACAAGTTTTCGGAAAATAAAAAAGGTAACAACTTTTATATGGGTGGACACTATAGTTTTAAAATTTTTTACACGTAAATATGATTTTAATAAATATGACTTTTAAGTTAAAGAGTGATTTTTCTTTATAACCAAACATATGAGATGGCATTGTTCGAACACAGCGCTCTCCTCCTGATGTGATGCCCCGGTTTTGAATCCCGGGCCTTGACTGGTCAAGCGAAGTTTTCTCTCAGCTTAAAAAACAACTATTTCTGCATTGTGTTATGTTTTTTTACTGAATAGCATTACTTATCTGCTTTAAAACTGGAGTCCGTTTTAGAATAACAGTATTTTTTTTTGTGAAATAATCAGCTTTATGCTGGAACACTAGCAGACAGTTTTTACTGTAAATGTAACAGTTTCTTAACATGTGTACTGCCGACCGGCCTGTGTAGGGGGCAGGGAACTGTCTTTGCATCAGAAAGATCCTGGGTTCGAATCCCGGGCAAGGCATGAATGTTTCATTCCCTCTGTGTGTGTTCTGTGTCCTTTCTCCTTTGTGTGCGAATGTGACCCCCCCTATAAACGGGTTGTGCTTGTGTGAATGGCGTGGCAGAAGTCGAATTCCTGGCCATAGATGGCGCCACTGAAAGACAGGAACAATCGCACCCCCACTGCCTATAACAGGCATACGACAAAAGAAAAGGAAAAAAAAGAAAAAAAACATGTGTACTTGTGCTGAACCAATGTAAATATTGACTGGGAAATCCATTTTTTTTTTTTTTTTTTTTTGATTCTAAGACTATTTTTAGAATACAAGTTTTTGCTTTTAAACATCATAGACTAAATATTTAAAAAGGAAACCTAGTAAAAAGAAAGTGCGTATCATAGATTTGAAATATAGCACGGGTGTAAAATGCTCTATATTAAACTTTGATGGATATATTATAGTTAGTACCGTAGCAAATATAAAATTATTATTATAAATATAACAGCTATAAAGTAATTATTGCAAGATTGAATATTGAATCTCTCTATTAATGCAAGCACTGAAACGTTAAGTATCAAATTCTGAAGAGTTACATTCCTTTATTAAATATCAAAAATACTAGAAAAAATTAAGATTTTACAAATACGTTCCCTAATTAAGAAACTGAAAAGTTAACTCATAATTTTATATTGGCTTGAATGAATGGCTTGAAGTGCTAAATTATTAGCATAGAATTTCTATTTGTGAAGAAATAAGTAACTTTTTCAAAGCATATGTGCTTAATTTTGTCTTCACCTTCGAAGATCAGGCAAAACCGACAAACGAAAAACTATAAAATAGAACATTGATTTTTAAACTTATTAATATCTGCACTAATCCTACAGATAATAATGTTGCGATATAATTTATTGTTTTCATGACTGACAGTTTTCAGAAATCACATCATACAATCTACATCAACTTTTATATCAGAAATTTGGAATATAAAACTCTTTGGAATAATAAAAAAATAAATGGCATTGCAAAAGTTATCCTGTATAAACTCCGGCTTTTTCCTTTAAATGGACGTCAGATTTAAACTACTGAATCATTAATGTGACTCTTTCAAAAAATTATGTACTTTTTTGAGCTTTTCTTATAATTCCTTCTAATATAAATAATACGTCTTCACTCATAGATATAATATTAAAAAAACTTTCAGTTATTTACTAATAAAATTTTACAATAGTAGTCTGTTAATCGGTTAGTCTGAGTTCAATTCATAAAAAAAGATTAACATCTAAGAAAAATGATGAATTTAAATAAATTAAGAAATGATGAATTTAAATAAATTAAGAAATGCTTAACTTAAATAATCGCCAGAGATCATTCATTTATCATTACTAATCGATTGTAATAAGATCTTTTCAAAGGTAAATGTCAGTAGAATTGGAAAAATGTCTCAAAATTAGATATTCAAAGAAGTATGAAAGAAGCCTTTTTAGATTAAAGTATTCCAGACATTGCAATTGCAAACAGCAAAATACGGAATTTTTTAGGCCTGATGGTCGAAACATAGATCGAAAATGGGTGTAGATTTTACGAAATCAAAAAAAAAAAAAATCCATAAATGTAAGCAATATTTTCTCGTATTTTAAGAAAACCCATATCGAGTTTTTACTCTAGCTCTAATATTGATGATGAAGAAGATTTGGTTTCAGTAAAAAAAAGTGCATTACAAGAAAATCTTTAAGAAAGAAATAAAGCAATAAATATGATGTATGTATATTTTAAGCGTTTTTTCTTCAGATGTTTTGATCTGAGTAAATATTGGGTGATTGATTTCCGATCTCATTATGTAAAACACAGAAGTACATTAAAAACATTTCTTGCAATATTATTTGAATGAAATGAATAAGATTTGTTTGACTACATTTTTCATATCAGAACAGTAGTTATATTTATCAATATTATTGAATAAATATGTACAGCTTGCATTTATGCATAAGTTCATTTTATTTTACATTATAAACTACATAGAAATAAAATTAAAGTCATTATTTCGATAATATCTTTATGTATAAATCAATAGGATTCAGAATAAGCACCTGAAAAAAATATGAAAAAATAGTTATAAGTAGTAATATTGTGGGAGTTCAGCAACAGTCGAAATCAGAAGCAGCAGCAAACTGGGTTGCTGCTGAAAAGGGGAAGGGGGGGGGGGAGGCAGGTGATGGAATTATCAACTCTAAGAGGAGGGTCAGTCAACTATAGTAGAGGGTCTTATCAGTTTTTGAATTTTTATCATTTATTTCCCTTCTTTATAAGTTTTAGGTAAGAGTGTATTTTTTCCATTTTTATGGACTTAGAAAATTTTGAACTATAGTTGATAGTTATACCCGCTTGCTTGTTTCTGCCCAGTTTCGTTTTCTGCTTTTAATTAAAGTTTCTTTACGAATGCTTGGTTAGATATATGTAAATAAGTTAAACCTTTTATTTGAGTACAAAAAGACATAGATATAGGATTAGAAATTATTTATGAACATGCCTTCGTTAGCAGAGGTTGTCTCTCTTTCTTGCACATATATTTGTCTATTTGCTAGTTTGACCTTTATCTATATTTTTACAGAGAATAACAATATACCTATTGATTTTACTTTATACTTTAACGAAACGGGAAATATAACTCTTAAAATATGATGAAATTTAAATTAAGTTTTTCTAATAATAAATTTTTCTGCTGTAATGGAGAAAACATATCAAGAACCAGCACATATAGCAAGTTTTGGTGGTGTCGATGCATTATACCGTGCTGCGGAAGGAAAAATATCCAAAAAGAAGATACAGAAATGGCTACAAGGAGTAGATGCGTACACTCTACACAAACCAGCTCAGAGAAAATTTACAACAAACCGTGTTGTTGTGTATGCCATAGATCAACAGTGGCAAAGTGATCTTGTGGATTTACTAAGTTTGCATGAGCACAATCATGGTTTCCGATATATTTTGACATGTATAGACATTTTATCTAAATATGCATGGGCTGTTACACTAAAAACAAAACATAGCGATGAAATAGTAAAAGCATTTACTTCGATCTTTTCAGAGCGTAAACCGAAATCTCTTCAAACAGATGCGGGTACAGAATTTAAAAATTCCAAAGTACAGAAACTTTTAAAGGATAATGGAATTCGTTTTTTCACAACGTTTAATTCCGCAAAGGCCTCTTTAATAGAACGATTTAATCGCACCTTAAAAACAAAAATGTGGAAATATTTTACCCAAAGTAACACTTACAATTATGTTAATGTATTAGATGAATTATTGTATAGTTATAATCATACCTATCATTCTAGTATCAAAAGATTACCCGCTGAGGTTAATTCCTCAAATGAGAGCGATGTTTGGTTCACATTATATGGAAATATGGAAAATGAAGAAATAAAACCACATAAATTAAAAGTTGGAGATACAGTTAGAGTTTCAAAACGGAAGTTAACGTTTGAAAAGGGATACGAATCGAATTGGACGGAAGAATTATTTACGATTACTGAATGTGTGAAACGAAATCCTCCCGTGTATCGTATTAAAGATTTACTTGAGGAACCTATTTTAGGAACATTTTACGAACAAGAACTTCAAAGAGTTACACCTAAAAAGGAATATATTATAGAAAAAGTGATAAAGAAAAGAACTAGGAAAGGCCGTTTAGAATATTTTGTCAAGTATCGAGGTTATCCTCAAAAATTTAACCAATGGATACAGTCTAGTGATTTATTTTCAGTATAAATTAAAGTGATTTTAAGAAATGTGTTTATTTACCAAGATGAGTTTTTACGTGATACTACCGAGTGATAGCTCAATGAGCTATTATCCGGATAATAAAATATCCCATTTCATGGTTCGTTTACCGAAGCCTATAGAACTAACAGGCGAGTGGGAAGTCGGTCTTGTGGAATTTATATATCCACATACATGGTATAATGTTAACAATAGAAATAACTTGATGGGATTTGATTTAGGTGATGGAATAGTTTTAGGAAGACGTGTACCTCCAGGTTTTTATGATACCGTGCCAGACATTTTAAAAGCTCTGTTAATTGAGGCTCATTTGAAAAAAATTTCTTTTCACTTTAATGATATCACGAAGAGAGTATCTATAAAAGTGAAAAACAAGTCGCGTGTTATGTTATCTGAAGGTTTAGCACAGTTATTGGGTTTTGAATCGACTGAAATTTCTTGTGCAGAAGGAATAGAAGAAAACATTGTACAAAGTGAAAATGTAGCGGATCCATGTGCTCGCTATAGAGTTTTATTAGTATACTCTGATATTGTAGAACCACAGATTGTAGGCGATGTGATGGCACCCTTATTACGCATTGTAAACGTGAGCGGATCTGACGGCGAGGTGATAAATGCACAATATGACAGACCACACTATTTACCAGTTAACCGTAAAATTATTGAAAGTATGGAAATAGTTATAAGAACTCACACAGGCGAACTGACACCATTTGAACGTGGGCGCTCGTATGTGAAGCTTCACTTTAGACAAAAATATCTTTCATGATGTATGTACCTTACCAGTGTTGTCAAAAATCCTTTGAAGATTATTATGTTAATCAAACAGGAAATGGACTGAATTATTATCAAGGATCATCATTTCAAAAAGGTTATGGATTTGGTGGTCTATTTCGCTCTTTTTTCCGTGCTGCAGTACCAATGTTAAAGTCAGGTGCTAAAGCTATAGGAAAACAATTATTTCACAGCGGTGTCAACATGTTAAATGATCTCTCGCAAGGGGATAGTTTAAAAATAGCAGCGCAAAAGAGATTGAAAGAAGCTGGTAGAGAATTAACTGATAAAGCCGCCAAACATGTTAAGACTATGATTGGTTCAGGACGTAATAAAAAGCGAAAGCATGTCAAGAAACGATTCATTTCGAATAAAGCTAAGAAGGTGAAAGAACGCGATATTTTCTCTTAAAATATGTCTTCTCTCATACATAAAGACTCTTTAGCTTGCGCTAAATCAGAGTTGGATTTATTTGTAACTCCACCAACTCAAACCGCTATAGAAAAAGGACATTTTATTGAATATCATCCCATATCGAATATCCGAGATGGTGCTCCACTGGAATTTAGTATATCTGGAAACGGACAAGAGTATATTGATTTAGCATCATCGCATATTTATGTGAAAGTAAAAATTGTGAAACGAGATGGGTCTGTTTTATCTGATAACGAACCCGTGGCTCCAGTCAACTTATTTTTACATTCCCTCTTTTCGCAAGTAGATATCAGTTTAAACGAAAGAATGATTTCATCATCTAGTAACACTTATCCTTATCGTGCTTACCTTGAAACTCTTTTAAATTATGGTGAAGACGCAAAGAAGAGTTTATTGACCTGTGAGGGATACTTTAAAGATAACAACTTAGATGAAACTGACCCCACTAAAGAAGCCAATGGAAATATCGGGTTAAGAAAACGTTATGAAATGACATCGCTGAGTAAAACGTTTGATATGATAGGACAATTGCATTGTGATATTTTTCAACAAAATAGACTTTTACTCAATATGGTGGATTTAAAAATTAAAATGATTCGCTCTAAACCAGATTTCTGCTTATCAGCCAAAGATAATAGCATGGAATATAATGTAGTGTTAGAACATGCATCTATTTTCATACGTAAGGTTAAAGTGAGTCCTGGAGTTTCTCTAGGACACACAAAAGCATTAGAAAAATCAAATGCTAAATATCCCATAGACAGAGTGTTATGTAAAACATATTCTGTTTCAAAAGGAAGTTGGTCATTTATGCAAGATAATGTATTTTTAGGATTGTTACCGAAAAGACTTATAATAGGTTGTATTTCCAACGGAGCTGTAAATGGAAGCTATAATTTAAATCCTTTTCTATTTAAACACTACGATGTAAACTTTTTAAGCATTTATGTAGATGGACAGCCTGTGCCGAGTAAACCGCTAGAATTAAACTTTGAATCCAACAGTTATATAAGAGCCTATCATCGTTTGTTTTCAAGTTTTAATCAAGATAAAGTAATTTATATTTCACGTGAAGAATTTGTTAAAGGTTATACTTTATATACCTTCGATTTAACTCCCGATTTATGTGACGGACCTCATTTGAATTTACAACAACAAGGTAACCTTCGCTTGGAAGTAAAGTTTTCTAAGGCATTAAGTGAAACTATTTCGCTATTAATCTATGCAGAATTTGAAAATATAATAGAAATTACTAAATCGCGACAAATATTGTGTGATTTTCCTAACTGAGAAATATGAATACTTTGCAATTGAAACAAGTGATGATGCGTGACAAGTATACAAAGAAATACTTTATAAATGTTTTTGCAAGTGATCTACTGCCTAAGAAAATTACACGGTTTCCTGCATGTTTAATTGTGAATGTGGATTCTTCGAAACAACCTGGAAGCCATTGGATAGCTTTTTACATGGCAAATGCTGAAGAATTAGAGTTTTTTGATTCCTATGGAAGTCCACCTGAACTGTTTAATAAATACATTAATTAAAAATTTTGTATCAAATTTTTCCCACGTAACGTGTAACCCTGTAAAGCTACAAAGTAATGTGAGTGCCGTATGTGGCCAATATTGTGTTTATTATTTATATTCTAAATGTAGAGGACGAAGTCTTCGTAAATTTTTGTCTCATTTTGTATTAAATGATATATGTAATGATAAACGAGTTTACAATTTTGTTTCTAAACGATTTCATGTACAAACACAATTTTTTCAATAAAGTATATAAACGGTATTTTTCTGTGTCTGTTTTCATTTACAATGGAGTTTCCAAAACTACAACAACCATTCACGATGACTGTTAGTGGACCAACTGGATGTGGAAAAACGTACTTTTTAACTCAATTAATTAAATTCAAACGGGAAATTAATATTGTTCCAGATAAAATTGTTTGGTTTTACGGGATCTATCAACCGCTTTATGATGAGATACCAGATGTAACTTTTGTGGAAGGATTACCTTCAAATTATAAAGATTATTTAGGAAAAAACACATTATTTATTATCGATGATTTAATGACTGAATGTGGAAGTGATAAGAACTTAACTAATTTATTTATTAGAGGAAGCCATCATTTAAATATTAGTATATGTTTCCTATGTCAAAATTTCTTTCATAAAGGAAAAGAAATGAGAGAAATTACTCTGAATGCACATTATATATTATTATTTAAAAATCGTCGTGATATGAGTCAAATAACTCATCTTGGAAAACAAATATTTCCACGACATGTTAAATTTTTTCAAGAGGTTTATGAAGATGCTACCAAAAAACCCTTTTCTTACTTATTGATTGATTTGCGTAGTGATACAGATGAAAATATGCGTCTCCGCACACAAATATTACCCAATGAAACACAGTTTATTTATCAAATAAAACACAAGTAATGTGCAAAATTCCTTTAGTTCACAACATGACACTTACGAAGAAACAACTACAACAATTAGAGCTCATCCATATATGTCCTAAAAAGTTAAAGAAAGAACTCGTAGCTCGTTTGCCAAAAGAGTGTATAAAAGCTATTTGCGAGTGTTCTTTAAATTTATTGAAAGGAAATATACCACTATCGAAGCAGAAAAAGAAAAGTTTACAAAAATATAAAACTGCTCTCCGTGAGATTGGTGATAGAAAAAAATCTCTCTTTGAGAAACGAAAACTAATTATTCAGAAAGGAGGATTTCTAAACATTTTATTACCAACTGTGTTTAGTGTTTTGTCCTCAGTCATAAATGGAGTTCGCTAAAAAATATCATTTGATCCCGGAAAGTGATGTGAATAAACATACGCCGTCGAAAACTCAAATGAGTGAATTTGATAAGGATATGCATAAAATTCTTCAGAGTAATTTAAGCGATTATGAGAAAGTTATAAAATATTATGAATTACTTCAGAAAAAACAGAACATTGAAAATTTTAATCTACCATGGATAAAGAAGCAAGTAATAGAAGAAAAAAAGGATGAAAAGGTAAACAATCATTTGAAAGAAGAAGAAAAGATAAAGAATACTTTAGAAGACTCTTCTACTGATAAAGAATATGATCATATCATTTTGAAAAGTGTACCTCAGACGATGAGGAATCAAGCAAGCACTTTCTTATCGCTAATTAAACAGAAAGCCAACATTCTTCAATGGAATTCTAATGGAGAATTAGTCTATAAAAATCAAATTCTACCAAACATGAATATTGCAGATTTATTCAATATGATATTCAATATGAATAAAGGGACTAACATTACTGGACGAACTGAATTTTTAAAAGCCTTGGAAGAAATGAATATTCCAAAACATTTTATAAAAAATAAATTATTGTATCCCATAAAATTAGAAAATGTATCTCCACCTATTAATCGTGGAAAGATTGTAAAGAAAAAATCCATTGTAACAAAAAGAATTAGAAATAAACCTTTGTTATGGGAAACTTATTAAAATAAAGAAATTATTTGCTAAACAACTTCGTTTTTTTTTCTTTTCCAGTTTTTATGTTATCGAATACATAAAATTATTAAAGACTTATACTATAATAGATGTTTATTATTTGGAAACATGAGAATTTAAGAATGCGACACAATAAACTACTTGATTCATTCAGAAATAAAACAAACTCAAATTATGCATATAACTTTTTTTATTTAAACTTTCGAAATTTTTGCTATATATTTACATGCTAGAATTAACAAAATCTTCGAAATATTCAAAAGTATCACTAGGACACATGTACTCTCTAGCTTCTCTTAACATAAGAGGTAAATTTAAATTTTCAAAAAATTCCTCAGTAACATAGTTAACAGGTTTCAATAATAAAGACTTTTGACTGTCCCATAACTTAGAATAAAAATGTTCAGCCAATTCCATTACCTCGAGAGAAAAAGCAAAAGAATTAAAAGTTTCTATGCGGTTGCCAAACAGTTCTTCAGCAAGTCTAGTCGGTTCTTTCATACCATTTTCAATCAAAATGTCACAAATAGATTTTTTTAGAGTTTTAAGCAGGAACTCTTCTCCAAGACTTTTATCCAAAGAACTTGGTAAAGCTTTTTCAATAGGAGTTTCACAGAAAGTTTTAAAAGCGTCTAAAAGGTTCACGTTCTTATACATAAGATCCAACACTGTAGCTGAAATATCATCATATTTCTTTATCATTTCTTGCCATTGTTCCTTAGTTATGGTAATTTGTTTAGAATCGGATACTTTATCAATCCCGTAAATACGTTTAAAGCAAAAATCAGAAAAATTCTCACTTGAGATTTGAATTTCCTTTTCGGGTGGGTAGAGTCCACCAGGTAATTCACCTTTTGTTTCCGGAACTCTTTTGCGACCCATGATATACTCAATCCACCATGGCCTAAGTGTAATTCCTTCAGTTGTTGGATAATAAATTTTACCATATTTCTTGTATTGACGTAGGTGGACGGTAACAAAACCGCGATAGGTAGTTGCCTTAACAAAAACATCGTTGCCTATCGGAAACACTTCATCGGGCATGTGGTCGTCGGTAAATAATCCATCGTTCTGGAAAAAATGATAAAAAAAGAATAATTAGTTATCATAAACATATAAAACAATTATCAACAGTATACAATTTTATATAAAATAACGTTACTTACTTTTGAAACATCGATTCTTAACTTCTTGTTTGAAGAAAATTCCATAGATTGGTCTACTTTTCTTTTAGGATTATTAATGTTAGGCATTATTTAAGAGAGAGAAAATAAAAACATTGACTAATTCAGTAACACACAATAACAAATGATACTACAACAGTAAGTGAAGGAGACTTTATTACTATTTGAGATAAACATTTGTTCCAGAACATTCCAAAGTTTCCGTTTGTGAGGATGATGTCATATATATGCGATAACTATACATTCCATTTAGTGGAATGTTACGATAGAACACATCCAAGAATAAACAAGACGTCATCTGATAAAATGTACCAGTTTTGTGTACCATGGTAGTTTGGTTGGTCAGTTTTGAATGACATCATGGTACTGATAAGATATGCCCAAGTTGTAACCTGTTCACATTTTATAATATATATACTGCTGTAAAAAAGCGACATTTTCTCTTCAGCTTTTAGTTCAGCTAGTGCTTATAGTTTTAAACTGAATTTTATTTAGTTATCATCTACTATCGACATGGATTGCTTTAACGATGAAGTAAGTATTATTCTATGTTACAAATTTATTTTGTTCAAATTTTACTAAATTTATGTTCAACTAGTTTAATTTTCCTAAAGAACTTGAGATTGTTTTACAAATTTATTTTCCTAAAAATTTTAGATTATGCTTTTACAGATTTATTATTAAGTTCTTATTTTAGATTATGATGTAAATTCATTTTGTTTAAGTTTTACTAAATTTTATTTTTGTGAAACTGTTTTACAAATGTTTCCTTAAACTAATTTTATATTATGTAAAATAATTCATGTTCTACTAGTTTAATTTTTCTAAGAGAACTTAAGCTCGTTTGACAATTTTATCGGACTTAAACTAATTTTAGACTATGTTATGTTTAAAAAAATTTTTTTGCATGTTTTATAATAAAATACTTAACACTTGAGATAATTTTATAAATATACTTTTTTAGTTCATTGATTTTGGTATTTCCGCCGAAGAATTGAATGAAATTTGCAATGCAGTAGAAATGGCTCAAGTGTGGTATGATCCTCAGTTCAACTTTGAACCGACGCAAACAATGCCACCTCAGTTGGAAAGATCTATTCTGCTATCGCAGCCTGAGATACCTACTGCCGGACCATCATCACCTACTGCGGATCCATCGAAGGAAAAACACTGTGGCAAGAAAGTCTCACCTTCAAATTTTGTAAGTTGACATTATTTAATTTAAATGTATTCTGAAATTTAATTTTGTCTAAAATGCATTCGTTTAAAATTTATTTTATGTAAAAACTTGCTTGAGAAAACGTATCTTAAATTATATTCTTTGAAACTAATGTATTCTAAACTGTTTAAGTTTCATTCACATTTGTTAAAACTTATTTCATACATAAACTTATTTGTGAAAAGTATCCTAAATTAAATTCGCTTAAACTAATGTATTCTAAAACTATTTTAGCTTCAATCACATTCGTTAACATTTCTTTAATGCATAAACTTATTTGTGAAAAAGTATCCTAAATTAAATTCGCTTAAACTAATGTATTCTAAAACTATTTTAGTTTCAATCACATTCGTTAACATTTCTTTAATACATAAACTTATTTGTGAAAAAGTATCCTAAATTAAATTCGCTTAAGCTAATGTATTCTAAAACTATCTTAGTTTCAATCACATTGATTAAAATTTCGTTAGTGTATAAACTTATTATTACTTTATTTTATGTAAAACTAAATTTGTATGAATCATAATTTGTTTTTATTTTAGGTTTGTCCCATCTGCTGCAAATTTTTCAGCCGGAAGTATAATTACATACAGCACTGTAAAATCCATGAGGAAATCAAGGAGTTCAATTGCCCGCAGTGCAACAAGTCCTTCTCGCGGAAGTATAACATGAATCAGCATGTGAGAAATAAAGTTTGCACAACTAGGAATGTAAGTATAATTTCAATAACACAGAATTAAGCATGTTCTATTTAATTTGTGTATTCATTACTGTAATTTCATACAGGTTCATCAATGTGATCAATGCTCCTCAAAGTTTTCTAAAAAATCCGAGCTGCTTTCTCACACAAGGTTGCATCATTTGAAGAGGAAGTCCAGCGATGACTCATCATCATCATCATCATCGTCCAAAAGAGTTTCGCCATCACCAGCGTTAGGGGTTTTCTCAACTTCATTCTTAACTCCTAGCGAAGACTCCATGTTTGATTTTAATTTATTCTTCGAGGAGATACGTCCGAAACTGAACGAAAAACTGAGAGGTGAAGTTAGAGAAAAGGGGAATATTAAATTCTACCTAGTGGTAAAGACCTTGTGCAGCAGAAAAAACTCTGAGGGGATACCCGAATATGCAACCCCCTGCTTTAGAAGCAATTGTTACATCCAGTTGTTGGAAAATGGTCTGGAGGTAAATATAAACACTGGTTTTCTAAAAATTCATGGTGCTTTTGAAAAATTTTGCAACAATGGTTCAGGTTGGATACTCGAATTTATTGATTTTATGGAAGTATCCAGTGCTAAATATTGCCCGTTAAGCGCAAGCAGTTATATTCCATTGCCCACTAAAATTTTAAGTCAAAAAGCAGTATTAAATATTCAAAATTTAGATCAAAAATGTCTCGTATGGTGTCTTTTGGTTTTTCGAATGAATATTCATAAATCTCAATCCACAACGAGTTAACCATTATTTACCATTCGAATCAAATATTAACTTGGGCAATTGTAGCTTGCCAGTACCCATATTCCAAATTCCTAAAATCGAGACACTCAATAACATTCGAATTAACGTCTTTGGGTATGACGAGGTAATATTTCCACTGTATATTTCCGAACGTGAGGATGTTGAATGCTGCAACTTACTTTTAATTTCAAATGAAACGCAAAATCATTATTGCCTCATTCGAAATTTCTCTCGTCTGATGGGTGATGCCACTAAACATAATCCTAAAAGTTTCTATTGCTATCGATGTCTTCATCGATTTGCAGTAGAAGAGACCCTTAAAAAACACTTAACTTTTTGTAAACATAATTCCCCTCAAAATATTAAAATGCCTGATGATAAAGATAAAATTGTATCTTTTCATAATATTAATTTTCAGCATCCTATTCCCTATATAATTTACGCAGATTTTGAGTCTCTCATTGAGAAAATTGATAGTTGTCAACCTAATCCTTTAGCCTCATATACTGAGAAAATGTCAGTTCATACACCCTGCGGTTATGCTTACGTAATCGTAGGGCCTGATGGAAAAACATACAAACCTGTTACGGTCTATAGAGGACCTGATTCTGTAGACCACTTTTTGGAAAACATATTAAGGGAAAAGGAGGAGTTGGCAACTAAATTAATAACAACAGTCCCCATGGGCTTCACCCCAGAAGACGAGGAGGCCTTTCGTTCTGCCGTGAATTGCGGAGTGTGTGATCAGCCCCTTGGTGATGACAGAGTTCGTGATCACGACCATCTCACAGGAGCTAGACGTGCACCCCTTCATCGTTCTTGTAACTTAAAATTTAAATTAACTAAAAAAATTCCAGTTGTTTTCCATAATTTAAAGCATTACGATGCTCATCTTATTATGCAAAGTTTGGGGAAAATTAAAAATCATAGTTTTAATGTAATTGCCAACAATATGGAAAAATATATTTCTTTCAGCATTGACAAATTTTATAACAAAATTAAAGTTTCTTTAAATTTCATCGACAGTTTCCAATTTATGAATACGTCATTGGAAAAATTAGTATCAAATTTAAGTTTCGATCATTTTAAAATTTTTAAAGAAAATATTAATCATCCTTCTCTAAGTCTACTTCTAAGGAAGGGTATATATCCATATGAGTATATGTCCTCCTTTGATAAGTTCGAGGAAGATACACTGCCCCCTATAACTGAATTTCACAGTTCTCTTACTGGGGAAAGTGTATCGGATGAGGACTATCAACATGCCCAAACGGTTTGGAAATCTTTTAATTTAACTTCTTTGGGGGAATACCATGATTTATATGTAAAATCTGATGTGCTACAGTTGGCAGATGTCTTTCAGAATTTTAGACGCCTGTGCATGCAACACTATGGGTTGGATTGCGGTCATGTTATGACTTCACCTGGTTTAGCATGGCAGGCTTCTCTTAAAATGACGAAACAGCCTCTCGAATTATTCACAGACATAAACATGCACTTGTTTATCGAACGTGGTATTCGAGGAGGTGTTTCCATGATAAGTCACCGTCACTCTGTAGCAAATCATGACCTTATTCCAAATTATAACTCGGAGGAGGAGTCCAAACATATAATATATTTGGACGCAAATAATTTGTACGGGTGGGCAATGTCCCAATATTTGCCATACGGTAACTTTGAATGGGTTACACCTTCTGATACATTAATTGATCATATTTTAAATTTAAAGGACAATAGTGAAGATGGGTACGTGTTAGAAGTGGACTTAGAGTATCCCCCACACTTGCATGATATTCACAATGATTACCCTTTGGCTCCTGAAAAGATGAGTATTACGGCTGAGCATCTATCACCGTTTGCAACCGGGATGTTAAACGGTGTAAAATATACTCCTTGTACTAAGCTAGTTCCAAATTTAAATAATAAGGAAAATTACATCACTTACCATAAAAATTTACAACTTTACATATCTTTAGGCTTGAATTTAGTTCGCGTTCATAAAATTTTAAAGTTTAAGCAAAAACCATGGCTTAAAACCTATATCGAGTTTAATACAAATCAACGTAAAAATTCTCATTCGACCTTTGAAAAAGATTTCTTTAAACTTATGAATAACTCGGTATATGGTAAGACTATGGAAAATGTTCGTAACCATATAGATGTTCAGCTAGTTAATACAGAGCGAAGGGCTAAAAAGTTAGTTGCAGCATCATCCTTTAAACGTTTCAAAATATTTAATCATGATCTCCTGGGTGTTGAGAGAACTAAAGTTCAAGTTACGCTCAATCGTCCTATGTATATTGGTTTTGTTATATTGGAATTGAGTAAGGTACATATGTACAAATTCCATTATAACACTGTCAAACAAACATATGGCGAAAGAGCAAGACTTCTTTTTACGGACACGGACTCTCTCACTTACGAGATTAGAACTTTAAACATTTATAAAGATTTAAGTGTCCATAAGCAATTATTTGATTTTTCAGAGTATCCTCCTGACCATGAATTATATTCAATAAATAATAAAAAGAAAATAGGCTGTTTTAAGGACGAGCTCAATTCAAAACCCATTTTTGAGTTTATTGGGCTTCGTTCTAAAATGTATTCTATTCGGACGGAAGATCTTGAAAAGAAAACTGCCAAGGGGATTTCAAGATCTATCGTCCGAAATCATATAACTTTTAATGATTACAAAAATTGTTTAATTTCATTTACACCTTCTTACCACACCATGAATAGAATCCAGTGTAAAAACCATAATTTATTTACCATCCAGCAACGGAAAAAATCTTTAAGTGCGTTTGATGACAAACGATATCTACTAGATGATGGCATAACCTCATATGCTTATGGACATTATAAAATTAATAGATCTTAATTTGTTTTTTATTTTTAATATAAATTCTTGTAAATTTAATAATTGTTGTAAATTGTATATAATTTTGTAAAGTGCTTTTAATGATTTTATTATCTCATATGCTTATGGACACTATTAAATTAATAGATATTAAATTGTTTTTATTTTTAATATAAATTCTTGTAAATTTAATAATTGTTGTAAATTGTATATAATTTTTGTAAAGTGTTATATGCCTCCTGGGGAACTGCGCACTATAAATAGCAGTGAATGCGCCACACATCCTACCTCTATGGTGGTGGGGAAATGGATGTATTTGTATTAGAACATAACCTCTGCTAACAAAAGTATGTTCATAAATAATTTCTAATCCTATATCTATGTTCTTTTGTACTCAAATAAAAGGTTAAACTTATTTACACAAGTCTAACCAAGCATTCGTAGGTCAGTGGTTATGATATCCAACTACTGACCCACGAAAGCTTTTTAATTGGCGTGAGTTCGATCCTCAGCTTTTAAATATACTTATTTTTTCAATAATAAAATATATTTAAATTTATTTTATTTCTTACATTTCCATATAGATGGCACCACTAGAGTAAAAACATACACGTGATAACAACCTCATTTATTTATTATGTTATAAAAATGACGTCATTTCTTTATAATATATAGGAATTCTCCTTCTGAAAAACGAAAATAATAAGTGTTGCCACCGAAAAACTAGAAAAAATAAATATAAATAAGTGTAGCCACCGTAAACAAGAAAAATGAATATAAACAAGTGTTGCCACTCAGCAAATCTAATTAATGAAAGTAATATTAAAAAAAAGAAACTTAATCAAAAGCAGAAAACGAAACTGGGCAGAAACAAGCAAGTAAGTAATTCCTCCCCCCCGCCATGCCAAAACAAAACTAATAAATGTTGCCACCGTAAACAAGAAAAATGAATATAAATAAGTGTAGCCACCGTAAACAAGAAAAATGAATATAAACAAGTGTTGCCACTCAGCAAATCTAATTAATGAAAGTAATATTAAAAAAAAAGAAACTTAATCAAAAGCAGAAAACGAAACTGGGCAGAAACAAGCAAGTAAGTAATTCCTCCCCCCCCCATGCCAAAACAAAACTAATAAATGTTGCCACCGTAAACAAGAAAAATGAATACAAATAGGTGTTTCCACCCTTCAAAATCTAATTAATGATAGTAATATAAAAAAAGAAACTTTAATTAAAAGCAGAAAACGAAACTGGGCAGAAACAAGCAAGCGGGTATAACTATCAACTATAGTTCAAAATTTTCTAAGTCCATAAAAATGGAAAAAATACACTCTTACCTAAAACTTATAAAGAAGGGAAATAAATGATAAAAATTCAAAAACCGATAAGACCCTCTACTATAGTTGACTGATCCTCCTCTTAGAGTTGATAATTCCATCACCTGCCTCCCCCCCCCTTCCCCTTTTCAGCAGCAACCCAGTTTGCTGCTGCTTCTGATTTCGACTGTTGCTGAACTCCCACAATATTACTACTGTTATATCTACTTGCTAATTTTAGGTAAACAAGTTTTGTTTTGAATAAAAATTTACAGCTTTCAGTTCTTTATAAGAAGGTTTATTAATCATTTACGTTGCAAACAAAATAGGAATAAAATTAAAGTTACTATTTTGATAATATCTTTCGGTATAAATTATCAGATTATAGGCTCAAACCTAAAAATAAAACTTTAAAAATAGTAATGCTCTCTTGACATTTCTAAGTAAACAAGTTTCGTGTAAAATAGTTATACACAGCTGAAAGTTCTAAATAAGAGGTTGTGTTTCATGTTTACATTGTATACAAAATTTAAATTTAATTTATTATAAACTAATAAATGTAAATAATAACATAAATATAACATAAATGTAGCTAATAAATGTAAATAATAACATAAATATAACATAAATGTAACTAATAAATATAAGTTATATTATACATGCACTATGTACTATCATTTCGATAATATCTTTAGGTATAAATCTTCAGGTTGTATACTAAAACCTGAAAAATAAGCTTGAAAAAGAATAGTTATGTTTTCTTGACAATCATAAGTAAATTCGTTTTCATGTATGCACAAAAATAGAAACAATATGCCAATAAAAAAGAAAACAATTATATTGATTTTATTTGAAATGTCATTAGGTATAAATCATCAAACTTTAAGCGTTAAACATGCCTTAGTATCAATGAAAGATATATAGTAATAGCTACATAGAAAAAAATCATTGGAGCTATTTGCAAGTTGAATTAACGTAGAACAATTTGATATTAACATAGAACTTTTACCATTGCAAAATATATTTCGAGGCGTTAAAATATTTAAAAGGAAAAATTATCTTTTTAAAAGCGTGTACAGTAGTGAATTTCAGAACATGTTTAACCATAATATATTTCAAAATATGCTGAAGACTCAACATGGTGTTAGGTAAATGTGTATCATCGTGAAAATAAATTCTTTTCAAAATTGTGAGAAAAAAAACTGATGAATGCAAATAACTAATATGTTGAGTCAAATTTTCGCCAAATTATAGCAGAACCAAGATTGAACTGATTTTTTGAAGAGTCTGAAAATTGTGATTCAGAAATTAAATTTTAATATGTAAAAAATTAGCAAGCTAATATATTATTATTATTATTATTTAAAATTTAGTATTTGTTTCGCGTCACTAACTTAAGTAGCAACAAAAAAAACGACGTTAAAAAAATAATTTAAATTATCTTTTGTTTTTATGTTTTTTGAAACTGCTTCACAATAACATAAAATTGCATATAGTTTGACACTATCTAATATAATACATCACATTTTTTCCTTTTCGCAAGTGAAATGTAGTTTAAAAATCAAACCACATTTTAATCCCGTTGCTTTCCTTCTCAAGACTATAATTACATAAATTGTGATTTAGATATTTTTTTATACTCTGTATAAATTGTTTTTACTTTTTTCTCCAAACATTGAAGATTTCATATTGGAGGCAAACATTATTTTCTATTAAGACATATTTTATTTATAGAATTGTATATCAAAGATTTCCACTTCATTTCTGTTCAAATGCCTCAAAACGCAAAGACAGAATATCAAAATAATCTCGGAAAAAACGGTCGAAACTTGCTATATTTCTTTAAAATATAACATTTTCCACAGCCAAAAGTAAACGTTGCAGAACATTAAATACAAAGTCATATATCGTCGGCTATAATAAAACAGACATCATGGGCCTAGTTTAAGAACATTTAATGCTTTGAAATCCCCAAACATTGAAAAAATGACATTTTTAAAAGGCCATGTAAGGATGTACAGCCTTAGAAATGATAAAAAAAACTATTTTTTTTTTTGGAAGCAAAGTAATATTTTTTGAAATACATTTGTTTGAAATAGTCTCTTTTATGTAATTTTTATTCTCTTTCAATAAAACATGCCATAGCAGTGAGGGTATCACAAAATTTATACATAAATAAAAAAATAAAAATCTATAAGCAATTGCTCAAAATCATTTAATTTTGTATTTCGTCATTTTATATTTACTCATTTTATAACCGGAAACAAGAGAAATAATTTGACATCGGTGTTCAGTTTTCAGAAAATTATCACACAATTAGAAAACCTCATTTAAAATTACATCAAATATTTTTCATCCAAAGTGCTTTTCATGTTTACCGATTTATCTATGTCAATCTAAACAACAGCTCATATTTCTATATATAGGTGAACTTTAGAAACAACTATAAAGGAAATTACAGAATAATTATCTAATGGTCATTTTGGTTTATTAGCATCGGAAAATTTCTGGAAGGATTTAAAGCCCGAAACCGGAAGAAATCAAGATGAGAAAATTAGCTTATAGCTTGTACAGATTTTAAGGTTTAAAATGGAATTAACTTTAAAAAAAA
Organism: Parasteatoda tepidariorum; assembly: GCF_982258835.1. NCBI lineage: Eukaryota > Metazoa > Arthropoda > Arachnida > Araneae > Theridiidae > Parasteatoda > Parasteatoda tepidariorum. The sequence goes on from NC_141761.1 coordinate 61,566,463, forward strand.
CTTAAAGTGTTAACGGGATTAATTGGTAAAACAAAAGCAAAGAAGGTTGAAAAAGGAAATGTGTGATAGACAACCATAGCCGTTAGATATAATTTCATTCATTTTGACAATTCACAATTCCAATAATTTATTTCCATTCATTTTATATCCATTCAAATTTTCAGTTAAAATATTTTAAAATTTAACAAATATAAATTAAAATGCAATAGGTTTCAAACATATATTTATCATTTGTTTTTTATCAATATTTAGCGGATACCAAAATACAAAATATTTATTTGGTAAAAGGTAGGCATAGTTTTTTTTCTATGATTAATTTTACAAAATATATTATGGAATAAAAAAAGCATAAATGTGTGAAGTAATGTTTACCCTTTGTCCTTTAAAAAATGAACTCTCTGCAACAATTGATTCAAAAAATGACCACCACACTTTCATGACGCTAACGCAAAAAAAGATTTTTTTTCTCTTTTAATTTGCATAATTGTAGACGACTATTTAAAAATTTCATAAGGATGGTTTCCTGACTCAGAATTTAAATAAATCATTAAGTGAACCGTGAAATCTTTCAGATATTAGATAAGAGGTTGCCTATACAAAATATGTGCGTCACAAGTAACACGTACTAATTACATATTGCATTAGTAGAACTAATAGTTGAATAATTCAGTTTCTCCATGAAAAACAAGATAAATAAAAAATAGCTTTTTCTGAAGAAAATGTGTTGTGTTTTAAAAAAAGTATAGACAAAATCAATTTTTAAATTGAAGTTAATTTAATGATCTATTAGAATTTAATTTAAAATTCAAGTTCAAGCTCATTTCAATTCTAGATTCATTTTCACTTCAGACATATAGTTTCTACTCTTAAATTGGAATTTAGGAATTATTATTTTCTCATTACTATCTAATGTGTAAGGGAAAGAAAGAAGGAATTCCAAATTTTTTTCTGGATGTTTTTTTCTTTATAAATATGTGTTTGACAAATTCTAATTTTAATTAAACATTTAACAAAAGCAACGAGTTTTAAATAATGTAGCTTTTTCCCGCTGTAGGAATCTAACTTCTAAAATACCACATTAAGCTGAGCTATTTCTTTTCTATATTTAATTTAATTTATTCCTTTGTCCTTTGAAATATTTACTTTACTTACTTATATTTTTAATTTTACTTTTTAAGTTTATTGCTCCCTTACATGGGAAAACAAACTTCTGGATAGGAAACTTCTGTTAAAAAAGATTAAAAACAATTTTTACTTAACTGAATTTCTTCATAGGCAATCATAGAAAAATATTTGAAATTGTATATATTCATAGACAACAGAATTCAAATTCACAGACTAAGAATTAGCAGTCGCCTTTGGACACCTAATTGGTCATCTTTCAAAATTATTTTGTACAACATATAAACTTTAGTGGTATCCAAGTCGAATGCATCCAACTGTGCTTCAATATTCCAATCCTTCAGCACCTCCTCGAATTCTAACATCTTTATTAGTTTTGAACAACATACTAACCAAATCTTTTCACCGTCTAACTGTTTCCGCTGGAAGTATCTTGATTTTAATTTTAACTATTTTCAAGAGATGTCTGCTATATTTCGACAGTTCTCTATGCATTAAATTTCTGAGAAAATTTAATATCTGCTAGGCAGCTATTAAATCGCTCATACCATGGTAAATATGAGTTCGTGATATTGCAGCATAGCTGGGAGCAGAAATATTAATATTATTACGTTATTTCCCTCTCAGTCACGAGATAAGATAAGAAAAAAATAATAAACTTCAACCAAATGCTCTGTAGTGTGATGTACTACTTCTTCACGCACCCCTAGAGCCATAACTCGAGGAGTTCTTTAATATGAGTATTCTTTAATATATGTATTTCGATTACTCGAAAAAGGCAAGTTCTGTCACCCATAAATGATATGGCAGTATAGCACTGTTTATGTTTAAAACTTTTCAACCATTTCAGAAAGGGTCAAAACAAAATCTAAATAAATACTTCGTAACCAAGTTTTTAATTCTATAAAATAACAAAATTATTCCTAATAAATACTTTACGTAAAACTAACAATTTAACACAACTTAAACTATTATTTACGACTACGCAACAAAATGTTTCTAACTAAATATTTAACGTGTAACTAATTTTAAAAAGCTACATAAATTATTACTTAATATAATTTAACAAAAGGAATAATAACTGCAGTGTTGCCAATAGATAGAGAAATACCCGAGTTTATGGTATCACATAAGAGAAACATAAACAAAGAATATTCTTGGTATTATGGCTCATGATAGGAACTTACAATCAACATATTTTCTCTGTTTCTATGAAAACTAGTGTTTGTACTCATGTATCATGTTTGTACTCAGTACATCATGTATATTTGGAGCTTCAAGTGCCTTTCAGCGAAGAATGGCAGCGTATAATATCCTAATTTCCTATAATAAAATTCTCTTGTTCAGCTGAGCTCAGCTTCTATTGTTCTGTGAAGCATTGGAATGAGTTAAGGTGTTTAGCATTTCTGCTAATGATAATAGTAAGAAACGACTACATTATTGTGGTTAACAATGTCGTAACATTTTTGTATTTCATCCATTTGTTTGAAAAACTTAGTATACCAGCTGAAGAACATGTTAATCTAAACACAACGAGATTACATTATTGTGGTGAACAATTTAGTAACACTTCTGTAATTCATCCATCTTGCTGAAAAGCGTGGCATTTCAGGTGAAGAACATGTTGACCTAAACACAATACGACTACATTATTGTGGTGAACAATATCGTATCACTTCTGTATTTCATCAATATTGCTGAAAAGCTTGGCATGTCAGCTGAAGAACATGTTGATTTAAACACAAACAGTTAAAGGAAAGCGATGAAGACATTATAACACTGAGGGTCAGTAACACTGATAATACACATAAAACGCTTGAAATTTTGTCTGAATTGATTATTCAGAAAAGCTAGATAAAATGAATTGGGACGCCTAAGTGTAATGTGAGGGAGTATCATTATTAACTGGTGCTGTATTATTTGTAATATCAAAATTCTAAGAATTACGGTTGTTCTTTTAACCAGCATAGAAATCTTTGTTTAGATTCAATTATTTCTTTTTTATTATTACTTATTTTACGTGTCGTGATTATGGAATATTTCATTCAAAATTTCAATTACTTTTCAAACACTAAAATCTCTAACATGAATACAAATTTCTGGCTCTTCCTGACCTAACGGTTGTAAAGCTCTGCAACCAAACTATATCAATCAAATAACACTTAAAACTTTTTGTCTAACTAGAGAGCTTAAATATCTACTTGATCACTATGCTTGATGACAATGCAAGATTCAATAATTTTCTGTTCACTACAAGCAGGAATTATTGTCACTTTATAGCGAGTAAGAAATAAGCATCAATAAACTATAGACCCCTTTCCGACTAAATATGGAGCTCAAATTTCACCTGAAAATCCATGTTTGGTGTCAATCCAAGTTAGAGTGGTTTTCTGATTAGTACAAAAGCAATATCGCCAATAGAAGTTTTGACAACTTTCCAATACAAACACACATATATAGACAAAACTAAGAAGAAGGTAATAAAATAGAATTCAAAAAACACCTTTTTCATGCAAACGAAGAGAGAGAAAATATTTTTTTTTACGGTAGAAACGAAAAACGTTGTATGAATCACTTTCTTATTGAACTACCTTTGACAGCAAAAATTTCCTAACATCTTTAGAAAGTGATCCGTCCAGTGTTTTTTGGATTGTCTGGTATAAATATAATTATGTTCCACTAGAAAGAGTAACTTTCTAGGGAGAGATTAAGTCTAATAAAAAGATTTATTTTAATTTTATTTTTTCAGTATTTCCATTGTCAAAATGCAAGTAAACTCTGAATAGTTCAACGGGGTCAATAGTCACGTTTCTATTAAGCGTTAAATTGGTTTTAAATATTACATTGTGTTTTGAAGTAGCAAGGATGCGAATAAATCTTCAAAAGGTGAAAATATAAAAATATAAAACATATTTATAGAACGCAAAGTCTCATAAAGTTCATTTTTCAAAAAAACAAAGATCAATTTCAAAAGGCAATGAAATATATTTCCCTTATAAATGATTTTTTTTAGTGATAAACACATGGAACTGAATAAAAAAGAAAGGATATTTTATTTCGCTTGAATCTCAAGAACGTTTGATGAGAAAATGATCGATCGAAAATTGATTCATCTTTTTAAATGTAAATTTATATATTTTTACTTCTAAGTAAACGCTTCTTTGATGCTTTCCAAAGCCATAGTTTACATAAAATAAGGAGGAAAACGTATAATGAAAAATATGCTTCTGAATTATTATTTGTAAATTCTTATTAAATTAAATTTTCTAATAACTAAAAAAGAAAAATTGTAAACGTAAGGAAAAGCACGAAAACCTCCCACGGTGAACCCAATGGCAAGGGAACTCCAACCCATGATAAATCTACCATTGAGGATATTTTACATCAGCACTATGGCCGGTGTGATCCGGGGATGGAATTCGTATCGACCAGCCATCGCTGGTATTCGAACTCGGTTCACCTCATGGGAAATCAAACGTTCTATCCTCTGAGCCACCACGGCTCATCCTTATATGTATAAGGGTGTTTCGCAATAACCACTCGTAATGTACATTTTTAGATTCCTTGTAAATAATAAAGACAACATTTCATATACGTTAGGGTTCACAAAGCACATTTAAGCATGGAAAAAGTAAATTTTTTATCGAAATTTGGCAGCTTAGTGTCTTTAACAGTAGGAGAAAACCGAAAATAGGCGACAGGCGGATGTTAGACCCTTCATCAAATTTCTACTGATTATGAAGCTGTTTGATGATCTTTTCTTCCATTTTCCTGACCATTTGTAGATCTTAAAAATCAAATAATTATTTTATCTTTCATTTCTATGAATTAAAAATGAGTACAGTTCCTAGTGAAAACTAGTAAAATAAATAGTGAATATCAAAATTGAATTAATTAACAAGGTGTTCAGTAATTACATGAAGTCATGTATATTTCATAGGAAATTTTCAAAAAATAAAATATACAAACCATAGCTTTTGACCTAATACTTGAGTGAGATGAGAGATGATCATCAAAGCTGAGATTAACAAGATTAATATGAGATCATCAAAACTGATAATTACGTCGAATAAACTAATAATTAGTTGCGTCAAGTAGAAAAATGGCTATACTTGAAATAAATAATTGTTATAAGTTTGTAACTAAATTTAGAGAATAAATGAATTAATGACTAAAATATAATGTAAATGGAATACAGCATTCAAAAATTGCAACATTTTAAAAATTCAATTTAATTCAGGAAAATGATAACGCATTTTCTCAGAATAAAAATGTTTTTTTCAGATTTCGGACCCTAACAATATTATAATAGGAAAGTTACAATCTAGAATTTATAATACTAATAATTTAAGCACCAGTGAAGCACCAGTTGAAAGTTAAATTGTTTGTTTCGTAAGATGATTTTAATTGAAAAATGCAAAATTTGAATGAAATCAATTTACTAGTTCCTAAGTAGCAAAAATTAAAGAAATCATGCTTCGTTAATCTTTTTTTTAATAAATGAAAAATAAATAACGTAATATATCTATAAAATAATTAATTAAAAATCATTAGTATTGTAAAGCTTCCAAACGCGGGAAGAAAAACTTGCTTATAGATTTTATGTTTCTGATATTTAGAAAAGTTAAATATGCATATCTTATATATCTCATCGCACGTGCTAATCAAAGTAACAAAGATATTTCTAGATTTTCATGATCAGTTTTTTCTTTAATAAAAAATGAAATTTATTTAAGCTTTGAATAATATTTTTTAAACAAAGAAATAAATAAATTTCAGACCATATTTAAAAGAACTATTTGGAACTAATAAAAAAAGTCCTACCTGGAATAAATAAGACAGTATGAATTTCACTGAAAGTTACATAAAACAAAAATTTAAAATTACCGATGAAAGAAAAAAAAATTCATGAAATGTTATGAAATTTACCATTATAAATTACCAAAAATTTATGTACAACCAAATTTTTGTTAAAAATATATTTCCTTACTAAATAAATAATAAAATCTTTATAGGGAAAAGAAAAAAACTTTACATTTTAAAAGCTGCCGTTATTATCAGTTTTTAAAGTTCTTTTTATGAAACAGCACGTATCTAAGCCATTTTACGCCCATCATACGGTGTTCTTAATTTAGTTAGACAAAACACATTATAAGGAGACTCAATTTAAACATGAGATTAAGTACGAGGCGTTGGCTTAACGGAAACGAGGATTAAAATATTGTATTTTTCCAACCTTGCATATTCAAAGAAATGAAACTGTGGCGTATTAGGAAGCAAAAGCAATTTATCTACTGTTTTCTTCCTGGAATAAATTATCACTCTTTCGCAAAGATAAACTATTGGCCGTCACGCACATTAAACATAGTTATTTAAGTCTTCCATTAACTATGTTATTCGTTTTTATACAATGTTAAAAAAAGTAGAAGAATATCTGAAACAAATTTATCAGGTAATTCTAGTAATCAGGTAATTCATCAGGTAATAACCTTTATATTCGATACGTATAAAAAACATCTATGACAGAAAAAAACATTAAAAACTTGACGGTATTTTGATTGCAACATTTAAATATTGTCATTAATACAAGGGAAAACTCAAGGAAACACATAAGAACACAAGGGAAAACACACAAGAACACAAGGGAAAACATTTTTTTTTTGTTTTATTTATACAAACACTTAAACTTTGCCTAATTCAGGTGTGAAGATTTCAAATCTGAAATTAGTTTTTTTTCCTATTGGCCGTCACGCACATTAAACATAGTTATTTAAGTCTTCCATTAACTATGTTATTCGTTTTTATACAATGTTAAAAAAAGTAGAAGAATATCTGAAACAGATTTATCAGGTAATTCTAGTAATCAGGTAATTCATCAGATAATAACCTTTATATTCGATACGTATAAAAAACATCTATGACAGAAAAAAACATTAAAAACTTGACGGTATTTTGTTTGCAACATTTAAATATTGTCATTAATACAAGGGAAAACACAAGGAAACACATAAGAACACAAGGGAAAACGCACAAGAACACAAGGGAAAACATTTTTTTTTTGTTTTATTTATACAAACATTTAAACTTTGCCTAATTCAGGTGTGAAGATTTCAAATCTGAAATTAGTTTTTTTTCCTATAGCAACAAACTTTCTTTAAGAGATATTTTCAGTCTATTTTTCGTCAAAAAGTATTCGTCAAAATGATAAAATTGTTCATCGGGAGAATTGCACAGAAACCCATGCCCAGAAATGACATCATAAGCAGTTATAGGCGCATCCTTGTTATGACCTGTTCAGAAGCGCACAAAGAAACAGTTCATAATAGGGAAGCACCCCTAGAGACGTATAACAAAATTTCCGGACATAGAATCCTATGCAATTTTAATCCTGATTATGTGCTCTAATTTCCCGAGAAGTTAGTCGCAATATTTATGCCACCCCCTATTATATGTAACGTTTTTAAACTTAATGATTTCGACGAAAAATAGACTAAAAGTGTCATTTAAAAAGAAAAAACAGCAACATGGAGAGACAAGAAGATTGCAGATTTGAAATCAACGATACGAAGTTAACTGCAATCCATTTAAAAAAATTTCAATCAAGAAGAAAAAAATATTTCTTAAATGTGTCCTTTACATATAAATAAAAACTGTAGAAAATTGAGGTGATTTTACTGGTAAATTAATAATACCCGATGATTTGAAAAATAAAACAAAGAAAAATAGAAGAATATAGAAATGAACAGCTTCATGCGTTCTGTATCGGGAAAAAGATAATTCATTCTTAAGAAATTCCAAAACTTTTTGTGTGTAACTTCGTAAACAGATGGCTTTGCTGATTAGAAATTCTGTAAAGTAATGTTTTCAATTAATCATCATTTGCAGCAATTATTAAATAGCATTCATGTAATAATTCAATTTAAATTTTAAATTTTATCCTATTATTAAAATTATTAAGGGAAAAAAAATTCCTCAAAATTGAAGGCATAATCATGCCAAATTGAATATAGCAGAAATTTAATAACATTGTAGAAAAATATAGTTATTACGCATTTTGCTTTCCAACAACGATATAGAAGATACATCAGAAAATATTATAAATATAAAAAATTATATTTTTCTGTTTTATATATATATATATATATATATATATATATATATATATATATATATATATATATATATGAAGTCCCTCTGAAGTCGCTCAGCTTTATGTGCCCCTGTGAGCAATGGCATCATACGCGGTGTTCGACTCCATATGTTCATTGCATGCATTTCTCGTCGCGATGTTCTCTCACTTACAGGTAGGGATGGCCCTTCATTCACTAACTGAAGCAATTCCTGTCGGGTTTGGTAGCAATTTTGATTGACAAGTCGTGAAACACGTCTCCGGTCTCTTTCATGCAAGATCTTTTTCCGATCCCAATTCTGACGCCATCTTTCGTGACCACGTGTATTACACGGGTGCTGGTAGACGTATTGAACAGTCCGCATCGAAACACCAACAAATCTAGCAACTCTATTCACCATATGACCATGCGCATGGCGAAACACAACTGCCCATTTTCGCCACTCTGTCACATCCTTACACTTACCCTTATTTACACACAATTTCCGCTTAAAATAAAAATATCTAACTGATGGTTACTTGACTTTAATTATGTTAAGATAGTGCGCGCGCAGTTGAGCACGTCACTTGACCACTGTGTCATCTAACGAAACCTAACGATTCATCAGTGCTTGCTCACTAGGGTGACTAATCTTTTGTCTGGTGAGCTTATATATATATATATATATATATAAATTTCGTTAGCCAGAATTATGTTTTCTTACCAGAAATATCATTACTACCTAGTACGATAATTTTACCAGAATTTTTTTGGTATTTTGTATTGAATTTCGTATTATTACCATTACCATATATTACCATTTGATATTGTTTTATTTGATCATATTTCGAGGTAAAAATCAATCCAGCCGGAAGACACTAAGTAATTTCAATATTTAAAAAATGATGAGATTCTCACTTGCTTTTTTCACTGATTAATAATGCATTTATTTCACCGTCATGTTAAAACGCAGAAAACGGTATTAATTTAGCCAATACAATTATTTAAAATTAAATGAAAATAACAGTTGATGAAAACTGTTATTTTGATTGTGTTGTTGTTGTAGATCATGATCAATTATTGAACAGTCATACCGAACCACTAGCATTTAAAGTATGTCACTTTAACTTTGCCGTCTTTATGCATTCATTTCTTTCTTTTTAAAAACACCACGATGTCAGCAAACAGTTCATTAGTAATGAGCGTTAAACGAAGTTACGAAAAAAGAATGATTTATATTAGGTTCTGAAAATTTTAAACACCTGAGAAGAATAATAAAGTAGATATTCTTTCTAAAGCGCAACCCTTTATTAGATTTCCTAACGTGATTTCATTGAAGTCATGATGCAGCCGCGTGACATTCAACTTTAAAGAAAAGTCGCCTATCAACCGAGCAAAACTTTTCATCAAAATGAAGGACACAAAGAGTGTTTCAATCAAATTACGTTGCGTTAAAGGAAGCTGTTGTCCAAAGGCGAATTATTTTTAAAAGTTAATTAAAGTGCTTTGTATTCACAATCTGCAGCAGAGTCAGTTCGTTTTCTGTAAAATTAATTGAGACATTTTTGTTTTAATCAAAACCAGCAGTTTTAATTAAAAATAAAGGAAATAATAATAATTCTACATAATATCAGCATGCATTTTATGATTTAATGAAAAGTTTTCACTAACAGATGATGCAGAAGATTTTGAAGATGATGCAAAATCATAAATGCATTGCATTGTCAAAAATATATCGCTACATTTTCGCAATTAATCTAATTTCTACATTGTTGTCAATATTTTTGTTACCCAAAGAAGATTTAGCAACATTCACAATAGCGTGTTCAATAATTATAAATTATTATAATAATAACAACTCAGACATGTTTGATGAACCTATGTGTTTCATCGACCTGTGTAACTATGAAACTGGCACTGTTCCACTTGTTGGAGAATTTGGCACCATGGTACAAAATAACCGATAAGTACCATTTCTTTAATAAGGTTTGTGATATTTCCATTTAAAGAATAATATTATAAAGCTTAAGAATATAAAAATTCGCAATAAAAAATGTGATTACGTAATTATTATTTTAATAGTTTGTAATAATATAATAATATGTCTTAGCATTAAAATTTAATAAATTTAAAAGCCTTAAAAATTGAAATTTCGTCTGGACGAATTTTGTTGGCCGTTTTGCCGTTTGAAAAGTATTTATTTTTACAAGAGAACTGCAAACATCTCTACACTATTATTGACTCCAATGATGCTTTATTAACTTCGGTAATAGACACAAATTGAAATTAAAAGAAATTTTTTTTTCCTATAAAGCTAAATTGATGGAGAAAAGGTATGAGAGAACTCGTATTTATTCGTATGAGAGCTCTCATGGTATGAGGTATCAGAGAACTCAAACTTATTCGTATGAGAGAACTTTAAAAGATCAAATACTATTATTGACGCCGATGGTCAATAATTTTTGGAATAGGTACTACTAGTATTATGTTAAATAGTGAATTTTAGAAGGTGCTAAATATACTGTTATTGGTTCCAAGACACCTACTTTAAGTACTGTGGAAATAATATTTTATGGTCCATCGAACATAACAATACTGGAGAAAATTGTTGATTTCGGTAATATTTGACTAGCAAAAGTTATCCTCTAGCAATATCATTAAGCAAAATGATACTGAATATAGTTGATCATTATTTTGATGGGATAAGCTTATGTTTCGCTTTATCGAATAACGTTAAGCCACCAGGAATTGTAAAAAATAATAATATATTTAAGTAAAATTAGACTTATTTATGCTTAATTTTGTGTCTAAATAAGTGTTTCATATTTGTGATTAATACCAATTTATTGATTTTTTTCAGCTTTAAAAAGAACGGGCATTTAGCTATTTTTATAATAGAACTGATTGTATATAGTACCTTATAAAATTCGAGCAGCAATCTTGAAATCAATGGTTTCTAAAAGTTCGATTTTTAATTCATATAGCTCATTAAATGTTGCTCTACATTAATTTTATTAATTTAATTTGCTTAAGCGGACTAAAATCGAATTGTTTTAAGGAATTACAATAAATGACGATAAAAAAGAAGTAACTTTAACTTTAGTTTGCATCTTTTGTACTAATTTTATAAAAATATTTTTCCTACGCTTTCAATAAAAATAAACAATAAGGTTTATAAGGAACAATTGTAACAAGTAAGAAGAACTGCTTCTCTAAAATATTACGCTGAAACACCTTAATTACACTGACCGGTGAAATCACTTGACTTGAACCCAGTAGTATCTGTGTAAGAAAAACAAAATGTTATAATCAACCTCTCAACTTGGCGCAAATGCGGGTGAAGTTCTTACAACCACGAAGGCAAATACAGTCCACCACGAAGGCAAATACAATTATCTCCCAATACTTGTTCAAAATTGCAAGGCTATCGAGTTGAAAATTAATAGTCGTATACTCAAATTTTGGGTCGGCTGTTCAACGACAGTTACAAAATAAAATATTTTAATAAAATATTCGAAGCAATATTTTTTCCTTCCCAAAATATCCAAAAAGCAAAGAAAAAACTGTATAAATTTCATTTACAGATTATTTATTACTTTACAAGTTATTTCACTGATCAGAAAATCATTCGTAAAAAGGGCGAGTTTTCGCGATATAATAAACGTTTTAAGAAAGAAAAAAACAGCATATATAATGAATTGGTGATCGTTAAAAACTACTAAAAGCCATATAACATGGACTTTACTAGTGTCTTCAGGCATTCATTTTATCTATTTGCATACTTTTATTGTATTGTATGCTCCAATTTTATTATTTGTTTAACGAATTCATTTATTCATTAACGATCAATATGCTAAATAAGAACCCTCAGAGGAGAAATAACAATATCTCTTCCAGACAACTTGTAACTGATTTTCTCCTTTTGTTTTATTTCTTCAAATATATGTCTCTTAAAGGTATTTAAATTGAATAAACAATGAAATCTAAATCATTCTTTAAATGTAATGATTTTTTGGTTTCAAAACAATTAAGTACTGCTTTTAAATAAATATTTATTGAACTCAAATGTTTGCTCTGTGAAAATCGAATAAGAGAAACATATCAGTAAATACAATGGTGAAAAGTCAGTTTACTTTTTAAAATCGCTTAATTTTAAAATTAATTATACTTAAACTTTGCGGTTTGCTCAGAAATTCTCAGAAATACTTTTGATTTTTTTTTAATAATGAAAAAAATATTTTTAATTCCTTTTATATACTTACTCGATTATAAAAATATTTTTAATATTTTTAATTCTATATTGCTAATTTTTGCTACACCATAATTAACTGGCAATTAATTTTTATGTTATTTTACACATTGATACGTGCACTATAATGAGTGCTGGTTTTATTAAATTCCATTCGTAGCTTTTTTGAGTTATGGTCTTTTTTGTGCATTTTTCTTAATTTATGATAACCTCTGTAGTTAACACATAACTAAGTTTTTTTTTTTTAATATCACTTAAATACTTAAGACAACTTCACAAGGAGAAAAGGAGAAAAATGACTATAGTGTTGCCAGTGGGTCAGGAAATACTCGAGTTTATGGTGCCACACAAGAGAAATATATATATATATAGCTCAAACATAAGTAAAAATCCATATGTTTATTTTATCTCTGTGTTTTTCAATAGACTTATTTATTTTATTGTTTCACTGAAAAAATTTATCGATCTTATCATGTCATTTACTTTGTTTAGATAAATGAACCCGCTCAGTTGTTATACATATACAGATGATACCGACAAAGTACGGCACGCCGTCATTCTATAGTATGCCTAGGGATTCTATGTCATGCCGGACGTTTTTAGGCGTATGAGAATCAGGATAGTCTTTCCCTGGGCATTGAATAGAATACATTAGCATTCTATAGAATGACAATTGCTTTTTAGGCAAAGTATTAATAAAGGTCCTGATAAGGCTATTATGTATGTTACCGGGAAAGTATGAAACATAAATATGTGACCATCCCCAACAAACCACAAAGTGTAACTGACTGACATATTCTGAGCCTGAGGCGCACATACAACGTCGGATATATATATAAATATAAAAAAAACTTAACATTTTTTTTTATAATTGTTCTGTAATTTTTCCCTTGTTTTCTCTGCATTTTGAACTTGTTTCATGAGTTCCATTTACTTGCAGCTTATGTGCAATAAATAGAACTTATTGTTTTTCTTAATATTTCGTGATTTTTTGCTCTTTTTTTTGTTTTTATTTATTTATATATATATATATATATATATATATATATATATATATATATATATATATATATATATATATATATATATATATATATATATATATATATATATATATATATATATATATATATATATATATATATATATAATTGTAATCTCATAAAAGTGTTTTAATTTGGACAAAATAAACTCTAACTCTTTGTTTGTTTCAACACATAGTTAAAATAAAAATATTCATCATTGAGTCATTCAATAAAATCTCGAGGGGCATCATAAATTGAATTACGAGCAATGATTTTTATGGACAATCAAACATTCAGGTAGCCAGTCATAGGTGTTAGCAATTTATGGATAAATTATAATCATTTATATTATTTAAACGCATGAGCTAAGCATAGTTAATTCGAAATTTGAGCCATTCATTCAGCTGACGAAAATTTTATGGCTCTTGAATATTAAAAAAATTAACTAAAAAACAAGAAAGGTACTTTAAAAAGACATTCCATGACATTTTTGAATTTATCCGAAAAATATTAGAAATTCTGATAAAAGATATAAATATAAATCAAGCACCCTATTAACCGAACTAATGGCATTCTTACGTGTTAAAATAATCCTTCCGTTTAGAAATAAATCATGCATTTTGGCAGTTCTTAATGGAAGTACATGATCCCAGTTGAAGATTCTCTCATATTTCATGGTATCATTCCCTCCGAAATAAAGATTCTTAAAGAAGAAGGCATAATAAGATTAATAGTAGTTAGGAAAACTAAGCAGCGTGCTTATTATCGGAATGTATAATTAATTAGTTCGATTTATTAAAATACTATGTTCTGAGAGTAAAGTGGTTTCGAAAGGGCACTTTAATATTTTAAATTAATTTCAAAACGATTCTTAATGTTTGCATTAAACTATTTAATGTTTTAACAACCCAATTTAAAATCGAGCGAAACAACAAGATCCATTGTTCTTGATCCATTATTTTCGAAATTTGGAAGGTCCACTTTCTTCCTAATTCGAGATATTTAGGGGTTATTGTTTGTAAAAATTTTAAAATATGGGCAAAAGTGAATCAATTTGGCTGATGTTATTGGCACTATGATATGCAAAAATGCGATAATGCAACAATTCAATAATGCAATAATGCAGCAATGCAAAAATGCAATAATGATTATTATAATTATTAAAATGCAATAACGATTATTAAAAGTAAAGATTGTTTTTAGCTCTAATGAACTTATTCCAACAATTATAATATTTATACTGAACCATTATAACTTGAACCTAATAATTACAGCATTTTATAAGAAATAAAAGTGGAAAGTAAAGTTCATATTTTTATAGATATTTGCTTTATTAAAATGGGTGTTTTTAGCTTAAAAATAAAACAAATATAACATACATACGAATAATCATTTTAATTAATGATAACAATTAAGTATTCATGATAAATTGGTAGTACGAGATGTAGTAAACTCTTAAATTGCTGTTCTTCTCACGTGTTAGAGGTTTTGGGGCTAAATTACTACTATCTTGTTCTTTTTTTTTTTTTTTTTTTCAAGAATGAACTTTTCGAATTTTTAAGAAAAACAGCTAATATTTTAAATTATACATTTCGGATACTTATCATATATTTATTTATTGCTTTAACAGCTAGTTTGAAATTATTCACCACTAGCACTTATTCCATTAACACTCTTGCCGTCGGACGAACCATGGGAAGCTTTCGTTATTTTCCACCTCATGTAATTCAAAGTTGGGTTAGTTTCATGAAAACGTCCTCCGCGAATTCTAGTTTGTTACTTGATCCAGAAGTTCCCTTGACTTCTGAGTTGGGTTCAAACTTACAAGGCTACGGAGTTGAACATTGAAATAAAAAAACACCATCTCGGAGTAATAGGTTAAACGTTGAATAATGATAACGGTGTCCTAAACCATAATACTGGGTTATTCATAATTTCCTCCGGGGTTTCAAAGCGTTATAGTAAAAAAACGAAGACGAATATGGCAAAAAAGAACCTATGAAATTGTTCCGAAAGTATTCAAGTTTTAATTTAAGCAGTTGCCGGTAGATGGCAGTAACATGTACCACTGAAGCCAGTTGTAGTGCAGAAAAATGGCGTTTACAGGTAGAGGGAATTATGAATAACCCTGTTGAACTCTACTATTTTGAAATTAAGTTTACGAGGTACGAAATTGTAGTTCAGTTCTACATTATTTGCAAACAGGAACGTTAATATTATTTAACAAGTATTGAACTTATCAGCACAGTAAGAATATAACTGTTTCTCTCATATTTGAAAACATCTGTATTTTCTACACACACACACACACACACACACACAAAAAAATAACATGTTAAAATTATTTACATCTTGAAATCTAAAGATAAATAACTTGTAACTAAACCAAATCATAAAGCTGTTGTAGCAAATTATTTCAATCCGCTAATGGACCAATATTCATTTATCATGACTTAATTAGAGCTAAATGCATTATTGTTTTTTAGTATTTTGCCAATAATTTAGCCAATATGGAATTACACAATTGATTACAAATTTTATAATCATTATTCAGACAATATTGAGTTATAGATTTCTCTAATTCAGCCTATATTTTTTCAGCCTGGAGAGAGCTTGTATAAATTTATCTGACTAAGCCTATATTTTATAGCCATTATTTAGCCTTGATACGGCCAATATATGAAAATCATTGACATCTTCCCGATAATTTTAAGCCATTTTTGACCCACCGCATTCAAAAAAAAGATTTTTTTTTAACTTATTTAATCTTGAACAGATTTTGCTTGCAAAATTTATTTATTCATATTTAAGTGATTTACGATAATAATGAATTATTAAGTTGAATCTCACATACATTAAAATTATTAATATTGTATTACTATTCCTTATTTCGTGATACGAAGGAAAAAACTTAATTTTTCCTATATCATATTCTTAAAAAGTCGGGCTTTCGGAATCGTTTATATCTTTAATTTCAGTTTTTTTGCTTTGAATAAATTATATATTTAAGATACAAGAAATTTTTTTAAATAGAAAAATCGTGTTTGAGGCATAAATTGTGAGCGGTGAAAAATCTGAAATCAGGAAAGGCAAGTTTTTATTATTTTGCTTTCAATGTTAGAGCGCATGCATGCTTGCAAATATTAACAGACTTCAAATTTTAAATTTTATTGCAAAACAACATTACAAAATATGATTTCAATAAACGTGAAATATTTTTATGACAATCGCAACTAATAAAAAAAATTTTTTTACCACAATATAATAGAACAATAAATCAATTTATCAAATGAATACGGGATAAATAATGGTTTTTGTTGTTAATTAATCACTTTATTGCGTCTTTCCAGATTATCCATACGATAGCTGCTATGATTGCCAATTATTAGAAATCAAAAACCAAATTATATATATTTAATGGATGTATGAATGGGTCCGCCCTATAAACGGGTATGACGTATGGTGTGGCAGAAGTCGAATTCTTGGCCATAGATGGCGCTAGTGGAAAACAAGAACAATCTCACCCCCTCTGCCTAAACAGGCATATGTCAACAACAACAGGACAAATTGGAAGACAGAAACCCAATTATATTTTTTTAATGCACTAGGTTTTTTTTCTCTCAAATTTAAGAAAACAGCAAACATTATTAGAATGTTTAATTGTGTAATCACTAGCGAAAATTTAATTTCTCAATTTACCCTACTTTAAGCAGCACTATACTTTTTTCAGTAGCTGTCCTATAGCTGCTATAATTGCCAAATATTAGAAATCAGAATGACAATTTTAAATTTTTAATACAGTACGTTATTTTTGCAAATTTAAGAAAAAGTCAAGTATCATTAGCATGTTTCATTTCGTAATCAATAGAGAAAATTTAATTCGTCTTACCCTATTTTAAACAGATTCAAAAACGTATATTTTAAATGATGTTATAGCATATAAATGTTCAGAGAAAAATGACTTTTCTCAATGCAATCAGGAACTTCTATTTCGGAAGAACAAAAGTCCAAATCATTCTCGAAGATACTTTTAAAAGTTTCTATCAAAGAGATGAAAAAGATTTAGCCCTGAACTAAGATCAAAAGATTTTATTTGAACTAAAGTTTCCAGCTAGTTTTCTTCTGTTTGTTAAACTTACTTTAGATTTTTAAAGTAACTTCGTGCATATATATATAAAAAATTGCAGAAATGAGTAATGATGCCAAAGCTAAATGAAAAATAGAAGATCATGATTTAAATTTCACAGATATGTATTGAATGACAAATTCGAAGATATTAAAAATCTCCAATTGCGTATACATTAAAGGAACTCCTCCTAATTTAATCTTAAAAATAAACACAATTTAAATACAGTTATAGATATGACAAAGGTTTCAAGCAAATATACACTATCGGGCATATTTGACTTTGCAGTTGGACAACATTTTTAATAGCAATAGTTCAAAGCAATTTAATAGCTTGAACTAAGTTAGTTAAATATTCTTTTTAAGGTATTTAACTAACTTAGTTCTGTTAAACGTGTTGGTTAGTTAGAACACAAGTAAAGAAATTAAAAACTTGTTTTTCAATTTCTGTAATTGAACAGGTTTTTTTAGACTACGTAAGCATTTATATTGATATGCTACTATCTGTAAATGTCTTTACAATGGTTAAAACTAGTGTACTAAGAAAATATATCATTAATTGTTTTGAGTTAGACAATATCTCTTATGAGCAAAAGTTAGTTTTCTTTTATTTCTGCTTTCTACTGTAACTGATATTAAATAAGACGATTCGTATGTTAAAAACAACTCTTGAACTTAGATCATTACAGTGAACTGGTAACTTTCCTTTGACATTCTCAAAATCAAATTATTACTAAATGGATACTAATTACAATAAAATATTTGTAAAAGCAATTTAATATAAATCACGTATTCCAATATCTGATCCAAATAAGTATATTTCGAGTGAAAGTTAATCTCCAGAAAAAAAAAATCACGCTCTGTAACAGTTCTTATTACATGCAGAAGCCGTAAGAAATAAATTTTAATGTAACTCACACCATTTGGGTTATTCATTCGTCGAGATTTTATTGAAAAGATAATGAGAAGAACATTGCTTTGATTTTTCAGGTGTTAACTCTTTTACCAATTATACTAAAAAATTAAATCAATTTTAAATTACTGCATCGTTTTATAAAAATCCTTCCCTTTGAACTCATAATTCTTGCAAGATTTGTTTAATTTTTTCATTATAACCCCTAACCGTTGATAATTTATCTACATTAAAACAATACACTATCCTAAAGTTAAAGCATAGAGAAATATAAACTAAAAATAATTGCAATTTTTATCAAAATGGTGCCAAAAAAGTAATTTTCAAAAGTCAAATTCTCTAAGTTTTGAAACCGTTTTGTTTTAAATGGAGCGCTGTACTAAGACGAATAAAAATAACAGCTATTGAAAATTTATTCTATGATTTCTTAGAAAAAATGTATCGAAAATGATAATTTTAAAACTAGAAAGACTAAACATTGCTGTATATCTGGAAAGTCGGAAGGGCCAAGTGTGTGCTTCCTAAACCTTTTGATATTAGACCAATTAGACATTTTAAATGTAAAAATATGGTAGAAACTAAAGAATAAATGTATAATTAAGAGCTCAATCTTTTAATTTTTAAGATACTTTATCATATTGGGTTAGGGAAAACTGCTGATTAAAAGGAACATAACAACTATTTTTTCTTCAAATTTATTTTACATTTGCTTATATAATATTCCACTACATATACATAATAATTAAAGATAGTAAGATAATAAGCGGAATTAATTTAGTTCGAGTACTAAAACTGAAAATTTATAACACTATAATGACTAACCTGATTCATTTAAATTTTTTACAGTTAGTTGCCAAAACACTCAATGCACCTCACTTCTATTATATCACATTTGCCGCAAACCGATCTTATCTAATAGGAGCGTGTATAACGTGTATGATGGAGACAAGCCTTTACAAGATGTTTTTACCCTCTATTTGGTTTGTTTTTTACGAGTGATTCCATCTCTGTTTGTACATATTACACTGATTTCCGTTCATTAGCTACATTTCTTGATGACACGGCATATGAAAGCTCTTCACATAACTGTAATATAAAATTTCTGCGTCCAAGTTCTTTCTTTCTGGTTACATCTTTATACAAAATTTAAGAATTTATTGCAGATATATCTGAAGCATTAAAAAATGCGTGTAAACGCAGACGTTAAAATTCTATTTTGTGCATAAGGATCATTTCTTCTACGATGTCTATAGTTCGTTCACCAGGAGTTGGCACTTGGCTCCACCTCCTCGGACGCAGAGTTCATTTCAGCGCGGGGGAGTAAGAGTAAAAACTTTTCCCTGCTTGAAATCGAGATAACCTCTAATGCGCGCAAAGCCTCCACACGATTTTTTATAGGTAGTCCGATCAGACCACTATGAAGACAAACCAGTTGACGAAAGAGCCCTTTAACAGAAAATCTAGTAAAAATAAGAAAGTGGTAGCAAATATATGTCTAAAAATTGTTTTAATTTTTGAATATGATTAATTTGTCTTATTTACTTGTCTACCACTACAAATTCAATTCTCAAATATATATGACAAATTACTCTCAGTCACTTTTAAAATAGAATTTGGTTTCATGCGCTCAAACTGTTCACTTTTTAAATAGGCTGCGCAGACTACTTATAAGAAACCGTGTGGAGGCTTTCTGATGTAGAAGGTGATGGCCAAACACAAACAGTGAATTCTTTTTCAGTCACTTACTTCGCTTTATCATCAGCTATTATACCTTTCATTATTCTAGCTTATTTATATTTAAAAACTTTTTCCGAGCAAAATATCTCAAAAAGAACAAATTATTCAATAAAAAGAGAGAAATATCAGCAAGTTTATGAAATAAAATGCACATGTTCAAAATATGCACATGAAGATTGCGAAATAAATATTTTTGTCATACGATAGCCAAATAGCAGCTTTGTTCATATCCTTCTCCCCAAAATAGCGAAATAGTATCATCCGATACCACGTGATGGAGGCGGAGCCAAATGCCAACTTCTGGCGAACGAACTATACACGTACTTTGATTGTAATATGTAACAGTTTCTGCCTTTTGCATTTCATCGCCCTCGATATTCATAGCATTATGAAATGAGCTAAGCAATAATACATTTATTATTTTTCTATCATTCTAATATAGTTAATGTTATATCTTTATCTTTTCTACGATCTCGTCCTCTCTTCTAAGATTCCAAACAGACTTTTTTTTCTGAACTACATTTTTGAAATTTTGGCTTCAATTTTTCCCCCACCTTTTTTCTTCCCCTTAGGCTCTACAGCCGTTTACCGGTAAAGGCCGTCTCTGTAAGTTTACTCGATCTAGATCTATTCGATGCCAGATTTATGTATTTTATGGAAAGTATTGATTTAGTTTCTCCCAACTTCACACTAGTAACAGTCAGTTGCAACACATTTTTTCTATTTACAAATTATGACTGAGTTAACTTCATAACAGCATGTTCGAAAATAGCTTGGTCAGCTGATTGTTAGTTACCTACACCTGTATAAAGAATGCTGTTTAAACATATTTAGAATCTTTGCAAACAGGCAGCCAAAATTTTATCCTAAACTTTCAAGCCTAATGGAAATATTTTTAGTTAAAGGGCATCTAGCTTTAGAAGCTAGAAGTTGCTCATCCATAGTAAATTTAACTCCAGGTTTTAAACAAAATGCACTGTTTTCAACTAAAAGGCTCCATATATCAGAAGCTGGAGCAAATTTATTTCCTTTCAGTCACCCTGATACTTCAGTTTTGAGATCAAAGCACAGAAAACACAAATTTTCTTTGAAACAATCTTTAGCAATGTTTGTGAGAAAAATGTTGGGTCCCAAACGGTTTGACTATAAATAATTTAATGTCATTGATATCATTGCATAATGACCTCTTGCATGATAATTTGATGTCATGATAATTTGATATCATTGCATAAAGACCTCTTGCTTATGTATTTGGAAAAAAATACAGCTTCGAGTTCATTGCTAAAGACAAAAGATCCAAGTGTTGTTAATTGGACGATGGCTAGCTTCTTCAGTACTTTCTTTTTATATAGCGGATCATTTGATAGCGAAAAATTTGTTGCCAAGTACTAAGTACATTGTTTTCAAGTATTTCTTTTCGCATGTGATGAAGGACCTTCAATTTCTGTCAATACATTTTAGGATGCACAACGTCCTATTGATCCAGAAGGTGAAATCATTTTCATAACATACACTTTTATTTTGTATATTTCAGATTCATCACTAGAATCGATTTTTTTTTGGTACATATTCTTCTTCCGTACAGAAAAAAAAATAATTATTATTCTCGCCCGGTGGCTGAGCGGTAGCGCTTCGCGTTGTCACGCCCCCGGTCCCTGGTTCGATCCTCGGGCCGGGCAAGGTTGACTCATCCTTTCATCCCTTCAGTGGGTCGATAAATGAGTACCAAGCATGCTTGGGAACTAAACACAGGGGGTTCCGCGTTCGGCTGACCACCTGACCGGACCATCTGCTTCTGCACCCCAGAGCCCAAGATCAAGAAAACTGAGATGGGCACAGCACGCTTTGGCCCTCTTGGGCTGTCGCACCACTGAGTTTAGTTTAGTTTATATTCTTCTTCCATATCATTTATATCACTATCACCTGAATTCTGTTTATCGAATCACTGCAATTGTTTCAAAATTTCTTTAGGAATGAGACCACGTGTCCGTCTCATCTTCTCACTAGACTGGATAAAAACTGAGTAAATGGAGCAAAACTGCGACGCAATCTTAATGCGACAAAATATAAAATTTAATTCGTTTTTTTTCTAAAGCCTACAGCTAATACACATCCGGGTACCAGTACTCACGATGGAATGGGAGAATGTTGGCTGTTGGAATTCAAAATCGAATATAAAAATAGGAAGATCAAGGTCAAACTATAGTAAATAGCGTTTTGCAATTACAGCAATACGATATTATTAACATTGAATCGCTATTCTACTATTGCTATATTATTGAAGAGCACCTTAGGGCCACTCTGTCCCCTCCTGTCTTGTTGTTGTTACACATCCCCCTGGAGAAGGAAAGCCTAGACCAGGTCCAGAGGGCCCCGTCGCGTCAGTTCCTTATATATCTGCAGAAAGTCCCGCTCAACCAGCAGCTGCTTGAAAGAAGAGCCAAGGAAAAAAAGAAGGTGATCAGGACTAGCAGGTTGTGAGCAGGAACAAGGTTGGAAAGTCTTCTCCCCATTTTGAAACCTTATACACTTAAGATGACCACTACGAAATCTGGCCATGGACGATTGGAAAGGCCGACGGCTGCAGCATGTTAATGATAGGCAGGGTGGTTGCCAGCATACCACTGATGGGATGGAGTACTTCGCCACACTGGAAGCAAACGATGTTTTCCCAGGGAGTGGATCTCAGTTTGAGTAATATGGTTCAAACTGTCCATAAGATGATCACAGCCATTCTTGGCGAGCACGTCGGCTGTCTCATTGCAATGTACCCCGATATGCGATGGGATCCATTGGAGGCTTATTGGTGTCTTCAGGCCTATCTAAGATAGAAGCTTCATAATCTCTTGGCCAGGAATATCAAATATTTCTGGCCAGTCCTCCTGTCTTTCTAAGTATAATGTTTAATATTTACTCTCCTATGAAGTTGATACACAAATGATTAAATAAACACTTAAATCGAGTTACATTATTAAGAGCCAAGAAAATTAACTGCTTTCAGTAATTTATCGTAGAGATTATGGAACAACATACAGCGAGAACGGCGAAAAAGGCCATATCATTCGTTCTAGGTTAGCATGGGTAGACATTGAGTAGAGCGCAAAATCAAGAAGATACCATTTTAAATAACTTGTTTGAGTGATTTGACTTTCCCAAACTAAACGTCGATTTTGATGGTTTGAAAGGCTGACCCCAAATATGCTAATTAATTAGTGCTGATTTTTAAATTTTACAGAACAGGTACAAAAATGTACTTTCTCTGAATAAACTAACCTTTTATCGGCAGGTTTATATTTTTGACCTCAAATAAATAAATACTGTCCGAAGGGTCTCGACGGGAGTGCTGCCAAAAGTTTGGGTTCCTTTAATGTCAATTTAACCTTCTACGTCATGATTTTGAAAAGCCATAACTCGAAATGTCTTAAGCGCAAATAAATAAAATGTTTTGCAGACATTTATAATATTTTTTTCGCACATAGTGGTGGTAAAACATTTAATTCACCTAAAGAACTTTGCCGGTTTGGAAGCTCTCATCTAGAGAAACATGAAAACAACTGTCAAGTACATAAGACAAGCCTAGAGGGCAGACAAAAATTAATTCTCAAAAAAGAGGGGGAGTCTTTTTAGTCATCTGGCTTAGAAACTGGTGTTTACAGGCGTCTAACATCTTTGGATGCACATTTTTGAAAGAGAATAATTTAAAACTCTTCTAACCAATATCAATCTTATGATCAATGCCAGATGTGAAAAGGTATTCATATTTGTTCACTTTGTATGGAACAAAATATATTTTGTAACTATTTTTTTACCCCTTTTCTTGTCAAACAGAAGTAAAAAAGAGACTTACGTACATAATGGTTAAACAACAATTTGGTTTTCAATTAATGATTTTCAAAAATAAGAAGCTAAAAAAGTTATTATAGCATGCGAACTATACCAGCTAGCATTGAAAATGCTTAATATTCTACGTTTTGACAACTAAGTAAAAATCGGAGATCTTTCACTTAAAGCATAAAAGCATTTTAATTAACTTAAATCTTAGGAAATCATAGTTTTAAGTTACTTAAAATGCCTTTATAATGTTTTATAAATAAATTATTTACTTTTTAATCCCGTTAAATTTACTTTAACAGAATGAGAAGATATTAGGGAGGAAATAAACTTAAAATATGAAAGATAAGAACTTATCGTTTCTTTAAAAAAAAAATTTTTTTTTGTCTACCTGTTTTTTTTAAAAAAATACTAATTGAAGTTATATGACGATGATGACTTTGAAGATTGATTAACATGGGGGTTTGCTTTTTAAATGCACCTTTCTTTGGCAGAATTATTCTGAATGTTTGCTTCTCCTAAACAGAGCTCTTATTTTATGTTTCTCCAATGATCAGTCCTAAACTATGGATAAAATAAAAAGAGAAAATGACACAATTAATTTAAAATAGCTGTGGAAAAAGAATGATAAAAGCCTAACTGAATTAGCACCCACTAGAAGAGAGAAAGCCATCACACGGAACACTTTACAGTTCAAATAAATTATCATAAACTGCGAAGTCAGCGAAACATAAGAAGATGTCACAACTTTCCGACTACTAAACTGTTCAGTAGAGGATTCAGTAAAGGTGTCCCAACGTTCGAACTACTATGGATCGGATTTTTCGTTTCTGGTAATCAGTGCAAAGTACTTTTCTCGTCTAGTCTTCTAAGTGTTTAGTCTCAGGGTAAAATTGTACGAAAATTTCCCTACTACTTACTTCTGCCCCATTGATTAACAGGAGGAACACTGGTTTTTTGATGGAGGAAAATTTGCAACGGAAAGTTTGGAAAAAGCCAGGACTAACTTTCCGAGGGCTTAGAGATGTTGCTGAGACGTCTCCTTAATTTGCCTATAACTGTCAGTTCTGTTAGTTACATTGTTCATGAGACCATCTCACAATTGTAAGAAATAGAAACAAAAACAATGTCAAAGTGCATGGGACTCATAATATGATGATAATCAAGATACCGTTATTGCATCGTACTTTTGAGATACTTATTCTTGGTTACCGACTATTCCGAAGTTGTTGCCATGTCATTAGCTTTAACCATGACTGTTCCTTGTTTAGTAAAAAGAAAAATGTATTAAAACATTGGTCTTGGAACAGGTAGAGAGAAAAAAATGGTCTGTTGAAGACAGTGACACTTGATAATCTCAGAGACTATGGCAGACAATAGAAAACGTCAAAGAAACGGTCTTACTTAATCAGTAATTTTACCTTTTCAATAGCATTAGAAAATATGTCAAAAAGGACTTTTACTTTTCCTATTTCAAAGGATACCAATAAAAAACTATTGCATAGAATCAATCGAACATTTTCACCAGCAAGCGTAAGCTATATGAGCTGTCAAAGTATATAATGATTATGTGACTTAAGTCTGAAGTTGACTGTGAGAAAATATAATTACGCCCGCTGTTGGTGGAAAAAAAATTTATTTTTTGAACAATCCGATACAATAATTATTCTCCTAATTTACGGATTTTACAATTACCAGCAGGCTGTTGCCCGTGAAAGGAGTAAAAAAGGCATCTGAGACCAGTGTAAACTTTTTCAATTCATGATGTTAAGATGTAACTGCACCCTTTGAAGAATGTAGAAATGCTTCATTTATTACAAACTTGAAATAAAGTAGTCATCCACACAATGTTTAAAAGCTTTTCAACGCCAAATCAGATACATATTTCTTCACTGTTTCTACATTAAAGTTAATGTGCAAATATTAAATTAGAATTATAGGATATTTGTTATAAAATATCCTATAATCCTAATTCTATATCCTAAATAGCATATTTTTAAGAGTTACACACCACCTCCACGAAGTACTTGTATGCATTAGTAATTTTTCCTCCAATTATTTCTTTAATTAAGTAATTTTTTCCTCCGTAGAAGTCCGTTGATAAATATACACGTACGAGTAAGTTCTGTAGCAATTACTTTTTTTGAAGGACTGGTAATTATTAACTGCAATTAAAACATTGTTTTTACATTAAATTTTGTTGGATAAAAATCTAATTCAAAGATTTCATTCTTTTCGATATTTTGCATACAAATTTTAATTACTATCATGAAAATCAAAATACTTATCTGATAGATAATTTATAAATTGACCATTACATTAGAATTTCTTTTGCATTTTCCTTTCTATGAATAACACAAATTACCAAGTACATCCCATCAAATAAAAAAATGAGCTTACATTTTTAAGAAATTAAAAAAATGAGTGCTTAAATGGGTCAAGATGTAATTATATATCCATATTTACATTCTTTTTAAAGTATACTTCCAGTAAAGTTTCAGATCATCAGATGTTAAAGTCAATTGAAAATGTCATGAATTTATTTTAATTAACAGGAACTTTATTTGGCACTTCAATAATTCGAAATTCTATCGGGATTTCAGTCTCCTTGAAGAATATTACTTGGAGAAAATCTTTAACATCTTTTAATTATTTCGAGAGCGACTAATTCTTCAGAGGACAAAGAATTCGGCTATTTTGTTTCCGTTATAATTTAAATTAAATGCGTTAAACCCATAAATCCGTAGATAACGATAATTTATTGCTCCACATTTTAAGCTTTAACTTCTGCATTTGTACATAATTAAATGCATAGCTTTTAGGTGTTTAAAAATTAAAATCGTGATTAAAAATATTGCAAAGGTCATAGCAAAGCGGCGGTTTGTTTTCGTATCCGTTGAGAAATCTCGCTATGGTAAAAATAAAAGTAAGTTGATCTGGCTAAATTTTAAATTTTTCAAAATTGCAAAAAAAAAAGACTAAAAGTGGTCTAATTATCATTATACCTTTACCTACACTCATAAAAATTCATTAATAATTGAATTCTTAGCTTTTAGGTGTTTAAATATTAAAATCGTGATTAAAAATATTGCAAAGGTCATCGCAAAGCGGCAGTTTGCCATCGTATCCGTTGAGAAATCTCGCTCTGGTAAAAATAAGTTGATCTGGCTAAATTTTAAATTTTTCAAAATTGCAAAAAAAAAAAAGACTAAAAGTGGTCTAATTATCATTATATCTTTACCTACACTCATAAAAATTCATTAATAATTAAATTCTTAGCTTTTAGGTGTTTAAATATTAAAATCGTGATTAAAAATATTGCAAAGGTCATCGCGAAGCGGCGGTTTGTCTTCGTATCCGTTGAGAAATCTCGCTCTGGTAAAAATAAGTTGATCTGGCTAAATTTTAAATTTTTCAAAATTGCAAAAAAAAAAGACTAAAAGTGGTCTAATTATCATTATACCTTTACCTACACTCATAAAAATTCATTAATAATTGAATTCTTAGCTTTTAGGTGTTTAAATATTAAAATCGTGATTAAAAATATTGCAAAGGTCATCGCAAAGCGGCAGTTTGCCATCGTATCCGTTGAGAAATCTCGCTCTGGTAAAAATAAGTTGATCTGGCTAAATTTTAAATTTTTCAAAATTGCAAAAAAAAAAAGACTAAAAGTGGTCTAATTATCATTATACCTTTACCTACACTCATAAAAATTCATTAATAATTAAATTCTTAGCTTTTAGGTGTTTAAATATTAAAATCGTGATTAAAAATATTGCAAAGGTCATCGCGAAGCGGCGGTTTGTCTTCGTATCCGTTGAGAAATCTCGCTCTGGTAAAAATAAGTTGATCTGGCTAAATTTTAAATTTTTCAAAATTGCAAAAAAAAAGACTAAAAGTGGTCTAATTATCATTATACCTTTACCTACACTCATAAAAATTCATTAATAATTAAATTCTTAGCTTTTAGGTGTTTAAATATTAAAATCGTGATTAAAAATATTGCAAAGGTCATCGCGAAGCGGCGGTTTGTCTTCGTATCCGTTGAGAAATCTCGCTCTGGTAAAAATAAGTTGATCTGGCTAAATTTTAAATTTTTCAAAATTGCAAAAAAAAAAGACTAAAAGTGGTCTAATTATCATTATACCTTTACCTACACTCATAAAAATTCATTAATAATTAAATTCTTAGCTTTTAGGTGTTTAAATATTAAAATCGTGATTAAAAATATTGCAAAGGTCATCGCGAAGCGGCGGTTTGTCTTCGTATCCGTTGAGAAATCTCGCTCTGGTAAAAATAAGTTGATCTGGCTAAATTTTAAATTTTTCAAAATTGCAAAAAAAAAGACTAAAAGTGGTCTAATTATCATTATACCTTTACCTACACTCATAAAAATTCATTAATAATTAAATTCTTAGCTTTTAGGTGTTTAAATATTAAAATCGTGATTAAAAATATTGCAAAGGTCATCGCGAAGCGGCGGTTTGTCTTCGTATCCGTTGAGAAATCTCGCTCTGGTAAAAATAAGTTGATCTGGCTAAATTTTAAATTTTTCAAAATTGCAAAAAAAAAAGACTAAAAGTGGTCTAATTATCATTATACCTTTACCTACACTCATAAAAATTCATTAATAATTAAATTCTTAGCTTTTAGGTGTTTAAATATTAAAATCGTGATTAAAAATATTGCAAAGGTCATCGCGAAGCGGCGGTTTGTCTTCGTATCCGTTGAGAAATCTCGCTCTGGTAAAAATAAGTTGATCTGGCTAAATTTTAAATTTTTCAAAATTTCAAAAAAAAAAGACTAAAAGTGGTCTAATTATCATTATACCTTTACCTACACTCATAAAAATTCATTAATAATTAAATTCTTAGCTTTTAGGTGTTTAAATATTAAAATCGTGATTAAAAATATTGCAAAGGTCATCGCGAAGCGGCGGTTTGTCTTCGTATCCGTTGAGAAATCTCGCTCTGGTAAAAATAAGTTGATCTGGCTAAATTTTAAATTTTTCAAAATTACAAAAAAAAAAGACTAAAAGTGGTCTAATTATCATTATACCTTTACCTACACTCATAAAAATTCATTAATAATTAAATTCTTAGCTTTTAGGTGTTTAAATATTAAAATCGTGATTAAAAATATTGCAAAGGTCATCGCGAAGCGGCGGTTTGTCTTCGTATCCGTTGAGAAATCTCGCTATGGTAAAAATAAATGTAAGTTGATCTGGCTAAATTTTAAATTTTTCAAAATTGCAAAAAAAAAAGACTAAAAGTGGTCTAATTATCATTATACCTTTACCTACACTCATAAAAATTCATTAATAATTGAATTCTTAGCTTTTAGGTGTTTAAATATTAAAATCGTGATTAAAAATATTGCAAAGGTCATCGCAAAGCGGCAGTTTGCCATCGTATCCGTTGAGAAATCTCGCTGTGGTAAAAATAAGTTGATCTGGCTAAATTTTAAATTTTTCAAAATTGCAAAAAAAAAAAGACTAAAAGTGGTCTAATTATCATTATACCTTTACCTACACTCATAAAAATTCATTAATAATTAAATTCTTAGCTTTTAGGTGTTTAAATATTAAAATCGTGATTAAAAATATTGCAAAGGTCATCGCGAAGCGGCGGTTTGTCTTCGTATCCGTTGAGAAATCTCGCTCTGGTAAAAATAAGTTGATCTGGCTAAATTTTAAATTTTTCAAAATTGCAAAAAAAAAAGACTAAAAGTGGTCTAATTATCATTATACCTTTACCTACACTCATAAAAATTCATTAATAATTAAATTCTTAGCTTTTAGGTGTTTAAATATTAAAATCGTGATTAAAAATATTGCAAAGGTCATCGCGAAGCGGCGGTTTGTCTTCGTATCCGTTGAGAAATCTCGCTCTGGTAAAAATAAGTTGATCTGGCTAAATTTTAAATTTTTCAAAATTGCAAAAAAAAAAGACTAAAAGTGGTCTAATTATCATTATACCTTTACCTACACTCATAAAAATTCATTAATAATTAAATTCTTAGCTTTTAGGTGTTTAAATATTAAAATCGTGATTAAAAATATTGCAAAGGTCATCGCGAAGCGGCGGTTTGTCTTCGTATCCGTTGAGAAATCTCGCTCTGGTAAAAATAAGTTGATCTGGCTAAATTTTAAATTTTTCAAAATTGCAAAAAAAAAAGACTAAAAGTGGTCTAATTATCATTATACCTTTACCTACACTCATAAAAATTCATTAATAATTAAATTCTTAGCTTTTAGGTGTTTAAATATTAAAATCGTGATTAAAAATATTGCAAAGGTCATCGCGAAGCGGCGGTTCGTCTTCGTATCCGTTGAGAAATCTCGCTCTGGTAAAAATAAGTTGATCTGGCTAAATTTAAAATTTTTCAAAATTGCAAAAAAAAAAGACTAAAAGTGGTCTAATTATCATTACACCTTTACCTACACTCATAAAAATTCATTAATAATTAAATTCTTAGCTTTTAGGTGTTTAAATATTAAAATCGTGATTAAAAATATTGCAAAGGTCATCGCGAAGCGGCGGTTTGTCTTCGTATCCGTTGAGAAATCTCGCTCTGGTAAAAATAAGTTGATCTGGCTAAATTTTAAATTTTTCAAAATTGCAAAAAAAAAAGACTAAAAGTGGTCTAATTATCATTATACCTTTACCTACACTCATAAAAATTCATTAATAATTAAATTCTTAGCTTTTAGGTGTTTAAATATTAAAATCGTGATTAAAAATATTGCAAAGGTCATCGCGAAGCGGCGGTTTGTCTTCGTATCCGTTGAGAAATCTCGCTCTGGTAAAAATAAGTTGATCTGGCTAAATTTTAAATTTTTCAAAATTACAAAAAAAAAAGACTAAAAGTGGTCTAATTATCATTATACCTTTACCTACACTCATAAAAATTCATTAATAATTAAATTCTTAGCTTTTAGGTGTTTAAATATTAAAATCGTGATTAAAAATATTGCAAAGGTCATCGCGAAGCGGCGGTTTGTCTTCGTATCCGTTGAGAAATCTCGCTCTGGTAAAAATAAGTTGATCTGGCTAAATTTTAAATTTTTCAAAATTGCAAAAAAAAAGACTAAAAGTGGTCTAATTATCATTATACCTTTACCTACACTCATAAAAATTCATTAATAATTAAATTCTTAGCTTTTAGGTGTTTAAATATTAAAATCGTGATTAAAAATATTGCAAAGGTCATCGCGAAGCGGCGGTTTGTCTTCGTATCCGTTGAGAAATCTCGCTCTGGTAAAAATAAGTTGATCTGGCTAAATTTTAAATTTTTCAAAATTACAAAAAAAAAAGACTAAAAGTGGTCTAATTATCATTATACCTTTACCTACACTCATAAAAATTCATTAATAATTAAATTCTTAGCTTTTAGGTGTTTAAATATTAAAATCGTGATTAAAAATATTGCAAAGGTCATCGCGAAGCGGCGGTTTGTCTTCGTATCCGTTGAGAAATCTCGCTCTGGTAAAAATAAGTTGATCTGGCTAAATTTTAAATTTTTCAAAATTGCAAAAAAAAAAGACTAAAAGTGGTCTAATTATCATTATACCTTTACCTACACTCATAAAAATTCATTAATAATTAAATTCTTAGCTTTTAGGTGTTTAAATATTAAAATCGTGATTAAAAATATTGCAAAGGTCATCGCGAAGCGGCGGTTTGTCTTCGTATCCGTTGAGAAATCTCGCTCTGGTAAAAATAAGTTGATCTGGCTAAATTTTAAATTTTTCAAAATTACAAAAAAAGGACTAAAACTGGTCAAATTATCATTATACCTTTACTTACACTCATAAAAATTCATTTTATAATTTAGATAATGTACTACAATTATTTAAAAAACTGTAAAATCACGTAATACATGTTTGTTGCTGTTTTTCTCAATCAGTCAACTTTGACAAAAATTTAAATTTAAGCGGCATTTCCTCCAGATCGAACTAAATTGTCGAGGGGGTACAGACTACGAGAGAAAATTTTAAGTACGCTTTTAATCGTAGTAGTTTTCGCAGTAGTAGTAGTTTTTAGTTGCTTTCACAAATAAACTGATTGTGAATATTTAATTTATTCAGCAGTATCTTTCGATACATGTAAATTACAAAACTTTCTCTAAATCAGAACTTGAATTTAGATACCATTTTAATTATTTCTGACAAAATTATACCAGTACAGTTTTGCAATTAGTAGTTTTTGAAAGGTAGTTAAATAGCAGTTAAGTTTCTGATACATTTCTTTGTTTTTGTGCAATTTACGGTATAAGAATGACCCAAATCGGTTTTCATCAGTT
This sequence comes from Parasteatoda tepidariorum, assembly GCF_982258835.1. Taxonomy (NCBI): domain Eukaryota; kingdom Metazoa; phylum Arthropoda; class Arachnida; order Araneae; family Theridiidae; genus Parasteatoda; species Parasteatoda tepidariorum. The sequence goes on from NC_141761.1 coordinate 61,598,878, forward strand.
TAAACTGTAATAAAAATGCATTTTAAATAAATCTAAAGACTAACAAATGTGCAGTTTTAAGTTACTGATTTAAAACCACAAATCGCAGTTTTTTAATGTCTTAAAGTTGTAAGGAAAATTTCATGGAAAGTCTAAGAAATATCAAGCTCTATTTATCTTAACATTAAAAAAACAACCCTTTTAAATTTCACTTTTTTGAAAGTCATTGTGATGCCGAATTATACTATTGCAGCAAAAGTTTAAAAGTTCATTAAGTACAAACGAACATAAATACGACGAAAAATCATAAATATAGCCTAAATCCAAGATTGCACGGGTAGAAGCCTCTTAACACTAAACATACCAACACTTTACAATACAATACAAATTACAATAACCAGTCTTTTGACCAGTTTTTTTCTTATGTTAAGTAACAATCTAATACAATCTTGTTGTCAAATTATGTAGACGCGATATTAATCAGGGTACGTCTTACCTTCGATATAAATTTCTAAAATCAACAGGCAAAGTACGGAATGATTAATATTTCATACATAGCTTCAACATGTTGTTACACATCCCCCTGGAGAAGGAAAGCCTAGACCAAGTCCAGAAGGCTCCGTAGAGTCAGTTCCCCATATATCTGCAGAAAGTCCCGATCAACCAGCAGCTGCTTAAGATAAGCGCCAAGGCAAAAAGGAAGGTGATCAGGACTAGCAGGTTGTGAGCAGGAACAAGATTGGAAAGAGCTTCAACATTCTAAACAAAAACTAACTACTGGCAAACCAATTATGCGTGAAACAAATAAGATTGCAATTTTTCCCTCGGCATTCATTATAGAATGACTTCTAGAAAAAATACAGATAATAAACTATGACTAGTAAAAGTATATAATAATTTTCATAGTTTGCAAAAAAAAAATGCCTGACATTCAATAGAATGCCCGTGATTTTAATGGGAAAATATATATATAAAAGACTAGAAAAAAAACTAGAAAAATAAATAAAAAATAAAGGCTTTTTAATTTTTGGGGAAAATATGATTAGGAAAAATCTCAACCAGGTATCAGAGGTGGAGATCAGGTTTCGATAAAACCCATCTTTATGTCAACACCAAAAAAGTTATTTAGTATTAAAAAAGAAATTTAGTTCTCAGCAGTATTAAGTTTGAACCCCATAGTCTATTATGAAATTCTATTATCAAAATATAATTCAACATCAAAATTAAATTTTAATACTTATTATTTTTCTATATTATTTATCAATATTTTTAAAAATTTTTAAAAGTGAGGTAGAAAAATTTTTGCATAATCCTAAATAACTTAATTTTATATGGCAAAATACAAAATTTTTAAAAAATTGATTGAATAGTTTCTGAAAAAACAAATTTTAGAAAAAGGTAAACAAAATTGTTAAAATTTAATTTTTTGACTATTATACATAATCGGTACATATTAAACATAATCGGTCAGATTATGTTCAAATTTTTCTTTGTTTTATCCCGTAAAATTACATTCCTTAAAATACCGTAAAAATATGTATTCCTTTCAAATCAAAATATTTTCGACCTTTTTAAATTAAATATTAAAAAACAAGCAATTATTAAAAGTTATTTTTGGTGTTGCATTATTAAATAAATAAATTCTATAACTTTTGTGCAATTATTTTGAAATTCGCTTAAAAATTTCTCGAGATATGGCTCGAGAAATTTTTAAGGCCGCCCAGGCCGCCACATTTCAGATTACCCTTGCGAACCATTAAAATTGAGACCTAGTTCATGAAGATCTGATTGTTGAATCAACATTCAATTAGTGTGTTTTGCTGCACACTGCTTTGTTGCTTTACTGCATACAGTTAGAAATTTTTAAATATATATTGAACCTTTTGAGTATATATAGTTCATATATGCACAGCTTTAGTATAGATTCCAAGGTGAACCACCATATTATTTTACTTTTATAATTTGAATGCACATTTAAATGGTCCGTCTTGTGTGGAATCACAGTACAATTTAATTTTTTATTGATATCTCAGCTTATTTTTACATAATTATAGTTCAAGGTATCATCAAGTTATCGATATTATCGTCCAACAGTAAACTGATTTTTCTGAGAACGGTTAAAACTGACCAATTGGTGAAATATATATATATATATATATATATATATATATATATATATATATATATATATATATATATATATATATATATATATATATATATATATATATATATATATATATATATATATATATATATATATATATATAAGTTATCATTTTGTAAACGAACAACCTTAAGTTGTTGTTGTTGTAGTTAATTTACGTCGCATTAGAGCTGTACAATGGGCTATTGGCGACGGTCTGGGAAACATCCCTGAAGATGATCCGAAGACATGCCATCACAATTTTGATCCTTTGCAGAGGGGATGGCACCTCCGCTTCGGTAGCCCAACGACCTGCAAGAGAAGTCTAGCACTTTACGGTAGAACAGTTTAACGAAGACCAATACCGCACATCCTCGGTCGCTGCGCAGACTAATACAATTGGTCACCCGTCCGCATACTGACCGCAGCCAATGATGCTTGACTTCGGTGATCTGCTGGGAACCATGTCTTAACGATCAATCCACTGCGGGACAGAACAACCTTAGTTCTTTCGAATGAATCAATAAATAATCCTCATTAATCAACTAAGCATCATCATTAATCAACTAACAATAAACTAGAGCGTTATTTTATGTCATCACAGTAAATTATTAAAAATAAAATCAAATTTGGTGAAAAATCTGCAAGTGATACAAAATATTTAGAAGGTTTTCCTTTTTTTTAATCAAAAATAAAAAATAAATCCATCTGTATTTACAAATTTATTATATTGCATAGTTTTTAAAAGATTTTCATATTTTTTTACATAAAGTAATACATAACTAAATAATTCTTACAACTGAAATTAATTTTATACTTTTTTGTGGGGGAAAATAGGAAACAAGCTGGTAAGAAAAAGTCCCAACAATGACAGAAATATTTCAATTAAAAACCAAACTTTCTTAAGAAATAATGAAACTTTAAATTGAACTTTTGTTGAAAGTCTTCAAAATAAGCCTTTGATAGTTGCTTTTTTACAGAATGGAACAGATATAATTTCAGATCCGAAGTTTCTATTTCCCAATTTTTTTTCCTTCCTTTTCTCTAGAATATATTTTTTGCGGTATTGTAAGTTTATTAAACACATAGACCAGGGTAATAAAAAAAATTTCATTTTCAAAGCTCTATAGAGGAAAAAAGATGCCTTATGAAAAAAATTTTATAATTTTTTAAAACTGATTAATTTAATCCGGTTGCGTTATGTACTCAAAATTGGCAAAACTAACCATTTTCCTTAAATTTTTTATTATTCCTTAAAATTTTTCTGCTTTCATGCTATACATTTTTATTCCTATTTTATGATTTTTATGAAGTGGAATAAGATAAAATATCATCACTGCGTTAATGAATACTAGTCATGTGATATGTTTAAGTAACGCGAAATATTCCATTTTATCCAGTTTCTTGTCATATACTATAATGGCTAATTATCTACCAGACAATGAATCAAGACAGTAAAAAAAAAAAAGAAAATTCTGGTATGAAAAAGCATATATCTCCATGGCATCTACACTGCAACAAAATTACGCCAAAAATGGTAGCAACTACCTTCTTCCAAAATGGTGCAGTGAAACTCCATACATAACTCTTGGATCTAGTATTCCACAACACCAAAGTTCTTATACTCAACATGGTGCAAATTAATCGCCACCATTTTTGTCAGTCAAAAACATTAAAATTTATACTTACAGAAAGATAAGATACACATAACAGTTAGAAAAACTATTTTTACAGTACAATATAAAATAAGAAGCATCAATTTAGAATGCATATGCATACTAATTCTCAAAAAAATAATAATAGCATGCAAGTCAAACAACTGCGTAGCACAAAGAGAATTCTCAAGGCCTGGTTTCTTAGGACAGGACGCCGTAAGCTGGAAATCAGCGCTAACCTCTGATTGGTCCATTTGTGAGTTTGATAGTATACGTCATCGAACTCTCATCTTGAACTACAATTGCCGTCCAACTCAACTGCAGTTGGATTACAGCGTGACGTTAACCACAGAAGCAATGGCGGACAACATCCAACAGCACACTGAAATCAGCCAAGATTTTGATTTTGACATTAAACATATCTTCTTCATTAAACATAGCACTCTTCATTTAACTCAGCTATAATTTGTTTTTTCTTGGACGAAGTCATTATTTGGTCTCTAAAACACTGGTCGACAATAAAAAAATCCTTGCAAATTCAAAATAAATATTTGTTTACGTTATTAACGCATGCGCAATGAGAGATAATGTCTGCGTTGGACCGACTGCTCACGCTGAGCTAACAAAAAAGTATTTTTTTGGCGTCAGCTCTACGTCAACTCTCCGCTGACGCCCAGATAAGGCGCTAGTTCTAAGAAACCAGGCCTTGAGCTAACAAACCAGTATTTTGTTGGCGTCAGCGGGACGTTGACGTCCCGCTGACGCCCAGATAAGGCGCTTGTCCTAAGAAACCAGACCTTCAGACGATTCGAATTAGGCTTAACTAAACGGAAGTGGATGGAAATTATACATTATAAAATCATTTAATACAGTTCTCAGTGATTTAAAAATTGAAGTATAATTATCCTTATTGCGCACCTAAAAACATACTTACATATTAAGCAGCGAACTTGTGTTTCTGTTAATGAATATCAGCGTTTAAAATAACAACAAACTCTTGTTAACTTATTCCAGACAGTAAACTAACTACTCGCGATATTCCACTTGGCATTTCTTGATATTCAAAGCACGCCAAATGCCTAATTTGGTGTTTTCTGAAGTGAAAATATTCCTTACATGGTGTAAGAGCGTGAAAGTTTGATGCAAGATTATTCAATTTTAAGTTCTTACATTTAAATTTCACCCCTTAAATTGATTACGAAAACTTGATTTTGGATTAACCCGGAATACAATATACAATTACGGAATGCACAATCTTTTGAATTGTTCAACATTATGTTTGAAGAGATATTACAAAACAGTTTTTACCGTGCAATTATAGAATAGCTCAAACAATATTTTTATCGTAATTCCTAGGAAGTTGCACAATTGTGATAAAGATAATAATTCATCAAAGCAGAAGCCAGAACGTATTTAAAAAAGGAGCTGCTTAACTTCTGTCGCTTCCAAATCCAAGTGTAAACCTTTTGATTTATAAAATGATATAATATCAACAACATACTCATTTCAGTTTAATATGTAGCAAATCAAAGATTATATTAAGGGAAAAGAAGTATTTTATAACTTTTCATTCAGAGGTTATTAAAAAATATCTTGTCGGGCTAAAAACATTTTCCTATACCTGAGTTTACGATGTTTTCTATCGTTTACGAAATTTTTGATGCTGAGAAGTCTATTTTTACTATTATTACGAAGTTTTGTATTTTAAGTATGAGCAAAGATAAATAAATAAAATGAAATAAAACATATTTTACTCAATGATTTCAAAATTTGAATTTTAAATTGTCAAATATTTCGAAGTTTACATTACTTATGGCCATCAGTAAAATATTTATTTCTTTTCACGCTAAAATATGCATGCGTGTATCATTTCAAAGTTAATGCAGTTATTTTCTTTTTTCTTTTTTTCTTTTTTTTATTCCTTGAAGGATTGACCTATAACTCTCTATTGACCGCATTATAGCATACGCGTTTAAAATTATTTTGTCGAATATGCAATTTATTGAAACTGTCCACTCATACAATTTAAGTTATAATTATTTTACAATTGCACTTTATAAAGATGACGCATTTATAAGCAGCGGCATACAGAGTAAAGTACTTCGTTATAATAACACGTCTGGTTTTTCCTAAATTAATGCGTCTTAATGACAGTTTCTTGTAGTTTTGATCTCAAAAACAGAATTTTCATCATCATCAATGGCTCGACAGCCCAGGGTGGGCCTTGGCTTTCTCAAGAAGTTTTTTCCAGGCTGATCTTTTTTTTGCTAGTGTTCTCCAATTTTTTGTTTTTAAGACCAAAAGGTCTTTCTCCAGGTCATCTATCCATCTCAAATTCTGCCTGCCTCTTTTTCGTGTGCCAGCTAGTCTGGCATTGAGAACTCTTTTTGTGGTACGGTCTTCGTCCATTCTGCTGAAAAACTGAATTTTGGTAAACGATAACTTGTTAACCTGTTCTGATAGGGATATACGCAACAGAACATTTTAATGTTTTGTCGACAATTGTGTTCCTTTTTGCACTTGTTATTTATTTCACCTAAGCAATTTGAATGTCTACTGAAAACAGGATTAAAGACAACTTTCGTGCATCAGTAGTTTGCTCCAAAAAAATATCTAGGATCTACCTATGAGGCCAATTAAGGAACTTTTGTTTACATTGCCAATGAACGATACTACTCTGTGGTGAGGGACAAAGTAAGCAAGAAGGTATCAAATATATAAATTTCACTACACTACTAACCAACACAGGCTGTGAAATGTTAGGAAATGGTAAAAAAAATCAGAGATTATACCACCCAAAATACAATTTCAAATTAAAGGAAAAATATTAAACTGTTGAGCTGGAATCCCAAATCAGTGTGAAATTAAAACATTTAAATTTTCCAAATGCTTCGGGAAAAATTTTCCGATATTCTTTAATGAGCCCTAGACTCTAAAAATCCTGGTATTAGAATTTAAAACTAAGCAAATAATCTTATAATCTCACTCCGGAACCCAGAAGGCTGATGTTGATTAGCCACGTTAGGAAATGACGAGAAGCTTGAAAAAATTGAGATAATTCTCGCTTTTTTCAAAACTACTTGAGTCATAAAATAAGAATCTTGGACCATAAAATAGTTACACAATTTTAAAAAGCAGTCGAAATTTTAAAAAAAAAATATTTAGTTTTGCTAATTTCTATAAATTTTGAGTGCCGTTGCGTGAACGGAAGATATAATTGCCGGTTAAAAATACCAATTTTAAAAACTATAAAATCAATTTTCATCTTTTTTTTCTCCATAAGGATCTTTTCTATATTATAACGTATAGAAAATTATACTACTGGGATAAGGCTCCCAGTAGGATACACTGAGAGAACAACTAAAATGATCCTCCTATACTTCGGCTTATTTTGGCTAGTCCTACTACTGAAGAAGTTTTTTTTTTTAAAAAAAAACACATAAATAATTTTGGAACAACTTAAGATTAAAGGAAATGTGAAACATTTATCCCAACGGACTAACGAATAAAATACAAGCAAGTTGCTAGAATTTTAGAGCAATGTAAGCAGTATCAAATGCTATACTGTTTATATAACTATTATGCTTTGGCGTACATTTGAACGTACATTTTCATACTTCAAAAATATGTTATTCGAAGCAAGAATGTTTTAAAAAAGAACAATTATTTTTCTTCTCTTACTTTTGCTTGTTAATGTTTAAATAGCTTCATCTGATATAAATATCTTCAAAACCTAAATTTATATTCTATTATTTTTTAACGGTATGTTTAAACTGCTGTGTCCATCAAATGAAATGCTATGTTCATCAATCAAAAGTCCATTATCTATCAAAAAAGAAAAAAAGACCGGAGGACCAGTACGAGTTTCAATATAAATACAGTGTGTTTCCTAAAGACCATTCTTAACATGCATATTTAGAATTCGTATCAAAAACAGAAATAAAGCATATACAATTACTGTCACATATTAATATTTAACCGGAAAGAAACAGAAATATGCTGTCTAAATCTGACCTGGCAGTTATAATAATTTTCAAAACAGTTTTAATTGGCGGTTAAAACTTGAAGGTATACTTTTCACCTCCTCTGAGTATCCTGTCTTTTTGTCTATTACCCTCACATTCTTTTACCGTGGTTTGTAAGATTTCAATAGCGTTTTTGCTGTTTCCTCGATTAAATATTAATTTGTGACTCCCGATGAGATACAGAAAACAGATAAACCCCTAAAAACAGATAATGAGGATGGTATTTGCATGACATCACTTATAATAAGCTTAATAATTATTATAAAAAATTAAAAGTAAAAGCTCAGTAATTATTATTTTGGGACAGCAGTTTCGAGCTTAAAACTTTCGATATATTACTCTTAATTGATTTTAATTAATTAAATTGATTAATCTTAACAGGTTTTAATAAAAAATTAAGGAAGAATTAGTTTTATTTATAAATTAGAAAGATTGATTTTAAAATTTCGGGAAATTTTTTACCTTACTAACAAGTTTTTTAATATGCAGCTTTGACCCGCGATGGCTGAGGGGATAGAGCATTCACCTTTCAAGTGAGGTGAACCATGTTCGAATCTCAGCGATTGATGGTCGGTATGAATTGCGCATCCGGCTTGCACCGACCACAGTGCTGACGTGAAATATTCTCAGTGGTAGACGGATCATGGGTTAGGGTCCCTTTGCCATCCTACTAACCGTGGGAGGTTCTCTTGGTCTTCCTCTCCATGTAACGCAAATGCGGGTTAGCTCCATCAGAAAGTCCTCCACGAAGGCAAATTTCTCCCAATACTTGATCCAGGAGTTCCCTTGTCTTCTGGATTTGGTTCAAAGCTGCAAAGCTACGAAATATGAACATTAGTCGTAATCCCATATTTTGATCAGCTGTTCAACAACAGTTATAAAATTATAAAATAAAAAATGTACCTTTACAAACTATTTTAAAGCTTAAAAGAAAAGAAAAGACTGATTTAATAGCGTTCTTTCAGTCCTTAAATTGTATCAAACTGGTGCATATATATATATATATATATATATATATATATATATATATATATATATATATATATATATATATATATATATATATATATATATATATATATATATATATATATATATATATATATATATATATATATATATATATATATAAATATAAATATATATATATATATATATATATTGTATTTTTGAACCAATCCAGAAGACAAGGAAACTCCTGGATCAGTACCCCCAGAGAGGTATTGATTAGTTATGGGAACTCAGAGGACTCTGCGACTCGACAGATTTAACGTGCATCAGTGACCATTTACTACACGGGGAGTCTTCGGCCGGCAGTGATTGAACCCACGAACTCTTGGACGTGGCCCCAGTGCCCTACCAACCAGGCTATCCCGGCCCGCTTCAACATATAAGTGTAATTAAAGGTAGTTATTCCAAACACTTTATTTTTAATCCATCACAATAGGATTTTTCTTTAACATAGAGTTTATTATTACGTTGGCTTATTAAAACTTTTTTAAAAATAATTATTAAAAATAAGCTAAAATTTGATTTCAGAAGCTTTATTTTGTAAATAAAAAATAAACCTTACAGGAACATCTCAGAAATCCTCACTATTTTCTAAGCAAACTAAAGTAATTTATTTAGCAATAAAGATTTCTTAAATTAGCATTCCATTAACGTAATTAGTTCAAATAACCTTTTCTTCAAAAGACATCAAATAATTTAGAGAGAATTTTTCACTTAGCAAATTACTAAAAGAAACTTAGTTAATTTAAAATTTATTCTGTGCTTTACCACAAAGATCAAAGTCAAATGTGTTAATTTCCTTTATTTTGAAAAGTAATTACGCTTTTAATGTTTATTCCTGGCAAGTAAAGCAGCATTCAATATTTCTTGCCATTAGTAGAATTATGAAGATTAAGAAACTTTACTCAGAAAAGGAAGTAACATTACGATAAAAAACGGCAATAAATATTGAAGTTAATAATTTTCATGATAAGAGCTTGTAAGCAAAGAAATATAATTTCAATATATTCTTATAAATGAAAAACTGCATTATGAGTGAATTAAAGTTAAAAGGCGAAGTTATCCTCGATAACTGAACCATTATTCCGTTATTATAAAGAATTTGAGTACTCTTAATAAGGAATTTAATCGCAAGGCATTGCTTGGAGACTTTTAGGGACGTATAAAGGTGTTTAGAAAATTATGGAAAGAGTTATATACTAACTCATTTCTTCATATTTCTGAAAAAATTATTTTAAAATTTTAGAAATGTTTAGATCATGCGATTTCTCATACATATCAATAAAGTTTAGAGCTTTTAGAGGTTTAAGGGGCAGATATTAAATAAGGAATGAAAAATTGGGTTTTTGAACAACTTATGCCAAAAATTACAGAAATTAGCTTATAACTTGTATCAATTACTTTAATAATTATATACAATAACTACACAAAATTTCTCAAAACTTAACTGAACTCAGTGGCGCGACAGCCCATAGAGGACCAGGGCCTACTGTGCCCATCTCAGTTTTCTTGACCTTGGGTGCAGGAGTAGATGTTCCAGTGAGCCGCGCTAAAGGTTTTCACAAATAAAGTTTTTTAAAACATAGCAGGAAATCTGAAGATTAGTGGACAATTAAAGTGTTCCTGTCCTGCAATTTTGTCTTCATATCCAGTTCTGCTGCAGATGTGTTATAGCTCTTGAGGATGTTTGAAGATGTAACTTTGCTATGGTAACCTAATAAGGCCTATGGTAACCTAACATATAATATAACTATCAGGTGGAGACTTGTTCTTTTTTTTTTAAAAAAAAAAAGGCCTCAAAAATTGTAAAAGCATACAAAAGTTGTTTTCGAAATCATCATTGGCCAATAGCTGAAAATTAAAACGCAGTTAATAACATATTTAAGAAACAGCAATAAAATAAAACTTGTGTCAGTCAGCATACAGATAGTATATAATTCTTCCTATTCTTGTAAAACTTCTTTATAAACAATATTTTTAGTTTTTCCATTTGGTGCCAATAAACATAAGTTCTTTTCATCACCAACTCTTGAACAGCCAACATAAAGCTGTCCATGTGAAAAGCAAGGCTTCTGCAAGTCAAGACCAACGACTTTTAAAGATTGTCCCTGAGAATTATTTATACTCATCGCAAAACTAAGTCGAACAGGAATCTGAAGTCATTTAAACTGAAACGGAATGTCTGAAGATATGATGGGAATGCGAGGAATAAGCACACTATTTCCTGTTGAATGTCCTATTATAATCATAAATTCAATAACATTAGGCATCAATTTTTTCACAATCAATTTTGTTCCATTACACAATGCAGGTGGATCTAAATTTCTTAAAAACATAATTGGTGCCCCAATTTTCAATTCTAATTTATGTGCAGGCACTCCAGGTGGTTCCAATGAGTTCAAAAATTCTGTCGGATAGTTGACAACTTGATCTATTTCCATGACAGCGTCGATCGACTTGTAAATTTCCAGAGCACCAGGTAATTTCTTTAAAAGTTTGTTATATCAAAGCGAAGCGTTCTATTTACGTATCGAATATGTTGCCACATTTTTAGTACAAAAGTTAAACTTTTCTCCACTTTGATAAATGTAAACTAATGCGAACCTTACAATTAAATTATTAATTCCTTCGTATATTATTGGTTTAAGTTGTCGAAAATTAATATTTCAATTGTAAGGTTCGCATTAGCATACATTTATAAGAGTGGAGAAAAGTCTATGCATTTTTAATAGTTTTGTGAATATGGCTCTTTGAAACCGAAAAAGCATAGATTTTCTTACGAAATGACTGATAACTAAAAAACTAATCCAAATTTTTGAAAAAGAAAAAAAATACTTCTTCATTATGTCAAAACACAATTATGGGCCGAGTTTCGTGCCTGGGCGAGGCTTCTGGGGCAAAATATTTTGATTACAGACACACACACAGCCGCGTTTATTATTATATATAGACTATAAATTATCGAAACATCGGGATCTACTTGACCTGGTCTTAATTCAGTTTTGCAAGATTTCATATATTAAGTCCCTTTAACTCATTTTGTTAAGTGTTATCTTATGTTTTTTCTTAAGTGTGTTTTGTGAAGTATATAGTGGAATATAATAGTCTGCTTCCTGTTCGTTTTCCTCGTTTCTTCGTTTTTAACGAACTTAACGAAACCATTTCCAGGTATATATGCTCCGAGCAAACATTTCTTCAAAGTGACGAAATAACTATCGTCACTTCTTCAAGGAAACGAATTTCGTTAAAAGTTAAGAAATATTTCGTCATTCTTGTTCTGATCGTCTTGTTTTCATTCCAGTTTCATCAAATTAGTTAACAATCTCCCACGATGAACCAAGATTAAGCTCCGAGTTGAGGAAAAAAATTCATACATTTTAGACATTAAATTTTGCTATAAATCACGTGATTTCATGACGAAATGATTCTGAAATTTAACGAAATACTGCTCAAGAATTGCTGAATCGTCAAAATAAGAGTTTTATTTATGACAGTGTATGTGACGTAATAACGGGAAAATTTTTAAATTATAACCAAAATAAAACTTTATTGTGAAACGTTCGTTTAATTAACATTGACTATACTATGTACTATTATGATATTTTATCCTTTCTTATAATTTGTTTAAAATGACTATCTCGAGAGTTTTTAGTAAATGCGGTTAGAAGAGGGTTAGAAGAAGTAAGAAGAAGAAGAAGGTGGTTAGAATAAGTGACGTGTTCCGCGCAAGGTATGAAAACAGGCAGATTATTTCAATTGGAGAGCTTCCACACTTACATTATTATTCAAAAAAAGGAAAAAAAATTGAAAATGTATAAGTGAAAATTCAAAAAAGAGAGTGTCTCTGATATTTCTATCATTTTAAATACATCAAAGTGAGATATTTATCAAGATCTGATGAAAAAAAATAATATCGCCCGGTTACCGAAACGTTGGCAACTGCGTGAAATGAGTGTTTTTAGACCGATAGATAAATTCGGAGATTAGTATCAAGGTGAAACATGCTGATTCGCCAAATAAAAGTCCCCATCGGTATAGCAGCGTCTAAAGACGCCATTCACTGACGTATACAAAAATGCAAAGACATTATTTTTAAAAAAAAAATCACCGAAACCAATGCTTTAAACCACATTATAAACTGCTAAGAATGAACTGGGCAAAAAATCTTAAGTAGTGCATCAATAAATGATTATCTGTACTATTCAGTAATGAAAAAAAGGGAACTTATAGGAACCTGACGACTGGAAGTAAATAAACCAAGAAATTTCTTCAAGGGTCAGAAAGGCGGCAAATCTCTGATGTTTTGGGACATTGGGATGGAAAAACATTTTCTAAAGTAAAGACAAACACCTGAAACGTATGAAGGCAACCTATTTTCCCTTTTCGCAATTCTATTAGAGGAACTTATCATATATTTCAACAAGGCAATGCCTCGATACACACTTCACGTTCGACAAAAAATTGGCTGCCTAAGCATAATGTTCAGGTACTAAGCTGATCTATCTTGCGACTAGAGCTGACTCCTATTGAGAAAATTTGGGACATTTTAAACCACCATGTATATAGGAATGGTAAACAAGCATAACGCTGTTTAAAAACTCTAAGTCTTTTGAGAAAGCAGTGCATTCTCTCCTTCCAAAAACACATTATGAATTAATTATTGCAGACATCATGTATTCCATGTTATTTTGAATAATGGGGAATCAATATACAAGATTATTTTAACACTGATAAATGGTGTAATTTTAGCTCTTGTACTTAAACTTTTGCGGCACTCTATTAAATCTTATTTTTAGTTTATTTATCAAAATCATGATAAAACAATTATTTTTCAGAAAATAACTTATTTCCAGTTCTAAATTACATCACATTAACATGCCTTTCTGTTAACACTTCTGATTAAATTTTTGAGACAGAATGTAAGTGCATACTATGTCCTCACTAGAAAAACAGTCATCAAATAATTATTCCTGTGATGTTAATAAAATTTGCATATTTTCAGTTTCCAATAGACTACTTCAAATTTATTTTCAGATTAAAATTTTTATTATCATGAAATTCATTCGCTCTAAACTGTTTTCCCTTACATTAGAATGTATCTTGTATAATTAGTTACATGATTCTATTTGCATCTAAGCATATTTTCTGGGAAAAAGATCCATGGATCTGGATTAAATATGAAATATATTAGATTACTGCAGGACATTTTCAATTCTCCTATATTTAATTTATAATGGAAAAGGAAATTACATTTATTTTAAAATAAACTTCCTTCCACTCAGACTTATTTTTAAATTACTTAATCATGCATCTTAAAAATCGATCTTAACGCTAACACATTAAGAATTACAATATTCAAAATTGTTTTTTCTTTCGTATGGGATCAATTTAAATTTTGTTAATATTTTTTTATAGTAGAATAGTTAATCTGAACAGAATATTCCTGCAATATTTATTTCAAAAATCATTTATTAGAATAATTTACATTTAGAATGCACGATTAATCTCAAAATCATGACATAAAATATTGTTGAACTTGAAGCGTTTTGTGAATCTATTCATATTGAGAGGACCACTTAAGTTAGAGACTTACTCAAAACTATCGTTAATGTATTTTTGATGACTTATGTTCTATGAATAAAAAGAACAGAAATAAGGAAGGAAGACAATTTCATTAAGAAAAATAACTGAAAATTAGTCAACGAAAAATATGTTCTTATTAAATCTTTTTTTACGAAAAAATTTAGTTTGCATTCAAAAAATAAAATTATTGTTCTAAAATTATCTTACCTTTTATTAGTGAACTGTCTCTTCTACACAGAAAAATGTCTGTAACTAAAATAAAAAAGCTTTTTCTTTCTCAAACAATAGTTACTTTAAGACCTCAGTAGAAGAATTAAGTGATGTTATAATCAAGCTTTAAAATTCATGAAAATAGAAGGGGGTTATAGATAAAATATTTTTTCTTAAGAAAATAACTTTAATAAACCTGTAGCACTAACATCCCTCTGTATCTCGTTCTGAATTCATAAAACTTGAGTGTTTTCATAGATTCACTTAACATTTTCTTTAATTCTGAAATTACGGCAAAATGACCGGCAGCAATCTGTCCATCTGATTAACCATAAAATTTATGGTGAAGAACATTTTTTTTAACTTTACAGTTTTGAAACCGTTTAAGACTTGTACGGTTAAATAAAACATGAAAAGAAAACTAGACGTTTTTGTAACCATTTACTACAAGCATAGTTACTACAACCATAAAAATGAAACTTAAATGGACAGTAGAGCTCTATGGGAGCTGCTCCATTTTTTCGTGAATAATTTCGAATTCTAATAATCTAAGGTCACCGATCGAAGACACTGGAGACTTTTTATGCATTGAATGAATGGATCAAAATTACAAATTACAATTTTTGCTACATGTTAATGATCAAACTCTTACAATTCTAAGCCCACTTCAACATTACCTGCATTAGATTTTTTTAATGATTTAAAATACGGCCATTCCCTTAATACATAGAAAAAAAAATTCAGAATCAAATTATGGTAAAAAAGTACTGACATCATGAGTGCAGCATTCATAAAAAATATTTGAAGATAAAATCTGGTATAATCCATAATGACAAAAGAGTACGATGTAAAATTTTATACCGTTATCTTCACAGCAATATTTTTTTAATTACAGTGATTTTACAATGGATATTTCAGTGAAAATTATGTTATATTAGGTTTTTTTGTTCCATAGAACTTCATGATGAAAATGGATTTTACAATAAAATTAGTTGGCACCCAGGGTGCCGACACATTTTACCGGAATTTTATCCGGAATTTTTTCAGTGTACTAATTCTTATTGGTAACTTACACTCAAAACTACAAACTTAAGAAAAGGAATACTTTCTTACAAACTACCACTTCAATAAATTGGATATGTATTTTTTTCATTTGAAAAGTGCATTTTTTTTCAAATATTTGTCAGAAAATAATCTATTATTGCAATAGTGATTCTTTTTTTTCTTTTTTTTGTCGTTTATTGTTTTGTCGTATACAGAAACTATGGTATAACATTTTTCTAAAAAGAAATTGCATAGAATTTTTTAAATTCCTTTGTTAAAATAATGAAAAGTGTATAGAAAGTGAAAAGTGTAAAAGTGCATTTGTATCATATTTCAAGCTTGAGAGTATGGTTAATATATATATATATAAACCATTTCTGATACATTAAGATAATAAAAAATAAATTCACTTTTAATCAAAATATAGAAGTATTATATGGCGGTAGCCCGTAATTCCTTTTCCCCATATACTCTCTTCTATTCTGGATGATTATGGAGTATCGTAAATACCAATAGAGATAGAATTTCCTGAAAACTTATTGAGAAAGAATTCCAGAAATATAGTAAAGAAAACGAAACTATAGAATTCTTTCTATAGTCAATGTTATCTCAACGTTGTTTTCTTTTTCTGATGTATAGCTCTGTATTTAACTTCACAAATTTTCTGCATTGAAAAAATCAATATATTTCCTTCTATTTAATTGATAGATTTCAGAAGAAAAAAATGCTTGCAAATATTTCCCTACAAAACAAATTATTCTGCTAGATTTGTTCGACATGCCGATAATTAATAAAAATATTAGGACGAAACATTTGGTGATAACTTATTCCGGCAATTTTTATTTCTATTTACTTACAGTATGGATTTTCCAAACAATCCATCGTCTTCTCATTTTGTCCTATACCTTCATTTAATTATATTTTTTTATAATTTTAAAGTCTTTTGACTACGCTTCTTAAGCACAGTTAATTTATAAAATCTTTACCAAGTCTAATATATCAAATTAAATGAGTAAAAACACTCGTCTCTAGTTATAGGCAGATAATTAAAGTAAACTTGCATTGTAGTTACAATGTAGTATATATATATATTTCATTTTAACTCCAGAGGCCGAGATAGCCTGGTCGGTAGGGCGTTGGGCCCATGTCCAAGAGTTCGCGGGTTCGAACCCCGCCGGCCGAAGACACCCCGTGCAGTAAAAATGGTGACTGATGCACGTTAAATCTGTCGAGTTGCAAAGTCCTCCATGTCCCCATAACAAATCAATACCTCTGGTAGTACTGGATTGGAGATCTATCGTTCTCTGATTCAGGTCAAAATTACGATCTGTGGATGAATGAATGGATGTATGAATGGGTCCGCCCTATAAACGGGTGAGACGAATGGGCGTGGCAGAAGTCGAATTCTTGGCCATAGATGGCGCCAGGGGAAAACAAGAACAATCGCACCTCTTTGCCTAAACAGGCATACGAAACCAACCATTTTAACTCCAACTCTATCAGGAATGGTTCAAAATAATGGTTGCCATAGTGACAAAACATGATGCAGTCTTTAGTATTTAAAAGTAAACAATTTCAATTTTAAACAATTAAAGTATGCTTTAAATAAGCTATGTGGATCTTTATTTTCCCGCATAATATTAATATGTCTCACATGTCCTCTCACATGTCTCACATGTGAGACACAATCTCACATGTCCTCTTCAAATATGAATGCTTAATTTGTTATTGTATATCTGTTGAAACGAATATTTAAAATCTTTCCAATAATTGTTGACGAGGAAATAATTTGCTAACACTTCAATTTTTGGAAGCAGTGGTTCATAATTTTTAACCCTTTATGATCGACCCTCGTTTAGCGAAACCCTGAGATTTGAAAGAAATTTCTTTAGCAAATGTAAAAAAAACTTTAAAAACTAAAGACCATTATTCGATTTTTTTAAAAATATTTAACAATTTAAAATTTTATTATTTATTTTAAAACTATTTTATGAATGAATGAGAAGTTAACTTTTTTCATCGTGTAGTTTTTTAACAATACTAATCTTAAAATACACAAGTGGGCGACCTTTGTCCTAAAATACCAAACTAAGGCAAGCAACGTTAAAGAGCACAAAAATATTTATAAAATACAGACAGCTGTTTCGGATGCTCAAGAGGCAACCTTCATCAGAGCAACAGGGCAACCTTCATCAGTGCAACTGTTGCACTGATGAAAGTTGCCCTTTGAGCATCCGAAACAGCTGTCTGTATTTTATAAATATTTTTGTGCTCACTAATCTTAAAACTGTGTTTTATGTCAGACAGTTGAATTTACGAGTCTAATGGGGCATACAATCTAGTTCACAATTTGGTTTTATTGTATACATGAACTGAAGTGCTTTTCTCATTTAAGGGGTCACAGTACCTTTGCAACAATTTTTTAAAATAAAGGTATAATCATTCATTTTGAGGATGCTTTACATGCTCATTTAAGTTATAATCAATAATTTATCTTCAAAAAATGATTAAACTGTTTAATTTCTTGTAAATTTTAAAAAAAGTTGAAAAAATTTTAAATTTTTAAATCCCTAAGGCTTTTTTATTTTAACATATTTTCAATTTTGCATAGTGCTTGCAATATTTATTTTAACAATTTTGTGCATTCATTTGTTGATATATCAATTAGAATATTTTTTATAAATTATTTTGTAAAAAAGTAGAAAAAAAGAGAAAAAATTCCTGTTAGGTATATATAACAAGCCGTAAAAATTGTAATACCTCATAAAATGCTTATTCCATGCACAGTTTAAATAAGTGTATTATACTCAAGATAAAAAAGTTTACTTCAAAGCTTTATCTTAAATAGAAAAAAATCCTTAGGGATTTAATTAAGATTAAGACACAAAATTATCATCTATGCGAAAAAGCACTTTAAAGTCAGACTGCTGGGCAAGTTTCTGTATTAGAACAATTTAAAATCATTCATAACTTTTTTAAAAATGTAGATAGGGAGATGAATTTTTTTCTGTACATTTGAAATACTTTGAAGTTTTATTATAAGCAATAAAAAAAATTTGGTATTTTTGTCATTTTTTGGGTACTGTGACCCCTTAAATAAAAATGAAACAGGACAAAAATAAGCGTTGATTATAGTTATCTGATCAATATTGAAAAACTAATAAAAAATTAACTGGATGAAAAGTTTATTATAGTGTTCGTAACTGATGATGTTGAAATAACGAACCCCTTTGTATGAATGGGGCAAATAATGTGAAGGATATGTTTCCAATCGAATACAAACCAAGCCTTAGAATATTAAAAATTATTTTTCTCATACTTTAATTTTTCCACTCTTAGCCATTCAGAAACATTTAAATTTTTACTTAAAATTCTACTTCATTTAAATATTTTATGTAAATTAGCTTCAAGTAATTATAGGAATTAAAGATATTAAAATTTTTCCTCATTCTGAAATAATATTCTTAAGAATCTTAAAATTAAAACAAAATCATAGTCACTAATTAGTTCTGCTCCTGAAGTAAATTTATTTTTCCTTTGAAAATTAACCGCCTGTGCATAATTCCATTTTAACTTCAAAGACTGCTTGAAGGAATCTAGAATTAACATTCTTTCGCAAATTTAGATTCAACTAACTTATAAATTCTGTTCAGAAAATTAAAAGGACGGACCACTCTTTTTAAAAAAAGATTATTTATTTTTATTTATTTCAATTCTCGCTAAAAGGCGATTTCAGTAGTTTTATTTTTTATTGGACGGAGCAGCCGTCTGTCATTATGGAAGTTTCAAATTCTTTTGCGGGTTGGGGAGCTAACGCAAATGCGCACCAACATACACCCGCCCTTGCTATGCTCACATGCAAGAACTTAACGTAGAAAATTTTAAAAATAAACACACACATTACATAACTTGAAAATATATAAAACATAGACACTATAAAATGTAGAAAACAGAATATATGACATTATATGAAAAATACAGTCCCTTTTTTTTAGGTATCAATAGGCAAGACAGCTATTTTAGAAACAGCTCTTTTTCATCTACATCCTACACACACTTTATTATCTGAACCATAATAAACATAAATTATTCGGCCTAAAATCCAGGTTTTTAAAGGCAAAAATTCTTCTTTAACAAGTACCATCTGTCCTATATTTAAATCATTTTTTGATGTAGCTTGTAACGTTTTTAAATAATCTGACATCCACTTTCGCCATACAAGTAGTACAACTTTTGTAGTTTTTTTGCCACTGACTAAGACGATTATTAATCATCAGTTAAATTTGGCTCGACAATTGATGTTATAGACCTCCCTATTAGGAAATGACCTTGTGTTAAAACACCAAAACTGTCTTTATCGTCGCTGAAGGGCCAAAGGGGGCGACTATTAAGAATTCCTTCGTTTTGACTAAATAAAACGCTGCGTAGTTTTTGAAAATCACAGCTCTAACCACTGGGACACCCGATAAGGGCTATGTTTCAAGTAATCCTTCGGCTAGACACATAATTATCTTATTCTTTGAGCCATGTGGGATATTTTTTGCGACAAAAATGCGAACACTAAAAATATACTACACTATTGAAAAAGTGCTCAAATTTAAAATATCTCATTTTTTTATATAATTGAAAATAACTAAAAACGATTTAATCAAATTTCTTAATTAAAGTTTTAAAAAAATGTTTACTCGCATTTATGAGTTTCTTTTTTGCCATATACTCATACATCTCACTTTCTGCCACTGTTTAAGTATTAGATAAGAGGGAACGTAATTTGAAACGTTTTTTGAAACTAAAGGTTTTTTTTTATTAACTCGAATACTATTCTTTTTGAGTACCTAATATGCATATTCAGTTTATAGTGAAGTGATTTCGACCTAAAAAAACTTAAAATAATAATAATAATTAAACTGATTTATACAATTATGATATAATGCCAGTATTATAACAATCGTTCCCCGTCCCACAGTGGACTGATTGTAAAGACACGGTTCCCATTATAACACGGAAGTCAAGCAACACTGGCGGCGGTCAGTAAGCGAGTGAGTGACCAATTTGATCAGTCTTTGTAGGGACCGAGGGTGAGCAGTATCAGTCCTCGTTTAACTGTTCGACCGTAAAGTGCTCGACTTCGCGCGTAAGTGGTCGGGATAAAATTTGTGATGGCATGTCTTCGGATCAGGGATGTCTGTGCCAATGTGCAGCTCTTGTGAGAGGTACCTATACCTACCAATAATTCCTTAACAACTTGGTTGAATATTTTGTTGAATCGCCAATATATAAAAGATCAAAAATCACTATTTGAAAAAAAAAACATATGAAACTTAAATCGAAGTTAGAAAAAATGCAACTAAAATCACCAAAGCAAATTTATTTATCTGACAAAACTGCAGGGTAAAATAATATGGTGAGTCTTTAATATTGTTAACAGTTAAAATGTTAATTTTAATTGATATACTTAAAATTTGTAATCATTTTGCATCTCTCTATTAAACATTCTCCAGCAGGTCATATCAACCATTTTCATCAAAATGTATTAATTGTAAAGGCGTTAAGGAAGACTTTTATTAATTTGACACAATTCAAGAAACCTGTAGTGTTGAATTTATTTTTAGTATAATTCATTAGTATTGCATCGTATATTTCACTGGTATTGAATCGTATATTTCATTCGTATATTATATTGTCGAACAATATAATTTTCATGACCTGCTACTCGCATACTCTCAAGAACATATTTTTCCTCGTGGTAGCAAAAGTAAGGTGTTCATATTTTAATATATTGTTGAACAATATAATTTCTATAACCTGCTATACTCCCAAGAACATATTTTTCCTTGTGGTAGCAAAAGTAAGGTGTTCATATTTTAATATATTGTTGAACAATATGATTTCTATAACCTGCTATACTCTCAAGAACATATTTTTCCTTGTGGTAGCAAAAGTAAGGTGTTCATATTTTAATATATTGTTGAACAATATGATTTCTATAACCTGCTATACTCTCAAGAACATATTTTTCCTTGCGGTAGCAAAAGTAAGGTGTTCATATTTTAATATATTGTTGAACAATATGATTTCTATAACCTGCTATACTCTCAAGAACATATTTTTCCTTGTGGTAGCAAAAGTAAGGTGTTCATATTTTAATATATTGTTGAACAATATGATTTCTATAACCTGCTATACTCTCAAGAACATATTTTTCCTTGCGGTAGCAAAAGTAAGGTGTTCATATTTTAATATATTGTTGAACAATATAATTTTCATGCCCTGTTACTCGCATACTCTCAAAAACATATTTTTCTAAGGGGTAGCGAAAGTTATGTGTAAATATTTTAATATATTGTAATTTAAAAAACTTTGCCAACGTTTACATATAAATGATTTAATCTAATGTATGCATAAAAATTTAAATAGCTAGATGGCCATGCCCTTAGCAAATTCTATTTCTTTTAAAATAATCTTTAAAATAATAAAAAAATATTAGAAAAAAATTCTGGAAAAATATTTCGTTCAACTCTCAAATGTTGATGGGTTTGTATTAAACTTTGTTTTCGTAAAAGCTGTAGTAAATACTTTTTTAAAGATGCTTTTTAGATCTTTATAAGTCTGGATTTTATGTTTTATAAACTGATATTTTTTTTAACATTTAATATGCAATTTATTGCTGTTTATTTCCATTCTTCAAGGAGAGTACGTAAGCACTCTCCTTGAAGATAAAGAAACTTATCTACTTAAAATAGATATGATAAAAACTTAAAATTGCAAATGAGCACAATACGCATGAAGATAAAAAGTATAAAAAATTAATGATAATAATCCCGTATCTGTTTTATTGATATCTAATAGAAGGTAAATAAATTTCAGAATTAATGTAAATGAAAAATTCTAGGAATAAATTTCAAAATTTCTCTAATCTCTGAAACTATTTTATCTTATGAGGCAAAACCTGACAATTCTTAGATAATAGATAGATAGTTGCTCAATATAAAAATGTAAAAATATTAATTGACCTTACCAGTCAACTGTCTGATGGTATCAAATTCAAATAATTTATTCATTATGTTTAAATTTTTAATTTGTGTTCTTGTTGTTTCTTTTTCATACGGCTTAGAGGACAAATTTGCGCACCGATTACACAATGAAGAGTTACAGTATGAAAATACCTTAAAGAAATTTGAGAGTTCTGGCAAAGCACCCGAAAATACTGGAAAGTGCTTTTTGGAAAATGCTATATATATATATATATATATATATATATATATATATATATATATATATATATATATATATATATATATATATATATATATATATATATATATATATATATATATATATATATATATATATATATATAACAACCCTTCCTTAATTGTCTTAAAATAAATGAAAACTGGAAGAAATATAGGTTGGTCTTTGAATGTATCCGAGCGATTAACAACACTACCTCAATTTATCTTAAAATAAATGGGAACTTGAGGAACTAATGCTTAACCCAAGAGGTTATCCAAGGCATTAACAACCCTTCCTCAATTTATCTTAAAATAAATGGGAACTTGAAGAACTAATGCCTAACCCAAGAGGTTATCCGAGGCATTAACAACCCTTTCTTAATTTATCTTATAATAAATGGGAACTTGAAGATCTATAAGTTAATCCGTGAATATATCCTAGTTTAAACCAACCCTTCCCAGGTAATGCTAATAAATGCGTGTACGGGATGTTAATGGTTAATCCCATGACGTATCCAAGAATAATGTGGACAAAAAAGTATTTAAGACAAAAAAAAAAGCATATGGCTTCAACGCATCACATTATAAATTGAAATGTATTAATTATTTCTCCATACTATTCCCTACGTAATAGAGTGGTGGAAACACTAGGGGAGAGTGGGTTCAATTGTAACAGGGTACAATTGTAACAGAACAAAAATTTCGAGTGTCGGGTTCTAGATTTGGTTCCTAGGTGGCGCACAAGGTGTATTTAATAAATCTACATGTACACCCCTGATGGCAATCATTTTTATGTACTTTTGAAAGAGTTAGATCACAAAAGATATTTTCACGCTACGCAAGTACTTTCTTTGGTATTAGAATATTATATTGTAACAAAGTAATTTTGTTTAAACAAATAAAAATTAGTAACCGAATATGTAAGTGGACACCTTAATTAACATTTCAATAAAAAAAAGATTAGTTTTGCTAATTAACTAGCATTGTTTTTAACAAATAAAGCTGAAATGGCGTCTTGGGGACAATTGTAACAATAAGTAAAGGGACGATTGTAACAGCTGAAAATAAATAATCTTATGTTTACAAACCATTACTTAAGTCTTTAAGAACCACCAATAGTTTCCTATATCATTTATATTATGTTGCATGTGCATTATTTTATTTGTCACCTTTCACAGCATAAATTAAAATTTTTAACCCCTTAAAGTTAAAAGCTTAACCCTTTAGGTCTCTGCTCATTATTATTTTTACTCCTAAAATATCACTACTATTTTGATCAATAAAGAAATATATCACAACTATGATACTATATATAATTAACTACGTTTTAGTTGAATTTATGAACTGTTACAATTGACCCCGTAAGTGGGGACAATTGTAACAAGTGCTCGACTGTCAAAAATTGTTAATAACTAATATAATAACATTTAAAATTAGGTATTTTTTTTTTCTAGTAGAGGATAGTCTACTTTACTCGTCTGTCAATTAATACTAATGACATATTGGATTTTTTGTTAGTTAAAAATAGTTAAGTAAAAAATGTTACAATTGACCCCACTCTCCCCTATATATTCACTCGAGTGATTTTTATTTTATTATTTTTCTCGTTAGGAATATGTAATTTATTTATAAAATCAGTAGCTTGTAGGGAGAAATTGATTGCAATTATAAAATCAACATCCATTAAAAAATATCTTGCAACCAAAATAAAAACATTTTCAGAGTTATTCTTTGTTTTTTGAAAAACGGGTAAAATCTTGAGAATTTAATTGAATTAATTCCAGGAGCAGCAGGTGCCAGTGGATATGACCACGTAGTAACAAGAGGATATGGTGCTGGCTCAGCAACTCGTATGCTGAGCTTTTCGAAAAAGAAAAAAAAAATTCTTACTGCTTTTTAGTTTGTATTATATAGTTTATGTTTTTAATCGCTCTCTTCATTTGTTCGCCGGCTCTTGTTCATTTAGACGGAAGCAGTTATGAGTTACTTCTGAAATTTAGCTTAGATTTCTGTTTTCGGCGTATTGAATGATCTGTTTCAGTTAAATATTATCATCTGGAGTAATAGAAGTTGCGCTTTATTTACGTAGCACTACAGACTAGAAAATTGAAACGGGCTAGCAATTTATTTTGAGCCAACAAACAAAGGTGTTCAGTAAACATAAAGCTAATAAAAATATTTAATCTTTAGAATTCACTTTATTTTTTTATAAAAAACACCATTTCTAACTTTAGAAAGTCAGTTTTGTTAAAGGGTGGTAGTTAAAAGACTGATTCTGGGAAAAAATTAATATTTCAACTAATATTATAACTAATATTATTGAACTTTAATTAAAAAGCTGAAAAATATTGCTTTTTAAATGAAGAAATTGGGCAATATAATGAAAATCTGCTTTTCAAATTGCTCAGTAAATCTTTCTACTGTTTGAAACACCACACTTTTGAAGTTAAAAAAAATAGCTGCTTCTTCGTATTGCACTAGTAGAAATTAAGAAAAAAATCATTAAGAAAAAAAGAAAAAATCACCGTTCTTAACATTTTCTCGGATACAATCAAACTATATTTTACAACTTTATTTTACATGATCAGCGAAATATAATTGGTGATAAATTTTTGAGTTTTTAAGAAAGATTTACCCTTAATTATTATTAATATATGTTTTCCTTTTCCAGTATTAAACTCCTTTTCACTTATTTTTAATTATATTTTTACCAGCGGATGTTTAAACGTCCCATAATCCTAATGAAATGCTCTAAATTTAGGGCATTGCATACAAAAGATATTTTGATGACATGCTGATGTTTTTTCACATAAATAGAAGTTTTTTTTAAAAAAAATATTCTTTCTTTCAAAATTGGTAGATTCATACTTATATTTTTTGTAAAAAATATGTAATATTTCTCACAACTGTACCAATTTAAATTTTATGTATTTTTATGCCGTTGTGCGAATGTTTACACAATTTAGTTTATATAAGATAAAAAATGAAAATTTTGTAGAAGACAATATGAAAATGTGATATTTTATGACATTTTTCTTTACTTCAAGTGTGAATGAAATATCGATAATCTGTATTAATCTGTATCGATAATCTGTATTAGTAAAGATCAAGGCTAATAAAATCACTAAATTGGCAAACAATAAGTGAAAACTAATTTTCAGTAACGATAGTCATTCTATTTATTGAACTTATTAATCATATAAACAAGCAGTAAAATAGTGTGTTAAAAATTATTTTGTTATTTTCTTATACAAAGAAAGCATATTGTTACTACACTGAGAAAAAGGGCTTCTCAAATTTTATAAACAAAAAATGTGTCAAAATAGCTTCAAAAATATAATCGAATTCGATACAGTTTAATATAAGGAAGATTTTTCCTAATTGTTTTATCAATAAATAAATATTAGAATGAAAATGAATTATGAAAGCTGTTGAATTTCCCCCTCATAAATAAATACATAATGGTTCCTTGAAATAAGGTTTAATATTTATTGTTATAATGTAAATCATTTTAAAAATATTGAATGTTCCATGAGTTTCTTTTTTCAGATCCATGTAAGCCTAATCCTTGCAAAAATAAGGCAAAGTGTACAGTCATTAATAATGAAGCGCATTGTAACTGTGATTACCGACATAAGGGAAAATTCTGCGAAATAGGTAAATACATGAACTGGATGTTAATTAAATTAATATTGTTTTAACTGAATACTTTATTCATCTCTACTTTTATATGTTTATGATTGATTAATGTTCTTATAATTGATATACGAGCCCCCAGTGATTACTATCTCTTCCCTGAATTAAGGAAACACTCGGGGGGGGGACGCATTTCACAACCAACGAAGAGCTGAAAGATGAGGTTTTAACAGGGCTCGAAAAACAGCCCGTTCGCCCGTCCTCGGCGGTCAAAAATGCCCCACGGACAACGAATTTTGTTATTAGAATTAATATTTTATCTGTCTGGGAGTACTGCAGCGGTTGAAAGGGGCTTTTCAGCAATGAACTTACAAAGAAACACATTACGTACTGATCTTAAACAAGAAGCGTTAAACGCAATTATGAACATCTACCTAAATGGAAAACCCCTTTCAGATTTCTGAGCAGAAACCTCTGTAAATCATTGGATTGATTGTGGAACTGGCAAACGTCATATTTCATTCATTTAAAAAACGCAGTACCTTCAGATAAATTGACATTCCAGATAACTTGACCTTTGTCATTTAAATTAGAAATACTAGGTTACTATTAGTAACCTAGTATTTCTTTTATTACTGTATAATGTAATCCCAGTATTTGTAATCCCAGTAACTACTAATTCATTGAGCAATTTATATAAATGTTAGTAATAAATAATGGAAAATTATATTTTTACCAATTTAGAAGCTACGGGTTAGTTTCAAAGTAGGACGGGTACATTGTTGATCAAGCCGTCCTCGTGGACGGGTAATATTTCAGAGTTTTTTCGAGCCCTGGTTTTTAAGCTATCTCCGCAGCGCTGTGGCAGAGTTCTACGACTCAGGCATAAAGAAGATGGTACACCGCATGCAACAATGCATTGATCTAAACGGCGATTACGTCGAAAAATAAAGGGAAGTCAGCATTCCAAACATGTATAATTCAATGCCAATAAACATGTTTTTCATTGTGAAAATTCTATGGGAACTTTATTTTATGGACAAACCTCGTATTTGACACTATAGATTAATCTGTAGAGAAAATACAGTGATACCTACAGAAAAGACCACCTCTATGTAGCGACTTCCTTTTTTTTACTACCATTTTTGGGAGGAGCAGAATTTTATCCATAGACATTGTAATGAAAAAACCTTTAGAACAGACCTTTAAAATCTCCCCCAGCGACCTGGAAAACATCTGCACCAAATACGCGAAAGGTCAATTAAGAAAAATCGAAAAGATATCAAATAAAAAATATTAATAAAACAAATAATTAGATTAAAATGTAACTAATATTTGTGTAATAATCATTATTATTTAGAGAGCTCATTTTGACGGATCTCTAAAAGAGAACAACAACCTCATGTTTCAGTTAGAGTGCACTAAAGCCGCTGCTATCAATGCTTTATTTTTGAGTTGAAAATTAAATTAGAAAAAAAAAATTTTTTTTAGAAAGAACTAAACGTCTAAAACAAACAAACCTCTTCTCGTCCTTTAAAGCATTCCTAATTTTCATGAAATAAAATTAAATGAGAAACATAAATGTTTATTTATTTAAAATAGTTTATGTTCGATCATTCATAATTGTTATATTTGTTTTTACACATAATTATATTTGTTGGGAATCATTTTTTTTTACGGTAAATTTTATTAATCTATCCGGTTTTCACGACGCCAACACAAGTTACATTTCCTCACCAAGGAAATTGCACTGACTAAAATTAAAATCGTTTGCGAAAAATCAGGAACCTTCGAAAATATTTTGAAGTGAATAAGGGAGGTAACCTCTAAGAACGACCTACCTCCATAACAACCATTTTATTCTGAAACAGAGAGTGATCGCTCCTAACAAAATAAAAGCAAATTTACAAACCTCTTTAAATGCCAACTTCTTACGCATTATGGGGAAAAAATTTCATAATCATAAAACAGCTTCGGTTTTAGAGTCGGATTCTTTGTTTAAAAAATTTGTAGTAATTTGTTGCAAATTTGTAGAAAGTAATTTTCTCCACCACTACATGTGATTGATTCGAAAGTTCATACAAAAAGCCGCTGTATTTTGAGATGAGGTTTTCAAAATGTTGACAAAATAACCTAAAGCTCAGAAAGATTCGGAATGTCTACCACTCTATGAAATATTTTGCCAAATCTGTAGTGTTTGATAGCCCTTTGTAACAAATATCGTTGTGTTCTACGAAAAAAATGAAAAGTTGTCATTTTTGTTTAAACCAAAAAACAAAAAAAGTTTTAAGTAAATATGCTACCGAAATGACCAAAACCAAGAGAGCGTCAAATTTCAACAGAAAATGTCAACAATATTTGTTATATCCAATATTAATTTATTCGTTAATATTATTATATTTATTCGATATTTTAACATATGCTGAAGATAGATTAGAAAAAAACTTCAGTGTTCGGAGTGCTGATTAAATGCATACTGGGCAGGAGTACTCAATCTTAAAAATACAATAATGTAAGTCATACCGGAGGAACGTGTATCGGGAAGTCACTAGATCCAGAATATATTTCGGACATTTTACCAAAACGACTATAGTGACAGTCAACATTCTCCGGCGGAAGACAACAACCACTAATTTTGGACATTCACAGTAATAAATATAAAGCCAACGAAGTATTTAATGCTTAGATTTCACTTTGTTTTAAAAATAACATCATTTCTAAATTTGGAATACTACTATAGTTTATCCGTGGTAAATAAATCGCCAAATTATCTGAAACGGTTAAAATCATTACTAATGATGTCAATCTTTTACAAAGCATTCGGGGGCGGGGGCTCCTTTCTTATTAAAAAGTAGGACTTAAACATTATAATGAAAGAAAAAATTTTCAAATTTTTCAAAAAAACTTATTTTGTAAGAAACATGATTTTAAAGTGAGTTAATTAACTGTTTCAACGTGTTTCACTGCTATATAGCAAAAAATCCCGAACAGTTATAATATACCTATGGAAATAATACTTGGGAACAGTTTGATTAAAAAAAAGGTAAAAACCACTACCTCTTAGAAAGATGATTCTTTTCCCTTTAACTATTAATTGTCTTTTCATCAAGCAATTACCAATTAAAGAGTGAAAAAGAGCTGTAGCAATGCCCAATCTAATATAATAAAGAGTTCACGCACCATTTTTTTATTAAAAAAAATACATGTAGAAAAATTTACTTCTCGTCGTCTTATGAATATGTTTTGGAAGATTGTAATGAGGTTTAATGCTCATTGTTATAACATAAGACATTTTGAAAATAATGAATGCTTGAATTCTTATTTTATTTTATTTTTTTTTGTTGCAGATACATGTGGAGGTATTTCTTGTTATAATGGTGGAACGTGTTTAGTATCTCCAGATAGTGCAAGGTGCATGTGTAATTATCCATATAGGGGAGAATTCTGCGAAATAGGTAAATATATATGAGCCTCGTGTTAGCTATGTTATGTAGGATTTTAACTGAATTCCAGAATGCCTTCTGAAATTATGAATTTAAAAACGTGATGATATAAAAAGATTCTATAGTTTATATACTTCTTGTGACCACCACTACATGTTAATCTGTGCATAAGAGGGGAGGCTATCACTTTGATCAGCCCGCGTAGGGACCTTGGGTGAGCGGTATCGGTCCTCGTTACACTGTTCTACCGTAAAGTGCACAACTTCACTCGCAGGTCGTTGGGCTATCATAGCAGGGTAGCCATCCCCTCTGCAGAGGATCAAAATTGCGAAGGCATGTCTTCGGATCATCTTCATTGATGTTTCCAAGACCGTCTTCAATAGCCCATTGTGCAGCTCTAGTGCGACGTAAATAAAAGTACCTACCGAACAACAAGTCAAACTGTGAAGAAAATATATCTATAACGAAATTCTAAATTAAAATAGCATGTTGAGTAATAAAATTCGTATTATCGTAGAAGCAAATTTATTAATAATTTTAAATTTTACTGGCACCAGATGGAAAATATAGCATATCTAACAAATGTCGCAGTGTACAACAAAAATTATAATGAGGAAGACAATTTACTTTGCTCCAAAGATAAAGGCTTTTAGATTTTTGCTTAGTTAAAATATAACATCAATTATAGTTTTAGAAGGCCAAGAATTTTAAATGGTGGGAGTTTAATAACCCACTTCTTGAAAATATTAAAATTATTATTATTATTATAAATCTCTTACGAAACATAGAAGACTTTCTTATGGAAAAAGTAATAATTTGGGCAATTTAATTACATGCTAATATATGGGAGAGTGGTACACCTTGGGAACACAAAGCATATCAGGGAAAAGGGAGGGTGGTACAAAGCATATCAAGCATTTTTAAAAAGTAACGAGCAAAAGTAACGAGAGTACAAGCAAAGAAGTGCAGATACTAAACAAAAAAAGTAACGTTTTTAAAGTGCATTAAAAGGAAATTGAAAATTTAAAGTAACCTAAAAGATCGTTAAAAAAGTGTGTGCGTGCGTGCGTGCGTGCGTGTGTGTGT
This sequence comes from Parasteatoda tepidariorum, assembly GCF_982258835.1. Classification (NCBI taxonomy): domain Eukaryota; kingdom Metazoa; phylum Arthropoda; class Arachnida; order Araneae; family Theridiidae; genus Parasteatoda; species Parasteatoda tepidariorum. Next base: position 61,629,931 of record NC_141761.1, read on the forward strand.
TTAAAATTATTAATTTTAAACCTACCAAATATTTAGAAATTCTGTTTTTTAATTGAAATTTGTAGTAATGAAATAATTTGTATAAAAATTACAATAAAAATTATAATTTCAGTTTACAAAAAAGAACGAAATAAAAAAAAGCATCGATATACACAGGTAAAAATATAAAAACCTTTAGAATTAAAAATTACATTTCGTTTTTCTTTTCCTTAATTTAATAAAAGTAATTTCAGAATTTTAAATAAGGACGATCTTTTAATTTGATTATAGATATTTCGTTTGAATCCAATCATAATCAAACATTAGAGCATAAAAATTTTATTTTTAAATTTATTCATATGATGAATTAAATTTTTATATGCTAAAATTAAAAACAGAAGAAATTATTATTTTTATTCACAATAAAAAAAAATATTAAAACTCTATAATTCTAAAATAATTTCTCTTCAAAAGAAAAAAAATCATAAATCAAGTTTTACATATTTCCGTCTCATGAATAAATGTTTTATGATTTCTTTGGAATGAGGTTGCATTTTCATTGGTATTAAGTAGTAAGTTGTTATTTCTTCAAATGTCCAAATACTACTTGTCAAAATGGCTGACCATGTGTACCAAAAAACAGTGGTCCTTCATGTTTATGCAGGTACCCATATAAAGTAAAGTTTTGTGCAATAGGTAAATATATATAAACATCCTGTTAAATAAATTTTTAAAGTTTTAACGGAATGTTAAAATCCAACCACTATCCGTTAATTTAAAGAAGAAAAAAAAATTTAAATAAAAAAAAACACTTTGACCTATAAACGGTAAAATTGCCTCTTAAGATAGAAAGTTCCTATTAAAATACAAAATCTTATAATTTACTTATCTCAAAACAATACAAAGGCACAGTTTGATTTAAAAAATGTTAAAAAAAATTTAAAATTTATGCATATGATGAATTAAATGTTTATATGTTAAAATTCAAAAAAGAAGAAACAACTATTTTTGTTCACAATCCACGAAATATTAAAACTCTAGAATTCTTTTTTACGCATATTACGCACTTCAATTAAATAAAACATAATTTTTTTTTATTTAAGATCTTAAATGCCTTAATACTTTTAACTAAATATAGTATTTAAACTAAATATAGTATACGGAATGGAAAAAATTGTTTTACTGTTGAATTAATATTTTACGAAACTCAAATCTATAAGTTGTTCATGACATTGAATTTAAACAATATATTTTTTGACATGAAATAAATTTTAAAGAATTATGACAAAAAATTTTACCAACGACAATTAAAAAAGTGACATTTAAAAATAACAAAAATGTAATTTTAAATTTATATTACAAGATGTAATATTAAGGGAAGGGGAGGAGAATATTTCGTTCTGTTACCTGTATTGATGCCACATAGTCAATAGTAACAAGTTTTAACATTTTGGACAGATTAAAACAAATTAGGTAAGACTTTATGCATTTATTTAAATATTTAGAAAATTAATTACAGTCATTTCAGTCATTATCAATTACAGTCATTTATTTCATTTTATAACCAGCGTTGAACAGCCGACCCAGTTTTTATTTTAACAACTATAGTAACATTCCACTCCGAAAATTGACCTCCTGGATCAAGGATTGGGAGAAATTTGCCTTCTTGGAGGACGTTTTGCTGGAATTTTCAGAATTTTTATAATTTACATAACTGAAAACAATAAAGAGAGACAGTTTACTCTAAAATTATAATATCCCTTATCACTACATTGTTTTACAAACAATTGGATAAAAGAATATTGAAAGAATTATTTTATCCAGACGAAGTCTATTACAGTTAAGAGCTTAAGTAATTTCTTTTCAAAGGAAAAAAAATCATAAATTAAGTTTTACTTTTTACCGCCTCATAAATAAATGTTTTATGTTTTCTTTTGAATGAGGTTGAATTTTCATTGGTATTAATTGGTAAGCTGTTATTTCTTCAGATCCATGTGCAAATACAACTTGTCAACATGGCGGAACATGTGCACCCGGAGACAGTGGTCCTTCATGTTTATGCAATTACCCATATAAAGGAAAGTTTTGTGAAATAGGTAAATATATATGAACCTCCTATTAAATAAATTGTTTTAATTTTAGCTGAATATTAAAATCCAACCACTATCCATTAATTTGATGAAATAAAAAAATTTTGTAAATAAAAAAAACACTTTGACCTAAAAACGGTAAAATTGCATCTTAAGATAGAAAATTCCTATTAAAATAAAAATCTTATAATTCATCTATCAAGAAACAATACAAGGGTCATTCTCACAAAAAGGTGATTTTTTAAGTCCCTTAGTAATAAATATTAGGAAATACAGCAGATTTCTTAATATTTTTCTTCATCATTTTTCGTAAAGTTCTAACTAACAAATCATAGGCATTTCTGCTAAATGTATTTAATATTTCATTCTTTTTTTTTAATAAACATAACTTCAAAATCCCCTCCATGGACGTCCCTACGTCTGCGACACAAAATAATTTTTAATGGCTGTTAAACAATTTAAATGTTATTTTAATGATTTTTGTAGTTTTCCTAGTTAAATGTTTATAGTAATTTTTTATTTAATATTTTGTTAAAAAAAATTTCTTTTTATAAAATAAATGACTAGTAAACTTTGTCCCTCAAAAATAATATCTCCCTCCGTGGACAATTAATATAGTTCCATAAATATGCAATAAAGGGCAGCATATACGAAATCCCTATAAGACAGTTTCTGGGAAAGGTAACTATTCAATTTTATAATGTTAACTATCAGTTGTTTTTGTTTTCTTTGGTGTGAGTTTTGGATTGAGGTTTGGCAAAGTTCTCACCGTATACTCCGTGGACATCATAAAGAAGGTAAAAGAAAATTATTTTATTTTTGATAGATGAATTTTAGATTGCAAAAATAGTATATTTAATAAAAAGAACTGCCCCATTTTTGTAACTTTGAAATTAAAAATCAGAAAAATTCAAGAACAAGTTTTTGTCTCCTCCGTGGACATAACAAGTCCACGAAGGAGAAGACATAGTCAATGGAAGAGACAATGTGTTAGATAACCATAATACAATTTTAATAATTAAAAAACTATTTTCTTTTAATTGATATTTCTTAAAATGGAACAAATGTGTTAATTTGTTTGCATTTTTAAAGAAAATCAATTAAGTTTAACTTTTTCTTATCGGAGAAGTAAACATTGGCAATTTTTCTAAATAATTTCTGTGATGTTTAAAATTTTTTTTCTCTTCAAATTTTAGGAAATAAATGGCAAAACCAAAATATAAAAAAAAGAAAGCAATCAAATGTTCAAATGCAAAAGAGAAGGGAACAAGAAAAAACTCAGCATGAGACAAGCTAGACAGAAAAAAAAAAGAAAAAAAAGAAAGCCCTATATTGTTTGAAGAAAGTAAAAAAAAAAAAAGAGCAAGAAACTTTAAAATCTGTATCAGAAAAAGATTTAAGAGAAAAATCGTGATTAAATGTACTTAAATTTCTAGAAATTGATAGAGCAAACCGTTTGGGCCCAGGGAAAAAAGAAACAATAACAAGAAGAAAAGAGAACAAATAAAAACGTTATTTGGATTATAGAATGTTTAACTTGCATAAAATAATCATAAAAGAGTACCCTCAGCACTCAACTTTCATGTGGAGTCTGAATTTTTATTTCAATAGTCTTAACATTTTAATTTATTAATATTCAGTAAGATTTACTTAAAAAATTGTTCACCTATGTTAAAAATGGATGTTTCCTTTCATAGCAGCATGATTAATCAGAAGTAGCTCTATCTCTAATAATGAAATATTTTATTATTTACTTATTAATGTTAAACTCATATCAGTTGTACCCAATAATTAATGAATTAGTCTTCATTGGCATTTTATATTTTATAAAAAATGTCTCCTCCGTTGACTATTACATCACCTCCGTGGACAAGGCAGAATTTAAAATATTTTAAATCTTGTAAAAAATAAAGTAAAAAACTTGACCATTACTATAAGGACATATAGCAAAAATAAATAAAGGCATTTATGTAGTTTTTATCACTTTTTTAAATACTTTAATTTTAAAAAATTTCTTAGTCAATTTATACCTTTTCAGTGAGAATGACCCACAAAGGATCAGTTTAATTTAATAATTTAAAAAAATACTCAAATTGCACTTTTTTTTAAATTTATGCAAATGATGAATTAAATATTTATATGTTAAAATTCAAAAAAGAAGACATAATTATTTTTGTTCGCAATCCAAAAGATAGTAAAACTCTAAAATTATTTTTTACGCATATTACATTTTGACAAAATGAAACATAATTTTTATATTTAAAATCTTAAATGCCTTAATCCTTTTAACTAAAGATAATATTTAAACTAAATATAGTATGCGGGATGGAAAAAAATTGTTTTACTGTTGAATTAATAGTTTAAAAAACGCAAATCTATAAGTTTTTCATGACATTGAATTTAAATAATATATTTTTTGTCATGAAATAAATTTGAAAAGTTATTAAACAAAACATAAATTAAGCATTAGGCATTTGGTTAAAAACATGAAACTTATTTTAGTTAAAAAGTTAACTGCTTTTGCGTAATATACTGCCATCTGCTTTAAATTTTTAGAATTTTTATAATTTACGTTACTGAAAACAATAACAAGAGACAGTTTTCGATAAAATTATAATATTCCGTATCTCTACATTGATTTAAAAACAATAACGTAAAAGAAGATTGAAAAACTTATTTTGAGAAGCAAAGTCTATTGCAATTAAAAGCTTAAGCAATTTCTTTTCAAAGGAAAAAAATCATAAATCAAGTTTTACTTATTTCCGTCTCATGAATAAATGTTTTATGATTTCTTTGAAAGAAGCTGAATTTTCATTGGTATTAAGTAATAAGTTGTTATTTCTTCAGATCCATGTGCAAATACTACTTGTCAACATGGCGGAACGCGTGTACCCTTAAGTAGTGGTTGAAAATGTTTATGCAAGTACCCATATAAAGGAAAGTTTTGTGAAATAGGTAAATATGTATTAATCTCCTGTTAAATAAATTGTTATAATTTTAGGGAATATTAAAATCCAACCACTTTCCGTTATATTGTTGAAAAAAAATTTTGCAAATAAGAAAAAACACTTCGACCTAAAAACGGTAAAATTGCATCTCAAGGAAGAAATTTCGAATTAAAATAAAATCTTATAATTTATCTATCCAGAAACAATACAAAGGAACAGTTTGATGTATTAATTTAAAAATATATTTAAATTTCGTTTAACTTATTCATATGATAAATTAAATGTTTATATGTTAAAATTTAAAAAAAGAAGAAATAATCATTTTTGTTCACAAGCCAAAAAAAGATAGAAACTCTTGAATTCCTTTTTACGCATATTACATTTTAATTAAATGAAACATAATTTTTATATTTTAAATCTTAAATGCCTTAATCCTTTTAACTAAATATGGTATTTAAACTAAATATAGTATACGGGAAGGAAAAAATTGTTTTACTGTTGAAATAATAATTTACAAAACACAAATCTATAACTTATTCATGACATTAAATTTAAATAATATTTTTTTTGTCATGAAATATATTTGTAAAAATCATTATGACAAAAAATTTTACCAACGACAATTTTAAAAAGTGACATTTAAAAATAACAAAATGCAATTTTTTATTTAAATTACAAGATGGAATATTAAGGGAAGGGGATGAGAATATTTCTTTTTGTTACCTGCATTGATGCCATCGTAGTCAGTAGTAACAAGTTTCAACAATTTGGACGGATTTAAACAAACTAGGTAAGACTCAATGCATTTATTTAAATATGTGGGAAATAAATTGCAGTTATTATACTCTATTTTATAACCAGCGTTGAACAGCCGATCCAGCTTTTACGTCTAAGACTACTAATATTCCACTCCGTATCTTTATACTTTTGAATCCAATCCAGAGGAAAATTGAACTCCTGGATCAAGTATTGGTAGAAACCTGCCTTCTTGGAGGATTTTTTGATGAAACTAGCCCGCATTTACGTTACTTGGATAAGAAAAAGACGAAAAGCTCCCACGGTTAGCCTGAGGGCAAGAAGATACTAACCCATGATCCGTCTACCCCACTCAGGATATTTCACGTCAGCGTTTATTTGGTGCGATCCGGGTATATATATATATATATATATATATATATATATATATATATATATATTTTTACAGGGTGTCCCAAAAGGTCGTTTACAAACTTAACATGCTGGTCTGTCATATCATGATGAACAAGATTTACATAGGAACTTGTGTCCGAAAATTAAAACTGAGACTGCTTGAGGGCGATAAGTACAGTTTTGGATGAGGAGAAAAAAATGATATCGATAGCGGTGTTAACATGATTTTTATTATAAAACATCATTACATCAGAGCAAATGCTCAAAATTCCTTCCATTCGCCACAATGCACGTTTCACAGCGTCCTGGCGATAAGATCCATCTCCGATGTTACAGGTGTCTCGTACACTATGGACTTCATGTGTCCCCACAGGTAGAAATCCAGGGGAGTCAGGTCGGGGGATCGCGGCGGCCATGGGACTGGTCCGCCTCTACCGATCCAGCGATTAGGATAAATCCTATCGAGGTATTCTCGAACAGCGTAGCTAAAGTGGGCAGGCTCTCCATCATGCTGAAACCAGATGTTTCGGCGTGTAGCGGCGGGAACGTCACCCATCAGATCCGGCAAAACTCTTTCTAAAAAAATGCGATAGGTATTTCCGTCGAGGCGTTCAGGTAGAAGGTAAGGGCCAATCTACATGTCACCGATAATACCAGCCCAAACGTTTACGCTGAAACGTTGTTGATGTGCATGGGCACGTGTACATCTTGGGTTTTCATGTGCCCATACGTGCATGTTGTGCAGGATCACGACATCATCCCGTGTAAAGCAGGATTCATCAGAAAACAAAATCCATGATGGAAAATCTGGCTGTGCGACCCGCTGTTGCAAATACCAGCGTGAGAATGCAATGCGTTTGGGATAATCGTCAGCGCACAATGCCTGTACTTTTTGGAAGTGGTAAGGGTGTTGCATGTCATCGTGCAGTATGCGCATTATGGTGGAACGAGCTACACCCTAGACACGTTCGACTTCTCGGAGACTTCTTTACGGGTTGATGGCATACTCCTGTAGCACGGTTTCCTCTACGTCAGATGTGCGTGTAGCACGTTCTCGACCGATGTGGCTACGTGCTACGAAAGTACCTGATTCACATAATCTTCGGTGCAATCGTGCTGACGTCAGTTTGGGAAGCGCTCAAGGTACGTCCGTGCGCGGCTTGTCCATTTCCATCAGCTGCGCCGTATATGTAATGCATGTCGGCCATTTTTGCGTTACTAAACTCATTCATTTTTCTCCTTCAACGTCCACGCCTAAAATGATTGTTTTTCCCACTCTCCCGTTTTCGTGCAATTATCGCCCTCTAGTGGTCGCAGTTTTAATTTTCGGACACAAGTTCCTATGTAAATCTTGTTCATCATGACAGACCAGCATGTTAAGTTTGTAAACGACCTTTTGGGACACCCTGTATATATATATATATATATATATATATATATATATATATATATATATATATATATATATATATATATATATATATATATATATATATATATATATATATATATATATATATATATATATATATATATATATATATATATATATATATATATATATATATATATATATATATATATATATATATGCATTTATATATATATCTTATAAAAAGCATCTTTCGTCTGTTTTTAATTTTCAGAACAGAGGAGAGGGTATTCAATCTTAAACTGTTTGTTTAAATGTGTTTTCACACAGGATTGGTACACCAGTTACATGATGTCTATTAATAAAAGAGCACTCTCGTAATAAGAAGATGAAGATGTTTTGTTGCCTTTATTTTTAGCATACGGTGTTGTAAGAAAAATTAGTAATTTGTTTGAATAAAAACATTTGAAAATTTCGAGAAAAAATTGCACGAGGAAAATTTTTAAGAAAATTCAGAAAAAATAGAGATTAGTATCCTCACTTTCGTTATCAACGCTCGTACTTTTGCCCCAAAAAAGTAACAAAAAAACAGGTAAAAGTACTACTTTTAAAATGTAACAAAGTACAAGAAAAAGTACGTAATTTTTACTTCTACTTCAGTTACAAGTAATAAAATAAAAGTTGTGTCTTGCATACTTCGGAACTAACAGCTTAGCCGTGCATTTTACATTGCATGTTTTGCAATATGCTGTTGTACCATTGGACTAAATTGCAATTGTACTTCAGGACGAATCCGATAAATTAAAAAACGGGGGGGGGATTTTCCTAGTAAGAAATGAAACTATTTAAAAAATAGGTGAAGAAGGAACAATATGTAATTTGCCTTCACCCTCTAACTCCGAAGCAAAAAAGAAATTACTTTATTTTTTTTTAAATTGTTACATTTATGTTCATTAAACAAAACATAAATTAAGCATTAGGCATTTTCTTAAATACATTATACTCATTTTAGTTAAAAAGTTAACTGCTTTTGCGTAATATACTGCCATCTACTTTAAATTTTTTGAATTTTTATAATTTACGTTACTGAAAACAATAACGAGAGACAGTTTACTCTAAAATTATAATATTCCTTATCACTACATTGATTTAAAAACAATAACATAAAAGAATATTGAAAAACTTATTTTGACGAAGCAAAGTCTATTACAATGAAGAGCTTAAGTAATTTCTTTTCTGAGGGAAAAAAATCTTAAATCAAGTTTTACTTATTTTTGTCTCATTAATAAATTCTTTATGATTTCATTGGAAAGAGGCTGAAATTTTCATTGGTATTAAGTAGTAACTTGTTATGTTTTCAGATCCATGTGCAAATACTACTTGTCAACATGGCGGAACGCGTGCACCCATAGGCAGTGGTTGTGAATGTTTATGCAAGTACCCATATAAAG